>NW_027249148.1:0-600000 GCF_030848795.1 Temnothorax nylanderi | reverse complement strand
TCTGTAGAAAATAAGTCTGAAGATACGAAAGCGGCGTGGCGTGACTTTTCCTTTTCTTATGTCCACCGTCACGTGAACTTTTAATTACTACTTTATCCTGCAAATTATAAAATCAGCTGCCACGAGCCGGAGACCTTGCAATTTTCTTACCACGCGTTTTCTCCTCGTTTTCTCTCTCTCTCTTCCTCTCTTTATTCATTGGCCGAGCCCCTTACGATCGTGCCATTTTTTCATTCTTTTAAGCGATCTAATTGTAAATCTACTGTGCTTTTGCCGTGCAAGTACCGAAGAAGCATTCATGTTTCTCGTGCTTGACCAACGGCAGTGCACTTTATTGTTTCCGCTAATGCACTTTTATATCGCAGCAATAATAAACCGGCAGCGCGCCACTCCGGTAATCCTTACCGTAATGATATTACCCGGCCAAACGTGCGCAGATGGTGGTGATAATGGTTAACGTTAATTGGATGTGCGTTGTTGTTGCTTTCTGCGAAATCCTGCTGACCCAAATCCCCGTCTCGGTGATGCATTTCCGGATAGCTGTAACGTAGCAAAAAATATCATTAGTTAATAATTACATAAAACAAAAAGAAATAAGGAAAAAGAACAGCAGTAATTGATAAAGATTGCATGCCGAAGAAAAAAAAATAGAGAGAGAAAAGGAAAAGGTTAGGTGTTGCAGAAAACATTTACCTATGCTCATCCAAGTGTATTGTATTGTAATGGATACTTTATTACCCACAAGGGGTTTCAAAGGGCGTTTTGTAGAAACGTACCCAACCCTGTACACTTTCACAACATCTTTTCCAACATCTTTTCCAACACACACATTGGCGTTTTGAAGGGACGTACCCAACCCTGTACAAATTCTCTTTTCCTATCCCGACCTGGCCTTTGGCCTTATACATCCTCAATCCCTCCCTTCCCTTCTCGTTCCCTATCCTTTTCTTTTCCGTCGCTACATCCTTTCCTTCCCCTACTCCGTTATCTCTTCTTCTTTTCCCCTGAAGACTTCAATGCCAGAACCTTCTTCCTTCCTTCTCGCTACTCCTTCCTCCTCTTCTCTGCACTCACCTCTCTCTTATCCTTCAGATCCTTCTCCGTCTGCTTTTCTCCTCCTCACCTCTCACCTCTTTCACGTCTATTCATAGTCTCCTGTTCGTTACGACTGCTGTCCTTCCTCTGTCTCGTCATGAAATCTAGGGTTATATGACACCTTGCTCCTTCCTCCACTTCTCTGTACCGGTCTCTTTCCTGGTCTTTTAAATCCTTCTCCATCTGCTTCTTTCCTCCTCCCATTTCACCTTCTTCCCGTCTATCCATAGTCTCTTGTTCGTTACAACTGCTGATCTTCCTTTCGCTCTTTCTTCCCTAGCCTTCTCCACTAATCTGTGCCTGTAGGCTCTCTCTTCCATCGTCAGTTCTTCATCTACTCCCACCTCCCATCTTCTCCATATCTCTTCACTCTTTTCTATTATGTCTTTCTTATCTTCCTCCTCCTCGAGCTCCATGAAAATCACCTCTTTCTTGTCTGCACCTGTCACCTCCGACACCCTTACCGGTATTATTCTCCCCGTCATCCTCTCCATAATTATTTCAATCCACTCTCTTCTTTCTCTTGATCCTTCTCCTGCTACTCTCCTCCATATGAGTGTCCTTTTCCTCTTCTCTGCATTCTCCCTTTTCTCTTTTTCGTCCTTTCGCTCCGTCTCTCTTTCTGTCTTTTCCTCTTCTTCTCCTTACTTCCTCTTACCTCTCTTCCATCAATCGCCACATCCTATTCTTCTCTGCTGCGTATTCCTTCTCTCTGCCTCTATCTTCCATCCCCCTTTCGTCTCTCCTAACCTCTCTTTTTCCACAGCTACTCCCAACTTCCTGTACCTTCATCGCTCTTCTCTCCGCTTCATTCTCGCTCCATCCCCCTTTTTTCTTTGTTCCTTCTTCACTCCCTCTGGCCTCCTTTCGGTTCCTCCTCTCCGCTTCACCGTGAATAGAGGTTGGACTCGTCTCTATCTCCTTCGACAAGGGTTACCCTTGAAGCAGCGTCTGTTCACCGTACGCATCCTGCCGGGATCGCAGTTTGCTCATAAGCGTTTTTTATCTCCGCACTCAAACCTCCTTACTGGCTCAGGGGTGGAATTTTTGCCCCGTGGCAAGGGGGGCTTACGTAACACGATCCAAGTCCCACTACCAACATCGTGCACGGGCCGCTCTACCGTTAGCCCAACTCTCCTGCGGCCGAAGTAGTTCCCGTCTTAAAGATTTACGTCGAAGACGGGTCCCTCCCAGACGACGGGTAGAGGTACAGGCTACCACTGCATAGAAGAAGTATAATAGGTATTAATATCAAATAAAAAGAAATTCGATATTAATAGCAAAGAAAGATCACGAGCTTCCGCTTCCTTTTCTTTGTTCCTCCTTTTACATGTATCGTTATCATTAGTTCTCATTATAATCGTTGCAATTTCTAATATATCTGATATTGTAGGAATTTTACTGTAGGCAATTATAATAATTATTAGAAGTTTAATGATATACATTTTTATACTGTTAAATAGTGTAAAATAACTGTGTAGCAACTGGAAACGACGCTACAGAACTAGTTCCCGTTTTATATATATATAGACGCAGAGAGAAACCTCTCGGAATTATGTCTTGTACTGAACATTTTATTGTACTGTTATGTTTCAATCTGGCAAAACGATAATGATCTAAATGATAATGATCACGTTGAGCGAATATATGAAAACGATAATGATGACTGGACTTGTCTTTGATTTTTTTTTGCTCATCCAAGTGTAGTTACGTAATTCTATAAATACTCGCGCAATAGAATTTGCAAACATGCCTCTTCTTAACTCGTTTTACAGTTAAGGCAAATAGCTTTTAATTTGCCTCGAATCTCTATTCTGCGAGGTATATAAGAGAAAAGAGTTTCAGGGAAAAGAGAGACGGAGACGTAAATGAGCAGAGCCAAAAGCATTATCTAGTTTTCGTTCTAGTTCTCGCCAATCACGAGGCAGCTGTCTCTCCCATATTCTTAATTTTCTGCTATCTAAATCCACCGTCTAGATACTCTAGGTCAACATCCAACACATAGGATAGCGTGTGCTACGGCAAAGAACATACATAGCTTGATCTCCCTCTTCAGTTTTATCCACCTACAGATCGGCGCTCTCTATCTGCCGGCTCTCTTTACAATCCTTGCTGTTCGTTTTCTTTTCCTTTCTCTCTCTTTATTTCGCAACTAAGAACGCCGTGTCTCTTATCTTAATTCTCCCCGAATGTCGCAGTGAAACGTGACGTTCAAACTTGTGCCCTTCGTTTCGGCCGCAATTTCCGAAGGGGGTGGACGGTGCCTTTCAAAGAACCTTCACTCTTTCGATGATACTAATCTTATTGAAAGCGTCGTGTATCGTTACGTTCGCGACGCCCTCGCTTAATAAAATTCCACCTTCTTGTTTGGTCAACTTTTATCAGTTTACTTAGAAGATATAAGAAAGACAGAAGGAGAGAAAGGGAGAACAAGGGAAAAATAGGCTTGAGAATCGAAACACAATTATGGAAGACACAAAAATAAAGCTAACTCTTTGAGGCACTTTAGGGCTTTGTGCGCAGGCTTGAAATTTTTTATTGCAAGACAACCATGGAGATATTGATTTACACGGATTTCTACACTGCGTCATATTTATAAACTGTACAAATAATATATATAAATATTTTATTATACTAAGTTATATAAAAGTTGTATGAAACTTTTAACTAAAAATTAAATGTTTTATTTATAAAATTAATGAAGATAAAGTTGATCGATGGAAGGGTGATGAAAATTATTAAAATTTAATAATCTGGATAAAAATATGTATAAAAAATTAGATATTAAATATTACGCAGGTTAACGAGAAAAGATATTAATAATATCGCTGATAATAATAATATAAATGTAACGAATATCTATAAATTTTTCAATAGGATATACAGAAATATTTAACAAATGTAACATCGCCCCTGACGAGTGGTAATGACGTAATTTATTTAAAAACATTTTTCCCCTTTTCCCTGGGTAATAAATAATGTTTTAAATTACATTTCTATTAAATCTTTTAACGTGTTTGTGAAAGTCATTTGTAATCATTTGTAATCAGATCGGTGCCGAGCCTAGAGCATTATTGACCACAACTCAGACGGTACTAAAAGGTGATGGTGCAGCGGTTAGACAGATAGGCAGAAGCATGGAAAGACTTGGAATACAACCTACCGATATATTTTATTACTTCAGATTTAATCTACAAGATACAAACACAATACATATGTTTTGTATTAAGCATGCAGAAGACTGTTGGCGTCTCTCTCTTACTTGAGTTGGCGTTTTTGTCTCTTTCTACTAAAATCTTAAAAGCGACGCTCGAGCATCGCTCGTGTTTTGTTTACATTAAGGTAATTTCTTTTTTTTTTTTTTTGGAAGGCGCGCCGCGGCTCCGACGGTAAGCGCGAGCCTTCAAAATGTGGTAGTAATTTAGTTGTATCGCGGTGACAGCAAAGCGAGATCCATCGACATATAGTATGGACTACGCGATCCCTACATAAAAGTCTTCAAAAAGTGTCCTGACTTCTACCTCGTTCCCTCTTTGTCTGTACGCGACCTCTACCAGTCGTAGCCTCTTTTCTTCCACCGGTGAGTCGCCGGTCATATTTTTCTATACCTGGCGTAGTCCATACTATATGTCGATGGCGAGATCAAATAATTTATTGTTCTGCGATCCCGCGTTCAATTCCTTGAAGTCGGTCGCGTTCGGCATACCGCGCTTGTTTTTTTGCAGCGCTCGTCGCTTGTCGGATCTCGAAACCGATGCTCGAGTCTCATGTTTTGGGTTTCTGTCGCGGCTCGCGGCTATTGTCAGCTTTTTTCCTTGAAATTACGCGGTTCGGAATATGGCGAATTCGGCGTGCCGTGATGCGGCACCGGCTCCGAATCCGATTGCGGCGACGGTGCCCGCCAATTATGGGAATAGACAGGTCGTGGCGAGGGGTTGGGCTGTGGAGATCGCTGTACGGAGATACATAGGGTGGCGTCGGTGGCTGAATGAACAACTGCAACTGCAACAGCAACATCAGCATCTGCCATGTGTTCTGCTGCTGTTGCTGCTGCTCGAAGAGTTTTTCTACCCTTCACTATTTATATAGGCCATAATATTTTGGCCTCTAATTTTACGTGTACTCGTGAGGTATTTTTCGCAACTTGAAGAAGCAGGAACAAGCGCGATTTCCATAATCGATATACCGGGGAGAAGGCGTGCTCCGATCTTGGAGACTTCTCCCGCACCAAGGGAGACCGTGCCTTGTTTCTACTTCTCGATTCGATGCCGCTCTCTTCTCCTTCCTCCCACGAACCGTGCGCTTTTTCTCGATTTTCTCCGGTTATTTCCCGAGAGAAGAGTCATCATCCCCGGGTAGAAATTTCCAGGATCTTCGATCGTGTGTCTTGTGCCGATTATTTGAGTTCCGGCCAAATTACGATTTCCTGTATCGACTGTTTCGTAACTCCCTTGTTAGCTGTCGTAGCTTTGTCATCTTGCTTTCAGGGAAGAGCTGTGTCACACAATAAATGTTTGTTTTTAGAAAATTGTTTTATTAATATTTTCACATGGACATGTTCTGGCGAGACAATTTTTGACCCCATTGGTAAAAACACGTCGGATTTTGCTTCTTCAAATGTCGATAAATTATCATGACTCTGTTAGTTTTTTTGGGTGGTGCTCCAACAAATTCTATTTTTGGAAGTGAAGGCAAGTGGAAAGATCTATTGCCAAGTTCTGATAATGATTTCAACTCATTGTGTATATTTATTATAAATATCTTAGTTTTTGCAGCCTCCATTAAGCTATTTGATCTCTTGAGCTTTTCCAAAATTCCAATAAATCTAGTAGGGTCAGAATTGGTCAACTCTTTAGTTAAAGCATTGATTTGAATTTCTAAACTACCAGTAACTGTTTCCCAAGTTAATCCCCATAAATCTAAAAATGTTGGTTCCATAAGAGGCTCATGCTTTTTGATATGATTTTCCAACCATGGAAATATCTTTACCCCCAGATGAGAGCCTGATGTGATATCAACAAACCATTCTTTCTTCAGTGTAGGGAATCTCTTTTCTACATATTTTCCATATTCTCTATAGAACTCAATCTTGTCTGGTGATAGAGCATTGCTTACATGTCTTGAATACTGATGATAGACAGGGTGTTGTCGGTCTGCCATTGTTGGTTTTCTTTATATCTTTTGTACATCTGTACATCTTTCCTACGGTATCTTTGTATAATGACTTCTTTTTATAATAGGTTTTAAAAACTTAGGTTTCAGTTTGGTCCAATATGAACTATCTTGAATACATATCGGTTTTTTTTACATCAAATTATATAAATCTTTAATTATTTTAGATGAAATTTGAAATTTATTACATCATTTTTTAATGAAAGTTGTTAAATTGACGTCATGTTTTTCATGTTAATATTGCTAATTTAACAAGTTAGCATGAAACACATTCGTCCGCGGACCGAGTCACGCTTTATACAGGGAAATTGTTGTTAACATATATAGCTACACAAGTGCGCTTGAGAGAAAACGATCATTAATTATACTTATATGAAATTCTATTTCAGTCCCGCTGAACTACTTTATTATAGTCCATGCGTCCATTAATAAAGAAGTCTGTTTACCTCATATCTCATGGACTATAATAAAGTATTCAGTATGAATTACGCGTTCATATATTTCTATTTTTAACAACTGTTTAGTATGAATATTTAAAATAGATTAAAAATAGATATTTAAAATATGTTGTTAAATATAAACAACATTGTTAATTTAGGGACCCGGATTGGATGAAAATATCGGTTCGGTTCGGTTTCGGTCCATTAAAATATTTAATAAAGGTTTCGGTTTCGATTTCGGTTTTCTAGCTAACAAAAGTATCGGTATTTTGTAAATTACAGTTTTTTTCGGTTCTGGTTCATTAAAATTTTTTTGGATTTTTTTTTAAATTAAATTATATGCATACTGCGTTTGTGGATATGTACTTATCGGTTTGGTTCCGGTTTTGGTCCATTAAAATACTTAATAAAGGTTTTGGGGTTTCGGTTTTCGTCAGCGTCGTATAATCTAGAAAGCAAGATTAAAAAGGATATAATTAGCGCGAAAAAAGTCATGCATTCTCGCACTGTGGATGTCGCGATAGTCATGATTTGCGAGAAAATAAACTAATTTCGAAGCTATTTTCTTCAGGCGACAGGCACAGACTCATCATAAATGCAACAATTCGCTCTAGCAACATTGTGTTGATCTTGCTCTTTGGCATATATATTACATCCATACAATATTAATACCACGGATATATGGTATCCGTTGTATGGATCCACAATGTTTTTAGTAATACATGCAGCTGTGCTGAACTTAGCATATGGTCATGTTATTAAAATTCGTGCGTTTTTCATTACTGATCTTTGAACTATACTCGTGCATTTGCTTTCTTGTTTCAGAATAAAATGGATTTAAATCAAATTTGTTTGAAAAGTATGTTTGAAATGTTGTGCTGGCACAGGCAAGCACGTTGAAATATAGGTAACGACGAGAAGTATAATGATAAGCGTGTCCAAGATTCCACTACGTATATAGGTAGCTTGCATCGGTCGATTCGTAACGCGACGATTCGTAAAACGAGCTCCATACGAGTGCGTAAACGCGGAACATGCAGTGTTTCCTGTGCGTTACACACGCATTGCGTAAAATTTAATTGGCCGCGTTACGCTCAATTACATCAACGCGTTCAGCAGGTTTTTTTTCTCCCCCCCCCCCCTCTCTCGCTCGCTCGCAGAACACGTCGTTGAGCGTGAAACGTGCTACTTGACGAAACGACTTTTTTTTCCGCTTCGTCGTTTTGTTGCCCACAGCGCGTCACGCGAAGGGTCGTTATTTTAACGACACGACTTAACGCTTTTAATTCGCGTTATCGGGTGCTCGATAAAGCGCCCTAGTATAATCATTCGGGGAAACTATTAGCTCTTTGTTTTGTTTTTTAACACACGATACATGCTAAATCGAATCAATAAAGATCACGAAAGAAAACGGTCAATCGTTGGTGTAGTGTGCGGTTGTATACATGTGTCTACAGGGCTTGTAATATATTTTTTTTCTTGTAGATTTTCTCTGTATTTTTATATTACAATTATCTTTAAATTTCTTTACATTTGACAATTAAATGTTCATTAGTCATCTATTTGACTCTCATATTTACAAAAGAAAAAAACTATAATTCTTTCTTTTACTCGCATAATGCTCATGTATTTCCATTATTCGTATTCGTATTCGTATTGCCTATCATTCAAAGAAGTTTTTTTTTAAATTTTTTTATAATTTTTTTATAATTTTTGAAAATGTTTTATGTTGCTTGCACATAAATGTGTTTAGCTTGATCTGTGGAATTGTTGCAGATCAAAGACCTGCCCGCAATGTCGGGTCCGAACAACCGTGGAGACGATACATAGAATATATTTCAATTTGTCAAACAGCGACAATATCGCAGAAGATGCTGCAGCAATGTTTAGATGCGAACAATTACAGGAAAGAGAATGAACATTTGAAGAAAAATCTTCAACATTTAAAAAAGTATGTTTTTTTCATAGTATTTATAAGTTTTAAATATATACGTATTTGGGGATACGTATTTGGGGATGTCGATGTCGATCGTGGATGATAGTGATGGAGAGGAGGAGTGTATGGTTGGATGCAACGATGGTACGTGGAGGAAACGTCCCCAAAAATACCATGCGACTCTCTGCGAGTCGCGATGGTGCCGCTCCACTATATGCCCGCCTGACTCTTGTCGTCCGATGAGATCGTCGGTGAGAGTGTTGATCAGGGGAATTCCTATCTATCCCAACATTATTGGCTATTACAATCGAGTGTTATTTGTCGGCATTGATAATTAACCAACAATTAATGTTGGTTATAAAATTTTCTACATAATTTACTTGACATTTTGACGAATCCTTTTATTTCAACTTCTTGTCCTTTCTCAAAATCGACGTTATCCTCAGGCTTATAATCGGTGATTTGAATTTCCAGTTTATATTTACCGTCTGTAATAGAACCACTACCAATAGTTTTGAAACTATTTGAACATATATTTAAACTGGTTTTAAGAAGTTTTTCTTATTCCTAACTAATTTAAACTGAATAGTACTTGAAATAGGATCAATTCGTAGTTTTCTCGCTTTAATTAGAAAAATTCAGATGTAAAGCCAAATATGCGTGGTTTGCAAAAGTTCTGATTGTTTCACGAAGGCTTCTAGTGACCCAAAAAACCCCTGGATGCAAAGTTTCACGGAAATTCAAATTTTTGTTTTTACGTCCGCCATATTGGACCCACCATTTTGAATTTTAAAAATCCGAATACGTATTCGTAATCAGCGACCCAAAAAACCCCTGGATGCAAAGTTTCACGGAAATTATTTAAATTTTTGATTTTACATCCGCCATATTGGATCCGCCATTTTGAATTTTAAAAATTCGAGAACGGATTTGTAATCAGCGCCCCAAAAAACCCCCGGATGCAAAGTTTCATTAAAATTGGTAAAGAAGAATAATTCGACTCAAAGGGTTAATTTTAAAAAATATTAATAAAAGTTTAAAAAAACTGGAGGGTGATGGAGCAATTCTGACTTCATATTCGTTTTCAGCGGCTCAAAATACGTAGGAATAGCATAGTCAGATCCCCAGCACAACCTACTTTTTTTTTGTGGGCCTGTGTTATTAATAATACAATTTTACATAATGTGTTTTCGCGAGAATTATAAGTTTGATGCCTATTTGATCGACCAAATATATATTTTCATTAATCATCTATTTGACTCGCGTCGTATTACGCGATATCAGGCCTATCGCCATTCCGATCACTTAATGGAACGGCGGGCGCGGACAGATCGACTCCGAGACAAGTGATATTGCGCGACGCGTTTGGTAAATAAAACCTGTAGAACTTTGCATTGATCATTTACTACATATTCAACTCGCATACTCACTTGAGTACTACAATATTCAACTATCGGCATACTCACTTGAGTCTGACGTGCTATAGCTCATGTTGTGTTTGGTTCGTTAAGTCAGGATGTATTTTTAAATGTTTTTTAAAATTTGAATAATTCCAGATGTAACTAATTATTATTTTACATTTTTGCACATGAGCTTCATGTTTCGGTAAGTCCCAAGTAATATTGCCGTAGCTCGTCAGTTAGTATATAATGCAACAAATGTAGAAGAACAATAAGCTTACAACGTCATAATAATTTAAGGCCATTAAGAGCACACTAGGTGATCATGGACTATATCCGCGTAATTTAAGGCCATTAAGAGCACACCTAGGTGATCATGGAATATATCCCGACACACATTATATACTAACTGACGAGCTACGGCAATATTACTGGGACTTACCGAAACATGAAGCTTAGTGCAAAAAATGTAAAATAATAATTAGTTACATCTGGAATTATTCAAATTCCAGATTCACTGATATGACTATTCACTGATTCAGCAGTACTAATCACTGATTCAGATTTAGAGAGTTTATTTGTGTTATTACAATTTGAATCTCCATTTTTTATTGTAAATTCTTATAGCTTTCTTTGTAAGTTTTTAAAATTTTTTTAAATTGGGTTGTAGCACAATGGCTATTATGTTTGGGTGAAAACTTCATCGCCCCGTGCAAGTTGGGCGTTTACATTTTTTTCTAGATGAGTAATGTCTAAATACTTGTCAGATTTGTCTACTTGATTATCAACTAATGGTCCTTTCTTCGTTTTTTTCCATCTTATTCATTTTATTTTCTTCTCAATAAGGCGTGGACTCCGCCTTAAAACCCGTTTAGCATTTTGCTTCTCTCCTTGATCTTGCATTTTGGGTGTAATAGTGAAATCCTCGTCCAGTAGTTTAACATGACTTTGAGACTTAAAAAATTTAATAGGACGTGCCATTGTATCCGATATGTTTAAACAACTTTATTTGTGTTATTACAATTTATTAAAAATTAGACGTACCATTAGGATGTAAACAGCGTCGTTAAATATTGGTTACTTATATCTACTAGGTAATGGACGAATAATGAAACTTGGAGTAAGATTTACCTATTGTCAAATAAGTGTTCGATTTCGCTCGATAAAGCAATAGCTGAATAATAGAAACGGCCAAATTACGAGCAATTAATAGGTGTATATTTATTAAAACCACTTTGACAACGTATGTGTTCGCAATATAAAAAAACCACCAATTCCACCAATTGGTTTTGTCTAAGCAATGTCGAAATTCGTTGTCACATGAACAAAGTGACATTGTATACTTGTGCTTATTGTATTTTATTCCTGTTATGTCGTATTTCTTTGACGGTTTCCGGGCAATGGTCATGTGTGCGACAGCATCTATCTAAGTCCGAAAAAATGCCCAATTGATCGTACGAGGATGACGTGTTTCCTTTTCCGCACCATAATGTGCCCGGAAATATTTCAAAAATACGAAAGGTGCGCCCTTGCTTCTCATTGTCTTCTCCGATTGAACGATTAAGATTCTCCATAAATTGGAGAACCTCAATATACAATTCACAGGTAAATTCGTCTGTAAACTCAGGGTGAGGGTGCGTATTGTCTTTTATATTACACAATTCGTGTGTACATGTATCTTCGGTATTATGAAGTGCGAACCTATTGTCTAGTCCCCGGAGACGTATTACGTTCGAATAAATCGATTCTTCTTTATTTATTTCGTTGGTCGTGTCCTCTCTGTCTGGTACAATTGCCCGTGCAGCAGCTATTCCACTGCAGTACCCGCATAATGTCCGTCTGCGTAGCGTCTCGAGAGATTCATTCTCACAGAAATTTCTAATTCACGTTATTCACCGCTAGTATTGTCTTTTTTTGATGATTTTCATTGTCACGACTTGTAAATATATTGCAGTGAAATACGTTTTTACCAGAACTTTTTAAGTTTTTCTTGTTTGATTAAAAGTAGTATTATACATATTTCAGATTTTTAGCTTGTAGAAAAAAATTGAAATTAAATATTCTCTGAAATTAAATATTCTCTTTTAAAACAAAAAATCCAGGAGATAAAATTTTTCTAGAAAAGAATATCTTTACACACAGAATTATGTTATTTGGCGAAGTAATGTTTGATAATTTCTGCTAGGTATTATCTTTTAAGACAAACTTAGTTTCGCCTTTTATAAGATTTTTTAATAACTCCAAACATTGAGAATTTTTATACTAACTGCTGCCAATTTTCAGAAATACGGTATTATATAGTTAAATACGAAGATTTTTATACTATTAATTACATAGCCGATAGCGTGAATTTCTCTCATAATATTTCAAGAATTAGCCAGACTTTTACTTTCAAAATGAAATTCCCCGCTTGTTTATCCGCGGACAGGTTGGCAGATCTCGTAAGAGAGAAACAGTGGCGCAGCATAAGATTACATATGTAACGACATCGTAACATGCTCAAGAGGGTAAGAGACAGAGATGAGCATAGGATATAAAACTCCCTCCATCTCTGCGAGCCGCGAGAAAAGCTATCTGACGCACTTTCGCGTCGTAAAGGTTCCGCTTCAAAAGTGACTGCTATGCCACAGGGATTCTTTGGGCTAAAGTAAAATGCACAACGCATACATACGCGCAAACGTTGCAAGCATATTTTCTGCGTCATGTGTTATGTGAAATTCCGCGAGATTGGCTTGGCGCGAACGCAGACACATTTGTGAATTATAGAAAGACCACGCGAGTTTTTGAGATACAGCGTGCATAAAATGTTTATTTTATAAAATTGAGCATAATCAACATAAAAGTCATTTCTATTGTTATTAAGCTTATTGATCAACCTTTCATGCATGCGATTGTTCAACGCGTGCGTACCGTTCTATGTCGTAGGTATATGCCCGCAAGAAAAAGTGCTTCTCTCCCCGGTTAAAAAAAAGTCTTCGGTTACTATGACGTAACAGTATCGCCGTAAGGTACCTCCTACTCTTGCGATATGTTGGTGTTTCGCTGACGGAAGTGCCGGAGGTCTTCGAGTCGTTCGAACCCTTTTACCCACGGCGCTTCCACGACGAGACTAAACTCATTATCAGATGCTCGCTGGTTCGGAAACTGGGGCACCCTCACCTAGCCTCCATCGACCCAACGGGCGAATTTTATCGGATTATGGCCTTAATCGCGCCGTGATAGGAACGGCATAAATGCCGTAAACCTCTGCGTCTCGATAGACAGCGAAAGTCGACAAATTGCGCCTTTTAAGAAGAAGCACGACTTCCGCGCGCGCGAGGGTGCCATGGCGTGATTAAAAAGATGCAAAGTCGGCTGTTACCATCGACGTGGATTTATCATTGAGTAGAGAGCGAAGGTATTCGGTATCGTTGCGTAAAATGCTATATAGATTGAACTGACAGAAATAGATCTGAGTAGAGATTGATGATATTTCCATAATTTTCTCTCTTCCATCATGATCTAAAACAAGCTTATTCAAGAATTTATGCCTAATACTATATTTATCTTTAAGATAACCGGGGGCGGCCCGGGGTGGCCCGAAGAACGATACTAAGAAATCATAACATATTAACATATAATTAAAACGACAGTAGAAAAAGAAAATAATAATAAATTAATTGATCTTTTTGCGAATGAAAGTATAATACATACGTGTCCGTTGTAAGGCATATGTGGCGTTGCAGAGTAACCGGATCCGATAATAAATGAATTGGAGCTTGAAGATAATAATATGTCCCGAATGTCCCACGGAACATCGAAACTCGGGTTACGCAAAAAATCGTTACAATTACCGATTTCTATTATCGCTGTTTTGCCATTTAACCCTGTTGAATTTTAAGGCAATTTGACATTTTAATAAAGTATTAGAAATTTAATTCCTTAGATTTCTTACCTATATTTATCTTTAAGATAAATATAGTATAACGGATTGCTGGAATAACGACCAGAAGTCAAAATTCTTTACAGAGCAATGTATTACGACAACCCAATGTTGGTAGAGAAACTCGTGCCAAGCGAAAAGCGGAAGTGTCGCCGTTTAAAGAAAAAACACATAAAAGATGCGCTTTTGCAAACATCACCAATGTATGTGTACTCTACACAATTATTATATCAAAATTTAAATGTATATTTTGATTCAGTGGTAAGATTTAAATGCAATTTTCAGCTCGATTTTTATGTCGACGTCCACTCTTTCCTCATGAAAATCAAACCACTATTTTTTTAATTTATCCCAAACACAGCATTGTAATATTTACATTAATGTTCATTATTTCACATTTGGTAGTAGGCCATTACCACATCGCTGGCAGGGCCGAACCATACATCGAAAAAGATGGTTACTCAAACCAAATCAATTGAAAGTAACGTTGCTTTGCCAGAGAAACCTGCAGACGTTGCTGTATCAAAAATTGTACCGGCAAAAGCAAAACTAGTGCCTCGTGTTAAGCCTATTATAAAAAAAGATGATAAAACGGAGACTGCCAACAAAGTTGTAAATAATAGAATGAGTTCAGATTTGGAGAGATCAGAGGATACATCAGTGCTTTAGAAGATATTACATTTTGTTTTACTTTATTCCGTGTATGCAGTACTAATAGACTAAATATATACAGGTTGATGAAAAAACAAATGAGAAAAGGGAGAAATCAGTGGAAAAACAAACGGAGAAAGATGAACAAAGTGAACCATCGTCTTCTGCGAGTGAGGATAAGGTTTCGGCCGCCAGTTTGTTGATCGCCATACCTGTAAGACAATTACCCGAAGGTGTCCAATGGGACTTTGATGTCGAGAATTGGCTAGATCCGTACCAGGTGTCACACTATGCGATGGACATCTTCGAGTATCTGAAAGAACGAGAACGCCTATTCCCCATCGGCAATTACATGGATCGGCAAGTATGCCTCTCGCAATGGATGAGAGCGCTACTGGTCGATTGCGATGTTTAGTTGAACGTATCGGACTAAATATTTCTTGGGAGTGACACATTTTTTTTCTCAGTGTATGTTCTCTGTAATTGGCGCTGTAATTTAAAAAGAGATATTATTTCTTTTTTGTAATTGTAATAGATCACTTGAAGCGCGACTCATCTTTGATAAGGTAACGTAATTATTTTGTCATGTGTATCACTTGAGTTATAATTTTTTGGAAATAAAAATGCTGCTTAGGTTTTTTCGAGATTTTTCGAGATACAAAGATTACGTCTATCACTTGTTACTTCGGTTTTTTCGAGGTAAAGATACTACTGCTTAGGTTTTGTCGAGATTTTTCGAGATACAAAGATCATACGTCTACCACTTGTTACTTAGATTTTTTTGAGGTATAATATTACCACTGTTTTTTTTTTCGAGGTAACAACATATACACTACTATGCGTGTACTTGGCACCTTTCTTTACCTTTTTTTTAAAAAAGGTAATTTTGTACAGTATAAATTATCGCAAAAATTCTGCCGTGGTAGATTTAGCGTAGTTTCCACGAGGAAACGAGATTCCCGGCCGAAGGGGAAAGATGCGCACGTCTTTTGTCTCAATGCCGGCGCGGCGGCGGCCCGAGGGAACCTCGGCAACGGGACGGTAGAAGGGAATCTCGGCGGAGACGCCTCCTTAATTCTTTAATGTGGAATATTTCTGCACTTAATTAAACGTACTGGGCGCCGTCGGTCCCGCGGCCGTAAGGGCGTCGAGTTTCCTGAGTGCTGCTTGTTATAAAGCACGCCTTTTATTCTTGGCGTTCCTCTCCAATTCCGCGCGCCCCTCGCTTTCTCGCACTACCCTGTTCTTTCAGCTTCGTCTCTTCTTGCCTCGAGCACTCGGTGGCCACACCCGACCCCATTCCCTCCATGGGCTTCAACTCGTCAAAGCTAATGTACAGGCGTAATTCCTCCTCTCAACTGGTACGAAGATTCTTTGACAGCGTGGACGAGCGAGCTCTTTACGCTCGACACTCTTTTTGTCATCGTATTAGTAGACATAAAATGATTGTCAGAGAAGAGTTATAGAGATAAATAGATAGAGAGAGAGATAGGAGGATGGAGAGGGAGACAGAGAGTGGAATCGCGGAGCTTGACCTGCGTGAAGTTAGCACCCCATTTTTGAAATTTTGAAATTCTAAAAGTTGTTCCGTTTTTCGCGTTTGTTCATTTTTACGGTGTTTCGCTCGGACATATATTTTGCATCGTCCTGACATGAAATGTTCTGTAACATCTAAAATGAAAAGCAGAGGTGTAGAATCGAAGCGTTGAATTTTATATATATATATATATATATATATATATATATATATATATATATATATATATATATATTGTACAACACTCGATAAAATTTAAATAATCGCGATGCTTTTTTTTTTTACAAAGGACGGATATTTTATGTATGTTACTAACGAAATTCGCGTACTTCGGCCGTACTTCAATTTAAAATGAACGAAATATAAATCACTGCTGATTCAATGGCGCCAATTGGTATTGATAAAAACATTTCAAAAATTTTTGTATGCAGCGTGAAAAAATGAAAGTATATGCCATTTACACACATGCAGCATTATTGATTGTGTGCTTGAATATCAATTGCAAATTTTTAATATGTTCATGTTTTTAGAATCTCCATCTGAATCAGACTACATATGTTTGATTCGATACATTGCTATTTCTATTTTAACTCGTAAAAGCAGTTCTCTATTCAGTTCTCTATTATCGCTAGTTCTGAGATAGCAAATTAAAACAAATTAGCGCTATAACGAAGTTATAAAAGATTTTATGGACTTGCCAAAATAAACAAGAGTTTAAAAACGATTTAACCATAAGTCAAATTTACAAATTAACTAAAGTGCAATTCACTTACTAAACTACATCATCACAGGTACATCCTGATATTACACTTCTCTTGATACAACGTGTAACGACGTCTCAACATCCTAACTATAGTTGCCTTCAGCGATATCTGCGCGGGTTATCCGCTGCATGAATATATAACTTTTAGTATCACCATACTTAGGGCTGATGTTATTACGCCTATCAGATAATCCCGCAGCGAACGGTCGCGCAACCGTTGTTGTAGGAGCAAAGGAGGAAAACCTCTCTTCATAAAAGTCTCATAGCGATAGGGAGACGAAGTAGTGTACCTTGCACGCGAAAGTACGAGCCGGCCGGCCCGGCTGGAGGAGCAGTCGCCGGCGGAATGCAATTTGTATTAATTTCAACGGAATTAGGAGTTACGCCTTGGGCCGCAATTAAAATTTGCATAAACAAATTTTGCTCGTCGGTTTAAGCTCGGGAAAGATGGGGAAGTCGTTTCCCTACTTTTCCGCTCCCTCTCTCCCCCCCTTACTTCCTTTCGGCTAGAACGAATTTCCGTATCTCTGTCCATCGTCTCATGTCTACCGTTGTTGTACATCGCAGATGTGCAGTGCATTTCGCCAAATAGAGAACATCTATAACGCTATTCTCATTTGTTTCTCGAGTATATTTTACGTGATCTCTTGCGTTGATAAAATTCTAAATTCTCATCTGTACTTCTTGCAGTGCGTATTCTTATCACGTCATCCCGTGATTTGTGAAGCCTGGTTCTCACAAAAGAAAATAAATATATAAATCACGCAGTACAGAGATGAATTGTTATTGATTGATTGATTGATTGATTGATATAATTTATTATGCCCAAGCAAGGCTAAAGGGCAAAAAGTAATATAGCAGTTACAGTAATATCACAATACTACAGCAGTTACAATACTACATCAATTACAATAATATAGCAGTTACAATACTACATCAATTACAATAATATAGCAGTTACAAGATCCGGCTCTGGCTCCAGCTCCATCTCCCGCTCCATCTCCCGCTCCAGCTCCCGATCCAGCTCCTGCTCCAGCTCCCGCTCCAGCTCCCGCTGGCGCTGGCGCTGCAGAGACGCTTGGTACCGCCGTCGCCGTAGCTCCCGTAGCTCCTGCGTCCACCGGTGCCGCCGCCGCTGGAAAGCATTCATCTCGAGCTGCAATTGCCGCCGGTTTTCCTCGTTCGAAGCGGACGTATCGACAATGGACGGAACGCTCCAATGCGCGTCGTTTTTCCGTTCTGGCTGCCAAACGTGTAACGGAAGGTTGCACGAAAATTCCTTCCTGGGATCACGAAACACGGGAACGGGAGTGTCGAGTGGATAGTCAAGCGTGTATGGGTTAAACGTCCGCATCAGGTCGCGAGCGGCCAGCGACGCCCCCGCTCCGCCACCCTTCTGCACGATGATACGATGTAACTCGTCGTCCCTCACTCGTCTCCAGTGTCTGATATACAGACTTGGGTTCCAACTTACTTGCTTTCTGTATAGCTTTTTCTCTCAAAATTTTGTCGTTCTCCAATTTAATACTCATTTTCAAGTGCACATCTTTATTTCTGAAGCTCCGAAGCTTGCGATGAGGAACGATGTAAAAGAGCGAAATAAATAGACGTGATGATGAAGACTGGTAGAAAAATATGTATTAAGTTATCTTCGTGAACTAGAAGCGAATTAACGAACGTGCTTGATGGTATTGCATTTATATATTCTTTGCAAAAAAAAAAAAAAAAAGAAAGTATATCATGTCAAAATAAACGGAATGCAAAGCGCGACACTCGATAATGAGATATGATTTTGCAGGATCAAATTTGAAACAATAACTTTAGAGATTGCACAATTAACATGTTGGTTTAAAGCAGGGACCCGGACCGGACGAAAATATCGGTTCGGTTCTGATTTCGGTTTCGGTCCATTAAAATACTTAATAAAGGTTTCGGTTTTGATTTCGATTTTCTAGCTAACAAAAGTATCGGTATTTTGTAAATTACAGTTTTTTTTCGGTTCCGGTTTATTAAAATTTTTTTATTGAAATTTTTATTGAATTAAATTATTTATACGCGTACTGCGTTTGTGGATATGTACTTATAAGTTATAAATCTTAATTTTTGGTACATATGTTTTTATTTTACATTACATATATGTTTTTATTTTTTATTTTAATTTATACGGATTGTATAAAATATGTATAATAAATTAATAATATATTATAATAAATGATGATATTTCGACGTAGATCATCTTTTCATTGTTTTCATCTTCTGGTCTTAAAATTTTTAAAGATATAATGATTTTAATTGATATAAATATAAACGGTACAAACTACGATTGCGCAAGCATTATTTTCTGCGATCACGCGAATATCTTTCGACGCGCGATCTCGATGCTTTTAACGATTGTTCTCGACGAGTCGCGATTCGCCTGATGGCACGAAATTCACGTCCGGATAAATGGGTATTGATTTGAATATTAACCCTACTGCGTCGAGCAAATCTGTTTTGTCTTAGACCTAGTTCGGAGGTACAGGGAAGAGGGAATAGGTGATAAGATATGTAAATTTAATGTAAGTACTTGGTTAGTGTATTTGATGAAAATATATTAAGAGAGCTTAAAAGACTGCTAAGGTGGATAGAATGCGAACGGATGCGGTGAATCGCGGATCTGAGAGGCGGCGGGTGTGTTGGCTCCGAGCGAAGCAAAGAGAATCGAATGTCTGCAGGGATCTAGGTACTCTCAATCGGAATCTATTTACCGGATACTTAAGTGAACTCGAACTACCGTCCAGGATTAAATTGACCTGCAACTAGCTCTTGCTACAACCTACCTTCGCACTCTGTTTCATATGTGTTTCTACATGTGCCTCTCGCTTTTTCTTAAGCATTTTGCTCTCATTCTGTCTCTTTTACTCTCTATTGCTCTCATTTCTTTTCGCGCTTTTCCCTGTATCTCTTTTCGGCACTCGTATTTCCATCACCGTCCGAGTTTTTCATATTTTCCCGATCTGAACCCGCTTGGCGCGCAGTACCGGCGCGATGGCGATTCGATTGATCTTCGTCGAGATCATTCGGGGATCCATTGATCCGTACCAGCCGCGATAGTGCGCCCGTTACTGCGCGGCTGTTACACATAAATACAGGAGAAAAGACCTGTTCTATTTGCCAGCCCCACAAAGGAAACATATTTAATAACTAAATTCTTATTTTTAGGTAAAGTTCCACTTACCATTATTAGCAACAGCCTCGCAGTATACGTAACTTTCTCCTCGGAATGTTAACCGTACTCACAACTTCCCGTGATCTCACGTATGAGCAGAAATCAGACTCCGTTGCTTCCTTAGAGTACTATGAAAATGTTATCGTTGCCTTGCTGGCGGAAATGCTGTACAATTCGCCATAACGTGATGGGTATTTCTTGAGGATACATATAAGCATGTCTATGTGAAACTTTGATATGAATTTCCTTAATGATTTGAGTTTGACACTGCGGTGTGGAAACTTAAACATATCTGCATCGAGGATTGATTCTACGTTTCTGCCTTTGCAACTATCAAGTTTCTCTCGTTCTCGTTATGCGTTCCTTTGCGTAACAGTAACTTATCTTGAGCTTTGTCATTGAATAATAATTTTTTTTTATAAATAAGAGAATTGCGGTTCTGAAGAAAAGGAAAGAATTATTTGTAAGAAGAGAGAAACAAAAAAAAGGAGAGAGAGGAGAGAAATAATTAAGTTATATATATATATATATATATATATATATATATATATATATATATATAAGAAATGTATACAATTCATAAATGAGTCAATATAATTTCTAAATACAAGGTATTGTTCCGGATTCGCCGTTACTCCGGAATTTAAGTTATATCGAGATGTTCGCGTACGACGACAGCGTGTAAGTCGATCACGCGTTCACGTATCACCGACAATAGGATCACGCGCGAGCCATGCTTCCGCATGCCGGTGTCGCTTCCGAATTCGACTTTTCGCGTGTTATGCGACGATCCTGCGAGCTCAGTTTACTCGCGCCCAGCTCGCTCCCAATATCACGGGAGGCCGGTTTCGGTAGACGATCATGATTATTCGTCAGTTAGCACGTATACGCGTTACTGCGTGGGAAATAGTCTCGTTGCCTATCGTCTCGGATAGGTCTATATCAGAGGTCCGTCGAGCGATCATATCAGGATCAGCGTCCTTTGTACATAGATCGATGTAAATCGAAAATATACTGACTTTAACTCGCGAGTGCTTTATTAGAGTGTCCCGATGAACCGTCGATCCTTCTGACAAGGGTGTCCTAGCCATCCTGACACAATCATCAACAAGGTACTTTCTATCAATTTTAAGAATTCTTCCAATATACCAACTGGTATCGTATAAAATTGCATATAGTACATTTCGGCTTGTAACTTCACTCCCGGATTTTCTTCTTCTGTCTCATTTTTATCAAGGTCCGCTTATCTTTAGAGACTGTTTCCATAAGAATTTCTATATGTTTTACAGAGGCATTAAATTTTCCCATTGGCAACAATACATTTGGTTTTAAAAATCTTGTTTTGAGTTTTGTTGCAATATGAACTGTATCTTTGTATTGTTACCACTTGTGTTAGGCTCAGTAGATTCTGTCTGTAGTTTTGACTGAAAAAAGTTCAATTATAGGAGTACTTTTTACTTGGTCTTTTAACAATAAAATAATATTTTTCGCTCGTTTGAAGCAAAGGCTATAGTTAGGAATAGGACCAATATACGAGCAATAATCGATGTTACAACAATTTTAACTTGTATCCATATTTATTAAATTGACGTTTCGTACCGTACTCGGATTTCTTCAAAATTGTTAATTAAGCAAATAATTAATTACTAACATATATCGGGGTCAAAACAAGTTAATTTCTGTGTCCAATTTTTTAAATAGGTCTTTTAAACGCTCTATTTCTATTTTCGCTAATCCTTTTTTATTGAGTTCTTCTTGACAACAAGATTAAATGTATTTTATTGCCATTTTTGCTTCCGCATAGAGAAAGCTTTGTTTTCGTAAAAAAAATTTTTTTTTGTTTTTCTGAACGTGTTCAGAATGTTCTAAAATGTCGAAAAATTATAATTATAAAAAATGTATATATGTATGTATGTGTGTGTGTGTGTGTGTGTGTGTTGTGTGTGTGTATGTGTATGTGTGTATGTGCCAAATTTACCGAAATTTCTATAACTCCAGAACTAATCAACCAAATCTTAACGAATTATATATGAAATAGGGGTAGAAAAAACTGAAGAATATAATAGAATTAATAAAAATTGCTAATAACACAGGCACACAAAAAAAAGTGTCTTGGCCGAGACACTACACTAGTGTATTCCCATGTACTTTTTCCCGCTGAATCTGAATCCGAAGTCAGAATTGTCAGATTGGCTAAAATTTATGAGATAACCACAAAAAAATGCTCAAAAACACGAATTAAAGGCAAAAAAATTGTTTTTTTTATGGTTATCTCATAAATTTTAGCCAATCTGACAATTCTGACTTCGGATTCGGATTCAGCGGGAAAAAGTACATGGGAATACACTAGTGTAGTGTCTCGGCCAAGACACTTTTTTTTGTGTGCCTGTGTAATCAAGGGGTTCTTTTTTAAAAAAATTCTGAATTTTTTTTAAAAATGTCTATGGTTGCTCTAACTTCCGCAAATTTGGAGATATCGATCTATTTTTAATTTTATTATATTTTTCAGTCTTTTCTACCCCTATTTTATATATAATTCTTTAAGATTTGGTTGATTAGACCCAGCTTTATACGCGATCAAAGGTCCATAATTTTTTAAGAAATGCCTGTAATAGGTCTAACTTCCGCAAATTTGGAGATATCGATCTATTTCTAATTTTATTATATTCTTCAGTCTTTTCTACCCCTATATATTTCTCACGTTAACTAACGATTGGACGAAATCTCTGGTTCCTCTATGAGGAAGCAATGTGCAAGTTTCTACTTGCACCATTTTTATGATAAATATCGTGCAAATTTTGATATGTTTTTTATTTATTTTACTTCCTTTAACGAATAGTCTTCGATTCGTCGATAATTCGGTTCTTATTGTGCTCTTCCATTTAACATAGTCCCTGTAGTAGGGATACTGTTCAAAATAATCATAAATAGAAGCTACTTTCAATTGTCTTTTGGGTGCCGCCTCGAGCGCTTTTACTATCAACTCCTTGATAGTCCATGCGGGACGCGGCGGTGATACGGGAGATCGAACTTTTTGATCAAATTTCTTCACTTTTTTTTAAAATATGTTTTAGACAAAGTTCTACAGGTTTTATTGACTTATCTGAATTTTTTTTCCTGTTTGCATCGATTGAGTTTGTTTGCCTGTTTATACCAGGGTTTATATCGAGTTCATTTGTTGAACAGTTTGATGTATCTAAAGATGTATTCGCCAAAGTAACTTTTTTAATATGGTTTTCTCAGGAAAATAGGTAGGGGGCCGGGGGGTGCCTCTGCGAGGACGCGAGGTCGCGAACGCTGCTTAAATGTGGCCGGTCAGCGAAACCTTGAAGACTTGCCATGCACTGGCTAGATCCCATATGTATGTAATGATTTATTACCCGCCCGGGGGCGACCACCCGGGGTTTTTCCACTTGCTCTTTGCTACGATTTGCCAATGCTTCCATCAGTATACGGACAGATGTTCGTATATAAGCTTTGCATTTCTGAAATATTACTTTATCTTATCGCCACACGTATTAGAACGAGAGAGTTCAATGAGAAATGATATTGGTATTGATAGTCATAAAAATAAATCAGATTATTTGCATTTCTCGTCGCCTAGCGAGTAAAAATTATCCTGATATCTCCGTAAAAGGCAAATAACTGCAAATGGCGCACTTACGATTTACATTTTCCTTGATCTACATTGCCCTGATTACTTACTTATTATAAATTTACATATAATTATACGTATTCAATGATATAGGGAAATATTTTCAGAGAAATTTTTTTAGCTTTATGGAAATAAAATAACCATTGTAATTTTTATTAAAAATGCATAGAATAAGTCACTTCGTGGTATCATTCACCGTGACGCTTGTATAAATTAGAAAATCTGAACAAAGAATAGAGTGCTGGTCCCATTTATGAAAGAACAGCTTTATTCAACGAGGGTAATCTTTCGACATAGGTCAGGGTTGAAAAAAAGCTGCCAGCCCGAAGAAGGCGGATTAGGAGAAATAAAAAAAAAAAAAAAAAAAAAAAAAAACCTGGAGCCGGATTACGAATCTCTAACAAGAAGATTGGCGCTCATCATCCGCTTTGTTAGTCTCATTCCGGCCGATTTGTCAAGACGATTAATATCCTAATCTTTTTCTTGGTTTTGCCATTTTCTATCTTACTCCCTCTCCCTCTCTCTCTCTCTCTCCTAGTCCTTTTACAATGTAGGGGTCTTTGTTCGAATTCCGTCGTCGCGCTCCCTGTTATTAGGGGCAATTCGACCAACGCTTTCGAAATCGGCGGCTCATAATTTGCGGTCGGGCCCATTTGCAACTTTAACGAGGCGAGGCCCTCGGGCTTCTTTCTGCGCGACAATTAAGGCGTAGTTACCGCGCGCGGAGCAAGAACTAACGCCCTTTGAAAACAGTTTAAAAGTTACTAAGCTTTCGTAACTCGAATTAACGTTTCGTTCGTCCTCGCGTCGCTCGCCATGGCGAGCCACCCGCTTCGCGCGATGCCCCGTGATTTCGTTGCGCGCCTCCGCGCGCTCGCGGAATCGAGTTTGCCGATATTTGAGTATGTTTGCGCGCAAACTTTCCCGGAATATCAATTTTTGCTCATTTCTGGGAAACTAAAAAGAATGGGGGGAGCTCTCCCATTAAATTATGCAAATATGCACGGATTGCAGCCTCATCGGGCTGCCTTTTGGTTTGTACCAGAAGGGTCAAGGATTAACTTAATTATGTTAATCGCATAATTGCATTATATGCCACAAATATTTTATATAGAGGAATTTTATATAGAACATAAAGTAACCTTTTTATACTGTTTAAATATATCACTCCTTTTTCTTTGTGCTTTCATATATACTTTTTCCAATATCGAAAGAAATTAAGTGAAAAGTCACGCGACCTATTTTTGACGTCTTCTGCAAATGAACAAGACCGTTTTATTATTTTTTATTATTAAAAATTCCTTAATATAATAAGCATATTTTAATTTAAATTTATTTTTTTTTATCATGAGTTTTGTAAATTTAAGCATAAAACTTTGTAAAATACCTATTATAGTATCCAATATAAAATCTCGACGCCTGACCTGTTTCCTCTCGCTAAGCATTAAACGTTCCTGTAATACACACATGTTCGTTCCCGAAGGATTGTCGTCGAGACAGCTTTGTCCTTCCGTGGATGAGCCGTTTAACTTTTGGCTTTTTCTATTCTCAGCCAAAGTCTGAAAGAATGTTCCATAGTATTATTGAAGACAAATTCTCTTGTGTATATGTATTTATAATATTATTAAAGAAAATCAAAGAAAATTATTGAAAATTCTGAATCAAACGCATTAACAGACAAAGATTATATTACATTATACCTATCTATAGTTAAAATTTGAGACGGATGATTATGTTACATTCTTCATTATTACATATTGTTTCCAGATTAAATATTATTTACTTGCAAACGTAATTAATATCCAATTTAAATTAATAATTAATAACATATTGATAACACAACAGATAACCATACGTATTTGTTAACGTATACGATTGTTAACAAAATACAGTATCGAGGATAGCTAAAATTAGTTACGTAATGGCTCAGAGACTTAACTTGACGTTCAAAAAGCTGCGGATTTCCGTGACGGAAAGAGGAACGGGCGTCACGTTGCGGAGTATCTCATGGAACGAGGCCAAAGCTTTCGAGAAAATTTCAAGACTAAAACTATTCTCGTTTGTTCTAACTTCACTGTGTACGCTATTAACGTAACCATTCCAAGGACTCGAAAAGAAACTCATTACATTCCGAAAAGCACGTACGAATTGTCATTGGGTCAAATAAATGAACGTTTTACTCTAAATAGATTATGCTCACCTAACAATTTCGAGCGAGGGTCGTTTATTTCTGCCTTTTGAATTACTTATAAAACGATATGAGCGTATCTTTGCATTAGCGAGAGTAATTTCATTCTGCAACAAGTAAAAGTCGTATTAGCATTTAATGTCCGAAAGATAACAGTATCGTAACATTTTCAATTCAATATTCAGGAAATTTTCCTTGCATGCTAATTAACTTCGGCATTGATTCTTTAATGCGAATCTTTCCTTATCGCAATAAGAAGAAGCTATAACTGATGCAATCCAATTTTATTTTATCTTGTTATAAAAAAAGAGTTTTAATTTACTATATATATACATAATAATGTTAAATAAAATTTTATTTTAGTTTTGTTGATTTAACGTTTGTCTTCTCTTTGAAATAAAATATGTATAAAATTGCAATACTTGGTTGCACTTCATTCTTTACGTGTTGCTTTTAAAATATTTTTAAAATATTTTATATGATAATTTAAACGCATCAATAATTTTACAATATCTCATTTATAATGATATCTATGAGAACGCTAATTTGTTTAGCTTTCAAAATCCGGATAATCTTGCCGTTATTGTTTGGTACACTAAATGTGTCGCATATTTATTTACTGTTTCCCTCGATGAAATCACGTGTGCGCGACGTGCATTTTTCCGTGACGCTCGGCTCGCGGATGTTTGGTTGCGCTCGGTATCAATCGCCTATTCGCGCGCGCTGCGTGCCGGTCCGATCTTGTTCCCCTCCGCGCGCGCTCGCCCCCTTAGATAGCTCTGCGAGACTCAAGGCGTAACAACGTGGCGAGTCCGATATATTTTCGTGCGTGCGTTATACAAATCGGTTACGCGTTTCTTTGACTGTATCAGCGGAATCGGCTGACTGCGGCTTTTTCAATAAATAAAGTGAGAGGAAAAGCAGTTTTCTCGACCACGTTCTTGCGAAGCAATCTTCCCGTGAGACGCACGTGGAAGGCACGTGCCCGCATCCTACAGTTATATTATTACAGAGGAATAGAGTGCCCGTGTCGTGTAAGTACGTCCTTCTCATTATTCTTATTTCGCTCAGAGCGCTTTCCGCTTCTCCGAATATTTCCACTTTGTTCTTTGAGTTTCGTTCGTAGAATTCCCTGGTAGCCTTTCGGCGATTAGAGATCTAGGATTAGTTAGTAATGTCGAAAGGAGCCCTTCGGCGTCGAATCGCGTTTAACTACTGAGTGAGGGCGAATTTAAACTGAGAGCTCTTTTATCGAAATCGTTTTTGATGTCTGAATCCAAGTGGTGTCTCGTAGATGCCATTTCATTACAGCAAATGCATTACGTGAATACAATGTGGACAACATATTTCTTTTTTAGTTAACTTTGAATAAATTTTCTTTGAATTAGATTATTAACTTTTTACATACCTATCTTATTTTATTTTAAATGTGTGGTATTGGTAGATCATAAATTTATCAAATTAAAGAAATATTTTATAGTCTCATTACTCGTTTACTCGATAAAACTATTAAAATTAAAAAACGTCGCAAACGTTACCCTTGTCACAAATCTCGAAGACATCTTGATCTTAAGAAAACTTTGTCGCACACAGCAATTCATTATTACATCGTGATTAATATCGCGCGAACCATTTATTATCACGAGATCACATTATCTTCTTAAATGTGTGTTGATTATCTCTGCTAAATTTTTATAACATTAATTCTATCTAAAAATGCGATTGTATTAATGAAAGTAGCAAATTTGGCTGTCCTAATTCCTTCTTCTTGCAAAAAAATAAAAAGGAACGGTAACAATGTGATCCGGTTAGATGGAAAAAGGGTAGATTCACAGCAAGTAGATTAGTGAAAAATTGTTGATACCATCTGTGAGTTGCCGTAAGAGAACATGTTTTTGCATTATTCCCTCCTCATGTCATTGGATCCAATTTGCTTTACATAGTTGCAACCTGACGTAAAATTGCTTCAAGGACCTGGTTTCCTTGCCCGTGGCGTTGTTACTTTTTTTTCCCTTAACCCTCCATTTTCTCCTTCGTATAACCGGTTACATCCTCGGAAGTAAAGTACGTTTTTCCTCGTATTCGATTTTCCTCACTGTACCTGTTCGCCGCTTCTGTTCTCGCATCGTTTATTAAATAATATCTACTTCGTCGAATGTCATGAAATACGTGTAGATTGAATATCTGGTCCAATCCATCCCGCTATCGGGAACAAGCGCTTTTGCGGAATGAAAAGGTACGTACTGGATGAGCAGTTTCAACAAGCTTTTAATCCTTGACCTCGACAACAGCAGATATTATCGAACAAATGGAATAATAATCTCGCTTGAATCGGGTTTCACGTTTACAGGATTGCATTCGCGTCACATTACGTTTTGAAACTGGCAATGTCTACAACGACATATGTTAAAAGGAGAAATCTCGACGCTGCAAAATAAAGTTATTAAAACTGCAAGTTCTCCATATACACAAAGAAGTTCTCAGTAAATGGAGAGAGAGAACGAGAAAAATCAGGAAAAAAATATTTCTTTATCATTACCGTCATGTTTCACAGCGAA
The DNA here is from genome assembly GCF_030848795.1 of Temnothorax nylanderi. Taxonomy (NCBI): domain Eukaryota; kingdom Metazoa; phylum Arthropoda; class Insecta; order Hymenoptera; family Formicidae; genus Temnothorax; species Temnothorax nylanderi. The sequence continues at coordinate 571,475 of NW_027249148.1, read as the reverse complement.
TAAATGTCCCCGCAATAACAAGCCGGCATTGCTTACCGTTGCGATAAGTATACATTTTTTTTCTCCCGGAATAAACAGTAATGAGAAAAATCGCATACATATTTTATCCGAAGCGCGTTACAAAATTTCGTTTCACTCGCAACTCATAAATTCCGATTCCATTTTTCGGTGTTAGTATATTTTATGGCGGCCACCGCCGGCACGGTTGGCCACGTTCTACTTTTTTCCACAGCGGGGTAGCATTTTAAGTGACATTTATCGATCGTAAATCGTGATCGAACGGTAACGGTTTGGACACCGTTACCTTGAGCGCTCGATACAATCGATTAACACTTTACGGGAGGATCGTTGCGAATAACAAGATATCTAACGAGAGATTCACAACGACGATACCTTTTACACTAGTCTCATGATACTTTCCTATTATTTGTTTTCGTAAAATATTCATTGTGTGCAATCTCGGCACCGTGGCCCGACGAGAAAGGAAATTTAAATTTCTTTATTTTAATTACTTATTTATTTACTTTTTCAGTATTATTAAAGCAAACTTACGCTAAGCGGGCAATTTTTCCTCACCTGCAGAAATAGAACCAATGCACAGTGGGGTATTTGGCCGATTTAGGCGGCCAAAAGTCGATTTTCTAAAACTCACTCCACATATTTAAAAAATGCCATTTAGCAACGCTAAATAGTCAGGGAACAATTGACTACCAATTCCCACCCACTCCGCGCATTCAAGGGGCCAGCAGACCTGTCAAAACTTGATCGTCTCTTTTAGTGCACGTATCTTTTCTCGGCGTTAGCATACTTTCTGCAGTAAATATTTTGTATTCGGGATATAGCTTGAAGTAAATAGTTATGGATTGTGATGAAGTGGGTACGTATGAATATATTTTAACTATTTTTATGAAGATTGTAACTATTTTGACAAAGCGTTTTGAAAAAACGTTTTTTCGTTATTTTCTTACGCCAATGTTAACAAACTCGAGGATATTAGTAGTACTTCCGGGTGTTTCCCGGTAATTTTTTTTACTGTAATAGAAAGGTGAAGGTTTCTATTTCACGATTTTGTAAAGATCAGCCGCAGAATCGCGCAGTTTTCCATGATATAGGTTCATTAACCTCTAAAGAACGGGAAGTCAATTTATCGACTTTTAATGATTCAAGTAAATTTAACGAAATATTACTTACTCTAATAAATGTACTTGGAATAATACTTTGATTTCACTTCTTTTTCATGCTGTCATATTTATTTTTTGTGTTTTTTAAATAATATTACTTGCTCTAATAAATATACTTGGAATAATACTTTGATTTCACTTCTTTTTCATGCCATTATATTTATTTTTTTTGTTTTTTAAGTAAATATTTTCTTTATTTTTCTAATATTATTCATAAAATTATTTTGCGTGAAACATGGCGTTTTTTTTTACATTTTTAATGTCTTTTTTTAGTGGATTTCACGAATTTTTGTTAAGTATTTTTGTCACACTATTATATATATATATATATATATATATATATATATATATATATATATACCGAAAAATGTTTTGTAAGTAATAATATTATTTAATATTATTAAGTCTGCAATTAGGTTATAAAACAAACAATTTGTTAGATTCTATTATGATTTTGTTCACATTTATTTTTTCTGTATAGATATAACAATTTTGAATAAAAATAAAGTGAAAAAAGTACACATTTTATTTTTGTTTACTCCTAATATTATCCTGATATATCCAAGACATTGAAATGATATTAATTTAAGCACAGAGCAACCTTAAACTTAATATTAGATAAACATTTATTCAACCCCAGTCCCGGACTGTAACATTTTAAGATTATGATAACATCGCTACCATATATACAAACGTTATTGAAATCTTCTCGATAATATTACTTTTAATATTGGTGTAATATTTTTGTGCTATGTGGGTTTAACGTTGTCAATAGGTAGTTTTTAATGTTGTATAGACCATCATTATGAACATACTTTGGCTGCGATTTCGAAATTTCAGTAATGTTGAAATGAGAGTGCTATAACGTTGTAAATAACAAACAACGTTGCATTAACGTTTTTTAACGTAGCATTTAAAAATATATTTTTTGTAATGTTTTTAAAATATTTTAACAATATTCGGAAAATCATATTACAAAATAATATTTAAAAAATATATATATACATATGTAGGAGAATAACGGCATAGAGCAACCGACAATTTTTTTCGTTCGCGGAAAGTTCCCGCTCATGTTTTCGACAACGGCTGGCGGCCGATCGTTTTTTGTTTTTTCGATGCTACGAGGCCGGGCCGGCCGAGGCCGGGCGACTGGCAAGCGAGCTCAGCTCAGTCTCGCGAAGAGCGAATGTAGACACAGATCTATTGAAATATACATCCTGATTATTCATTAAAATTGTCAGTGATTATTGCAATTTCCCGTACATACATATATATTATTAAAAAACGTTCAAAAAATACACATAAAGTCAATATTTCTAAACGTTAATTTAATGTTCCTTGCTTACTGGGTATTTTGTACATTTTTTCTTTCTAATAAATAATAATAATTTTTAAAACTATGTAAATGTTACTTACCCCGCATTAATCCCCTCATTTCTATCCACTTTTAAAATTACGGTAAAAAAGTGTGAGCTGAAAAATAAAAATGAAATTTTAGTTAATTTAATCTATAATTTTAACGGAATTTAAATCCATCACGGATAATTACTTACTCTATCACATCACATAGGATGCAGAACTTTACATCTCCTCCTAGATTTGTTCGAATCTCGTACGATGGATTTTTTAATGTCCGTGCTGCCCTTATTATGCTTAACGTTCCTGGCGCACATACACTAACAATGTTCTGCAGGGCATGTGGCAGACATTTTTTTATGAGCAGGTGTACTGCATCGTCTGCAAGCATCTCTCTATTTTCTATTTGTTTGGCCCATGTATGTCTCCTAACAATGTTCTGCGGGGCATGTGGCAGACATTTTTTTATGAGCAGGTGTACTGCATCGTCTGCAAGCATCTCTCTATTTTCTATTTGTTTGGCCCATGTATGTCTCCTAACAATGTTCTGCAGGGCATGTGGCAGACATTTTTTTATCAGCAGGTGTACTGCATCGTTTGCAATCATCTCTCTATTTTCTATTTGTTTGGCCCATGTATGTCTCCTAACAATGTTCTGCAGGGCATGTGGCAGGCATTTTTTTATGAGCAGGTGTACTGCATCGTCTGCAAGCATCTCTCTATTTTCTATTTGTTTGGCCCATGTATGTCTCCTAACAATGTTCTGCGGGGCATATGGCAGACATTTTTTTATGAGCAGGTGTACTGCATCGTCTGCAAGCATCTCTCTATTTTCTATTTGTTTGGCCCATGTATGTCTCCTAACAATGTTCTGCGGGGCATATGGCAGACATTTTTTTATGAGCAGGTGTACTGCATCGTCTGCAAGCATCTCTCTATTTTCTATTTGTTTGGCCCATGTATGTCTCCTAACAATGTTCTGCAGGGTATGTGGCAGACATTTTTTTATGAGCAGGTGTACTGCATCGTCTGCAAGCATCTCTCTATTTTCTATTTGTTTGGCCCATGTATGTCTCGTAACAATGTTCTGCGGGGCATGTGGCAGACATTTTTTTATGAGCAGGTGTACTGCATCGTCTGCAAGCATCTCTCTATTTTCTATTTGTTTGGCCCATGTATGTCTCCTAACAATGTTCTGCAGGGCATGTGGCAGACATTTTTTTATCAGCAGGTGTACTGCATCGTTTGCAATCATCTCTCTATTTTCTATTTGTTTGGCCCATGTATGTCTCCTAACAATGTTCTGCAGGGCATGTGGCAGGACATTTTTTTATGAGCAGGTGTACTGCATCGTCTGCAAGCATCTCTCTATTTTCTATTTGTTTGGCCCATGTATGTCTCCTAACAATGTTCTGCAGGGCATATGGCAGACATTTTTTTATGAGCAGGTGTACTGCATCGTCTGCAAGCATCTCTCTATTTTCTATTTGTTTGGCCCATGTATGTCTCCTAACAATGTTCTGCAGGGGCATATGGCAGACATTTTTTTATGAGCAGGTGTACTGCATCGTCTGCAAGCATCTCTCTATTTTCTATTTGTTTGGCCCATGTATGTCTCCTAACAATGTTCTGCAGGGTATGTGGCAGACATTTTTTTATGAGCAGGTGTACTGCATCGTCTGCAAGCATCTCTCTATTTTCTATTTGTTTGGCCCATGTATGTCTCCTAACAATGTTCTGCAGGGCATGTGGCAGACATTTTTTTATGAGCAGGTGTACTGCATCGTCTGCAAGCATCTCTCTATTTTCTATTTGTTTGGCCCATGTATGTCTCCTAACAATGTTCTGCAGGGCATGTGGCAGACATTTTTTTATGAGCAGGTGTACTGCATCGTCTGCAAGCATCTCTCTATTTTCTATTTGTTTGGCCCATGTATGTCTCCTAACAATGTTCTGCAGGGCATGTGGCAGACATTTTTTTATGAGCAGGTGTACTGCATCGTCTGCAAGCATCTCTCTATTTTCTATTTGTTTGGCCCATGTATGTCTCCTAACAATGTTCTGCAGGGGCATGTGGCAGACATTTTTTTATGAGCAGGTGTACTGCATCGTCTGCAAGCATCTCTCTATTTTCTATTTGTTTGGCCCATGTATGTCTCCTAACAATGTTCTGCAGGGCATGTGGCAGACATTTTTTTTATGAGCAGGTGTACTGCATCGTCTGCAAGCATCTCTCTATTTTCTATTTGTTTGGCCCATGTATGTCTCCTAACAATGTTCTGCGGGCTATGTGGCAGACATTTTTTTATGAGCAGGTGTACTGCATCGTCTGCAAGCATCTCTCTATTTTCTATTTGTTTGGCCCATGTATGTCTCCTAACAATGTTCTGCAGGGCATGTGGCAGACATTTTTTTATGAGCAGGTGTACTGCATCGTCTGCAAGCATCTCTCTATTTTCTATTTGTTTGGCCCATGTATGTCTCCTAACAATGTTCTGCGGGGCTATGTGGCAGACATTTTTTTATGAGCAGGTGTACTGCATCGTCTGCAAGCATCTCTCTATTTTCTATTTGTTTGGCCCATGTATGTCTCCTAACAATGTTCTGCAGGGCATGTGGCAGACATTTTTTTATCGAGCAGGTGTACTGCATCGTCTGCAAGCATCTCTCTATTTTCTATTTGTTTGGCCCATGTATGTCTCCTAACAATGTTCTGCAGGGCATGTGGCAGACATTTTTTTATGAGCAGGTGTACTGCATCGTCTGCAAGCATCTCTCTATTTTCTATTTGTTTGGCCCATGTATGTCTCCTAACAATGTTCTGCGGGGCATATGGCAGACATTTTTTTATGAGCAGGTGTACTGCATCGTCTGCAAGCATCTCTCTATTTTCTATTTGTTTGGCCCATGTATGTCTCCTAACAATGTTCTGCAGGGGCATAGTGGCAGACATTTTTTTATGAGCAGGTGTACTGCATCGTCTGCAAGCATCTCTCTATTTTCTATTTGTTTGGCCCATGTATGTCTCCTAACAATGTTCTGCAGGGCATGTGGCAGACATTTTTTTATGAGCAGGTGTACTGCATCGTCTGCAAGCATCTCTCTATTTTCTATTTGTTTGGCCCATGTATGTCTCCTAACAATGTTCTGCAGGGCATGTGGCAGACATTTTTTATGAGCAGGTGTACTGCATCGTCTGCAAGCATCTCTCTATTTTCTATTTGTTTGGCCCATGTATGTCTCCTAACAATGTTCTGCAGGGCATGTGGCAGACATTTTTTTATGAGCAGGTGTACTGCATCGTCTGCAAGCATCTCTCTATTTTCTATTTGTTTGGCCCATGTATGTCTCCTAACAATGTTCTGCAGGGCATGTGGCAGACATTTTTTTATGAGCAGGTGTACTGCATCGTCTGCAAGCATCTCTCTATTTTCTATTTGTTTGGCCCATGTATGTCTCCTAACAATGTTCTGCGGGGCATATGGCAGACATTTTTTTATGAGCAGGTGTACTGCATCGTCTGCAAGCATCTCTCTATTTTCTATTTGTTTGGCCCATGTATGTCTCCTAACAATGTTCTGCAGGGCATGTGGCAGACATTTTTTTATGAGCAGGTGTACTGCATCGTCTGCAAGCATCTCTCTATTTTCTATTTGTTTGGCCCATGTATGTCTCCTAACAATGTTCTGCGGGGCATGTGGCAGACATTTTTTTATGAGCAGGTGTACTGCATCGTCTGCAAGCATCTCTCTATTTTCTATTTGTTTGGCCCATGTATGTCTCCTAACAATGTTCTGCAGGGCATGTGGCAGACATTTTTTTATCAGCAGGTGTACTGCATCGTCTGCAAGCATCTCTCTATTTTCTATTTGTTTGGCCCATGTATGTCTCCTAACAATGTTCTGCAGGGCATGTGGCAGGCATTTTTTTATGAGCAGGTGTACTGCATCGTCTGCAAGCATCTCTCTATTTTCTATTTGTTTGGCCCATGTATGTCTCCTAACAATGTTCTGCGGGGCATATGGCAGACATTTTTTTATGAGCAGGTGTACTGCATCGTCTGCAAGCATCTCTCTATTTTCTATTTGTTTGGCCCATGTATGTCTCCTAACAATGTTCTGCAGGGCTATGTGGCAGACATTTTTTTATGAGCAGGTGTACTGCATCGTCTGCAAGCATCTCTCTATTTTCTATTTGTTTGGCCCATGTATGTCTCCTAACAATGTTCTGCGGGCATATGGCAGACATTTTTTTATGAGCAGGTGTACTGCATCGTCTGCAAGCATCTCTCTATTTTCTATTTGTTTGGCCCATGTATGTCTCCTAACAATGTTCTGCAGGGTATGTGGCAGACATTTTTTTATGAGCAGGTGTACTGCTTCGTCTGCAAGCATCTCTCTATTTTCTATTTGTTTGGCCCATGTATGTCTCCTAACAATGTTCTGCAGGGCATGTGGCAGACATTTTTTTATCAGCAGGTGTACTGCATCGTTTGCAATCATCTCTCTATTTTCTATTTGTTTGGCCCATGTATGTCTCCTAACAATGTTCTGCAGGGCATGTGGCAGGCATTTTTTTATGAGCAGGTGTACTGCATCGTCTGCAAGCATCTCTCTATTTTCTATTTGTTTGGCCCATGTATGTCTCCTAACAATGTTCTGCGGGGCATATGGCAGACATTTTTTTATGAGCAGGTGTACTGCATCGTCTGCAAGCATCTCTCTATTTTCTATTTGTTTGGCCCATGTATGTCTCCTAACAATGTTCTGCAGGGTATGTGGCAGACATTTTTTTATGAGCAGGTGTACTGCATCGTCTGCAAGCATCTCTCTATTTTCTATTTGTTTGGCCCATGTATGTCTCCTAACAATGTTCTGCAGGGCATGTGGCAGACATTTTTTTATCAGCAGGTGTACTGCATCGTTTGCAATCATCTCTCTATTTTCTATTTGTTTGGCCCATGTATGTCTCCTAACAATGTTCTGCAGGGCATGTGGCAGGCATTTTTTTATGAGCAGGTGTACTGCATCGTCTGCAAGCATCTCTCTATTTTCTATTTGTTTGGCCCATGTATGTCTCCTAACAATGTTCTGCGGGGCATATGGCAGACATTTTTTTATGAGCAGGTGTACTGCATCGTCTGCAAGCATCTCTCTATTTTCTATTTGTTTGGCCCATGTATGTCTCCTAACAATGTTCTGCGGGGCATATGGCAGACATTTTTTTATGAGCAGGTGTACTGCATCGTCTGCAAGCATCTCTCTATTTTCTATTTGTTTGGCCCATGTATGTCTCCTAACAATGTTCTGCAGGGTATGTGGCAGACATTTTTTTATGAGCAGGTGTACTGCATCGTCTGCAAGCATCTCTCTATTTTCTATTTGTTTGGCCCATGTATGTCTCCTAACAATGTTCTGCGGGGCATGTGGCAGACATTTTTTTATGAGCAGGTGTACTGCATCGTCTGCAAGCATCTCTCTATTTTCTATTTGTTTGGCCCATGTATGTCTCCTAACAATGTTCTGCAGTGCATGTGGCAGACATTTTTTTATCAGCAGGTGTACTGCTGAAACTGGGCTTGTTCTTATTGTGTGCTTTTTATAAGGTACCTGAATTTCTTCTTGATGTCGGATATAATGTGAGGAATTCAATTTTCCAAATATCTGAATAAGATTGTACTTCTGTGAATTTATCAGATATATTGTCGGGATTTTCATCCCACATTACCAATTCTGTTATAAACTTATCACATGTTTGTTCTAATGTGGTTGCTAAATATTCTGGAACTTTAGTTTTGCGCGATCTTAAGTCTTCTCTTCTTATGCCGTGGAATTTTTCTCCCATTTCGAGCACGTACTTTACTAGTTTATTTTCTAATTCAAGTGACAAAACAGGCTTTTTTCCTAGTCTTCGTCTGACTATAGACTGTGAAGTGTCTACTCTTTGTGTGGTAAGTCGGAACGGCGTTGATTTTGGCGCATTAAAAACTCGGGCAGCTTTGAAGTATCCCATCTTTTTATTTTTAACTGCCTTAATTGCTTTCTTCATATTAGTTTCGTCCCAGTTTTTACTTTCATCCCAGTTTTTACGTTTTTTAACGTTATTTCTTGACATTCTTATACAGTATACGCACAAGCGATACACACAAAATCTTCAATTCAACGTCTCGTACTACGCACTACACTGTCACTTTCTAGCAAAGTTATTCCACTATATACAACATTGGTGGTGCAAAATTTCCTTCTGCATTTGTCATGAATAATGTTGTGAGACTCCTACAGCCTAATAGTAATGTTTTTGTGATTGAAATACCTCTGTCCCCGCAACCTACAATCCATTCAACAATACGTAATTCTTCACTTTCACTAAAAATAGTCAGCGGAGAAATCCGTCGCCGATCTTCTGGCGAGCGAGCACGCTTTCACATTCCCTCGACGTGTTCTCGGATTCTGCCCTAAATAAATCTCCTTTATCTCCGTGAGAGGGTATGAAGCCGTACTTGTTTCCGGCACTCCGCAGAAATGCGCATCTGTATCTAATTCACGCTTAAATTAATGCAGAACCCCTTACGTAATCAGAGAATAATTGGAAAGATTCGGATAAGATGCGTAGGCGGATTAATACACATTTATCTTTCTATTTGCCCGAGCATATTTTTAGTTTTGAATTTCATGATTTTGAGCAAGCGCGCGTAATAGGAATCTGCTTTCGGAATTAGAATAAATCCCTCATCTATTGCAACATAAAGATTTTTCCTTGATGTTGGTAAGCAAGTCGTAATGTTATGTGGATTCGGACTTGTTTGGATTTCAAGGATCAAGTATCCACGTAACGACGCTGAACTAATGTGAATATTGTGAATGCGAGTGCGCTCGTACAAATGCAAGCGTTGAAAATGGATATTACTGATTCAGAGCTTATTTAGGATTCATGAGCTCGCGCGATCAGCGCACGATTACATTATCGTGCTAGTGAGATTAAAATCATTTATTTGTTTCGCGAATCTCGTAAAATTATTTGCCCGTAATTCTCCCGGATATTATTATCCTCTCTGAAAACTTGGACGTTAATTAATTGAATTTATTTCTAATTATACATGATGACAAGAACGTTGCTTGGATAACGCATTTTTTATTTTTGTTATAATTTATGCGCGTTTTTGGTATTATTATACCAAGGACAAGAGAACGGACTGAGGAGTAGAAGAGAGAGGGGGAGGATAGAAAATATTGCCACAGATATATATAAATATATTTTGTATTTAACATTAATTATCCATTTCTACAACTAACTCGAATACTTTACTCTTAGAAAAAACAATTTATATATACATATATAGAGAGTGTCTTGGATTTCCTGTGATAACTGTTAATGGTAGTGGGTTTGTGTGGATAAAGTGCGGGAACAATTGTTATTTATATGATGAGAAAAGGGTGAAACTCAGTGTGCAAAATGCGTACAATGGAAACGAGGTCCCGATTGTCTTTCTCGCGAAGGACAGGGATACATCAGTCTCTAACAAAACCACTTAAAGTTTTCTCATTTTAACGGAATTAACGCACCGCGACAAAGTAGTCGCTTAACGTTAACTATTTTGTCTGTTATTCCGCTTATAAAACTTTCTTCGGTTTTAAGTTTTGTAATCAATCATCTTAAGAACTAAAATAATTTACATATTCTTTTTTCTAATCTTACATATTCTTGTTTCTTTCGTTTAATGATATTATTTAATTAAATTTTAGAAATGTTTGGCTTTAAAATTATTGCAAGAAGTAATTGTACCTTAATAAAATTATACTTGTCTAATATATTTCTTTATGTCAAGTTTCTTTTTTTTATGAATTCGTCTCACGAAGACCAGACTTTATAAAATTTGTTAAGAATTCATGTCGCGGTGCGTGATAACAAATTCTCCAGTATGTCGCAATAGTTTGACGAGCGGAATAAATTTCGTTGGAACGACGGTCACCCTCCCGTATCTGGAATTGACGAATATTCATAAATTCATACGTTTGCTATGCATGCGCGGCGTGCATCTCATGTGTGCAACGACATTGACGAAGATGAATATAGATGCTCTTATGGCCCGAATGGATGGCGAGGACATGCCAACCGATTAAAAATTCCGCTGTAACGTTCAATGCAAATTCAAATGTAACTCGCATCGTATTCGGACTACTTGCAGATAGACTAGAGCTATTTACTTAAATAGTTCTAGTATATTACATTACGCATATTTCAATTTTTAAATTTATATTTCTATGATAACATATTGTTATAAAACCAACTGTGTGTATAATCCGTATGTACAATATCAGGAGAATATGTATACTTTAATATCATCGTCATTATAGTTGAGATAATTAAAGATGAAAATACCGTTTTCGATATTCGCTGAATGCATTTGTTTTGAGATAATTTTCTATAATAAAACAATTGCTTTTGAAATCGTTGCATTATTTGGAACGTACAATTATAAACTTAACAATATTAGTTGAAATAGAAACTAAATAATAGCAATAACTTATTAATAATTAATAGCATAGCTAGTAAATTTGTGAAATTATCAGTGCAAGCAATTTGTACCATATTTTATCTCCGTCTCTTTTTGTTTTTGAAAAGTTTCGATGATCTTTTTGGTAAACTAGAATGTGTTCGCTGTTAAGCAATTTCAGTAGATTTGAATATCTTTCTGCTAGCTCGGTTTCGAATAGTTTCATTCTGGAGATAAGTGGAGTTAACGGGCGAGAAAACGTACAGGTAAAAGAGAAGAGGTAAAGGGGAGGGTCGGTTCGCAAGCTAAACAAAATGGTGAAACGAGCCGAGACACTCTTGAGAGCTTACGTAATTAGTAAGAATACTCCTGCACCCGTTGCTGCAGCTTGAAACGGAATTCTCATTTCAAGATTCTAGTTTCCTCTTTATTCTTCTGCTTGAACTCGGCATCAGTTTACGTGTCGGAAAAATTGAGGAGCAAAAATTCAAAAAAGATGATAGAATTACGTTTTTGTCGTTTAGCAATTGTTAAGAAAAGTTAGTAACACTTTCAAAAATCTATCAGTTTAAATTACGATTAATCTCGCCAATATAAATAGCAGAATTTGAAACACAGGATGAGCTAGTAATTAAAAAGTAAATATAGAAGATAGGTATGGTAAAAAATCAAGTCAAGATAAACATAGAAACTGTATAAAATATAGGGTTATTCGATAACCTGAATCTGTCTTAATTGTCTTGATTGCGCAACTGTTACAAATTTTGCGGGATGCCGGTTATAACGATTCAGCGCGACCAATCCATAAACTGGTAGGTTTTACTGTTCGAATGTGACATTTATGACGTATATTCTGTCCGTTATATACTCGATTTATTCCGGTCAGTTTATTAATGCCATTTGTCGGCCGATCCCTCCGTTTGCCATGCTATATTCGAGGCTATGTTAACAGAAAATAGACGTGCAATTGAAACTTGTGACGAGGTACGGATCTTTGAACATACGAAATGAGTTTTCGACAATTTAGCGATGCCTGATGTAATATCGTATTTGACAAATTCAGTTATTTAACAAAATCTTGAGTTTTGTTTCCTGAATAATGTGAGTTTCTTTCCTTCTTTTGCAACAATATTTTTCGATAAATCGATAAATCGGGGATTTCTTTTCTTTTCAAATTAATTTTTACATGGTACTTAGCAGTTAATTAATAAAATCTTCCACACGAATGCGCGCCAAAGAAAAAACATTCGGGCATTTTGCTTTTTTCACTTTCTATTCAACATTGTCATCGACTCTTTACTCTTTACTTGTCACCGACTTTTTAACATGTCTATAAAGGGATTCAAGAGGCACCGAATATTTTACTGATGCCTCTGCGACACTACATATCCGATTTTTAATGTCTTCCACCGCTTTTGTCAAATTTTCTGACGGGTATTTTTTGTACTCCTTGTAATATTTTCTCTCCGGGTTTTTCTCTTTTATTTTTTTTGTAGTTTGGTTTTCTTGAAATAAAACAATAAAAAAGATCGTAGCATAAGACAAAAAATATATCTTGGAAACTCTGTTTCTAAAATAAAGATTTCTTTACCTTCTCCTGAAGCTGATTTTGTAATCTGGCTTTTAATCTAGGACTGCGCCATCTATTTGTTGCTTGGCCTTCTGCGAAAATGTTTAATATAATTTTTTGGGGGATCTGATTGTTAACTGATTGTTTGAATACCATAACTGTATTTTAATAGATTAATTGTACTTACGTTTTTGTTGAGGAGTTGATGTTGCCGGAGTTGCTGGTAGTGCCGGTGTCGGTGCCGCCGGTGGTGCCGGTGTTGTTGATGGTACCGGCTGTGCGTTTCTCACTACCAGCTCTGATAGTGGCGATGGCGATTGAACTGCGGCGAATTGTCGCCGCAATTTCGCATTTTCTTTTTGTAGCCGCTTCATTTCTTCCTTATCCTTATTCTCCATATCAACGTCTACGTTTACGTCAGACGTAGATTCTTCATCATCCTATAAAATAAATGCGTTATATATACCGGGTGTCTCAGACCACCCGTATCACCCGATTTATTCGTAAACGCAACATTTTAGAGAAAAATGTTCCAGACCAAAGTTGTATGGTTTCAAGGGGTACATAAGATGGTGTCATTAGTTTCACCTTAAATAGTTGCTTGAAGGTCACGTAAAGGTCACCTTCAATTTTTTAAATAGAACCACCTACTTTTTATTACATATTCTTGTAGCTTATCTCGAGGGCTTTCCAAAACACTATAAGTAAGTATTTTTTCATTAAGAACTTTTGGAATTATAAGGCTTGAAAGTTCTAGTATTTTGACATAAAATACAAAATATCTTGTAAAACATCAAGTTTTCGGTAATGTTACCTTAATAATTTTATGCACAGAATAATGAGACGAATTCTCGAAAAATGTTATCCAAGCAGATAGTGCAAAAACGTTTTATTTTCGCTAAAATTTATTGTAAAGGTTATTCGAATGTCTTGAATATACATATATATATATTTATATTCTTACGCGACGCGACGAGTTGCGAGTACCCGAAATATTTTTATGCGACGCGACGAGTTGCGAGTACCCGAGACTTTGAGATTAAATTAAATGTATACTTACAACATTCATACTAAGTCGGTCGAATTCTTTTTCCATTAATCGAGGTTGTGCTTGCGACGCTGAACCAGCTTGGCGGCGTCATTATATGTATAATCGAAAGAAACAGAGCTAAATAAGAGCCAATTCGCTGTTCTTGACGCGAGAGATTTATTCAATCATTAGTAACAGCGAATTGGCTCTTATTTAGCCCTGTTTCTTTCGATTGGATTTCCAACAGAGCCCCTACTCACGGTCATCATCCAATTTGTTTGTAATATTTGTCAATATTCCTCGTTTTTAATTTATGATTGAAAAAGAGTGTGTTACTGATATTACTACTTTACTGCTTTCTTTAATGTTTTAATTATTGACGTGGAAAGAAACAATTTAAAGTCAGATACGTAATTATGTCATCCGTTTAATCGTTGAAGTTATCTGTAAAAAGTTCAGTGTTTGCGGGATTTTTTAGTTCTGCACAGGTTCACGCGTATAGCCAGTCTGCTTTTGACCGATTATGCAGGTAAATGCGAAGGGACAGCGAAATTTAGGTCGTGCTGCGGTAAAACGAATAAATCATCGTTTGACACAAGCTAATTGACGTAATTGAATGATTCGTCGAGAAAAATCAACATTCAACACTTTGGGTTGGCTCGAAACTGGCCGAAAATATCGTGCGCTGTTTGCATACAAGAAAGCGGCCAATTTCTCGTCCGTTTTCATTAATGCCGCAGAAATAAATCGCGACGCGAGTGTAATTTTCGTACAGGAAATCCGCGCCATCAATTGACTGCAATCTTGTTAGCATTCGTCAACAGACAGTATCAACTGTTCCTATTGAACGTAGAACGCTCAATATTGTACGGTACGTTTTGCAAATAATTTTGAGTGCGAAGAGAACTTTAGAGCTTATATATATTGTCTTTCGCGGAGTTCGACGGTAACGATCGGTGCGCTTGATGGATGGAAATTGCTTTGCATATTTTTCCCTCATCCCCTCGTTCCTCGTGAACGAGTCGCGAGTTACTATGTTTTACAATGTCAAGAAAGACGGAAACAGAAGAGCTGAAATTTGTCGATTCCCTTCGCCTCGCGAATGAGCGTCTTACGTTACCGCAGCGTATGAAAACTGCCTCTTCGGCATCTCCTTCCATTCAAAACTTCCTAGTGAAGCTAACCCGGTAGGTCGGTAATATTATTATTACATTTAAGGGGGATAGAGTTGATTAGCTACTGAATGACTATAAGTAATAACTGTTTTCTCTGTATCTGCGGTATTATCAATTTAAATCTTTCGACCAGTAATTAGACCGTTAATTAAAGCTAAGAATTTCTGTCAGAATGTGCAACTTTGTTTGCGACTTTAGGTTTGCAGCTCACTTTGCTATAATTACAGAAAGTACTCTCCCGGCGAACTCTTCAACTCGTTTCCATTCTCCCCAAGGCAGCTCGCCTCTCTTGCCTGGATGTTAAGTTATGAACGTCATGGTGTTGAAGAGTACATGCAGTTAATTTTTCTTAAATGATAATTAATTAAATTCTCGTTAGAATCAATTTCTATCAATTCTGATGTACCGATAAGTAATACACATATAGGTTTGTGTAACAGACAGGTGAACAGCCTTTAAACCATATGTCGTAGTGAAATTATACGATGCCTTTTCTATCTTCGGGAAGGTATCGTACATGTTATTTGTATTGCCCTTCATCCTCACTTGGTCCCTTTTGAGAGATTTACTGCACCAATCTTTATCCGAATTTTCCAAATTTTATCCCGCGAACTTTAACGTTAATTGCGCAAGTTTGAGATTATAGTGTTAGAGTTAGCAACAAAATCGGATTTCGGTATATTTCGATAGTGTATTGCCCCTCTAGATTATTTTGGTGCCGAAATACGAGTAATAACATATTATTTAAGTGTAGCTGACAGTGACTCGCCGGTGCAGTCCTAAGTTACATGATGGTATTAAAAAAAATTGTTTTTTTTGTTTGAAAATGTTTTCATGCTATCTTAGAGCAACAAATTAGCAACAAATTCTAGTATTTTTGTATTTTTTTATTGCTACTTTTTATATATTTTTTGGTATGGGGGGTCCAGCTTAATGGCAAGCTGAATCCCCCTATTTTTTACGCGATTTCCAGCTAAACGGTTTGAGCAACAAAATTCGGATTAGCAACAAATTAGCACATAAGTAGCACTAAATTTTTGACTAGGTCCGAACTTATTTTTGCGCTGGTGGGAGGTTCAACTTAACAGAGGTGAATTACTGGGCATTAGTAAGCATTGGTGGGCACATTAATGGGCATTATTAGGCCTTGCTGGGCATTAATGCGCATTGGTGTACATGATTTTGGTCAGCGGTTTACCCCTCGCATGTCATATTTAAAAATACGCAGCGATACATTTTCACGTACATAAATTGCGCGATCTCGTAACCGGGATTTCCGTTGCCCGCAAATCCCGCAACTCGCTATTCTCCTTTCACATCCCGCTCGAAGTTTAATTCCTAGAGCTATCGAGGTATTCCGATAGTATACCGCCTTAGATCTTCGACGGACACAAAGTATTGAGCGCCTTAATATAGCTGTAATATTCGAGAAGTTCTCGGAGTCGGAGGGAAGGTCGGCTCGAGAATCCGCGGAATCTCGCGGACCGCGTGCATAATATATTATTGCCGGGGAGATATTGCCGGCGGTCGAGGAGGATCTACCGCTGCAGTTTAATCTGAGTGTATCTCGAGAGCGTGCTTTTCGGTCTCGCGGATTGCAAACCGGCGCAGGATCGTGCATACGGGCATCTCATATTACAGGTTTACTCGCATCAACAATGTGGTGTGTGAGAGAGAGAGGGAGGGAGGGGGGAAGGAGAAATTGTTTAATTCAAATAAAACCCTGCGCACACATCATTCTTCAATGGAACAAGCTTACGTGCTCTTCATCAAGTTTTACGTCAACGCGCGTTTATTAATTGGCATTTATTTTAGTTCTTTAGCTTAATCAAAATAATACTCGAATTTTTTAAATGTGAATTTCGGAAATCATTGTCAATGCAAATTCAATACGTAATTTGAAGAATAATATGTAAATTTGTGTATACGAATGGTTTGAAATTGGACTGGAAGACAAGTTGTTTTAGATGCTAATAGTTACCGGCCTTTAAGAGAATAGTATACTTTCGC
Organism: Temnothorax nylanderi; assembly: GCF_030848795.1. Taxonomy (NCBI): domain Eukaryota; kingdom Metazoa; phylum Arthropoda; class Insecta; order Hymenoptera; family Formicidae; genus Temnothorax; species Temnothorax nylanderi. The sequence goes on along the minus strand of NW_027249148.1, from coordinate 554,659 downwards.
AAGTCATTCTTCCGTTGCATTGTGTTTCGCTGTGCTATCTCCGCGAGAATTCAGTTTCTGTTTGTTACTATTCTATGGACATTATATAATTATCTTGTTAGTGCGGAGCGGGAGAGAGGAAACTTTAGAAACCACTCCCATTGAATCGATTTATACCGCGATTACACACCTATACTAAGGTGCGAATTTCATTAATGGTTCCCGATTAGTTAGTTTTTTCGTCCATTAATTCTTTTCTCGTTTTATTTTAATGATCGCCGTGGAGGGCCCGGCCCGTCTTTTTTGCCGGCATTTTTTTGCCGACGTACCCTTTACCCTCGTGACAAAGGGTATGACCTCGCTGGTTAACGAAAGAAAAACTAGGCTTCAACTTTGAACTGGAGCAACTCGAGCGGTATCCATCGCGTCGATCCCGGCGCCGATACAAAGGACGGTGTAACCATTGTACCAGGCGCGGACGGTGGAAAAAGCTGGCGAAGAGCCGGTGGCAACGGCGGGGTCGGCGGTCGGTCGCGCCGCGGCAGCCGAGCGGCTCTCTCGGCGGAACTTTGGAAAATAAGAACAATCCTGCGCTACGGGGTATGTGTGAGAAAGAGAGAAAGAGAGAAAGAGAAGGGGAGGGGGAGAGAAAGAAAGGAAGAGCAAGAGAGGGTGAAACCCCGACGGCGAGTCTGTAACTAATGGCGACGCGACCGCGACCTGCGAGGCAAAAGTGCCGGCGTTCGTAGCGCGGTTATATATACGGGACGACCACAAATTCCGCCCGCTGCCCATAAAGCCGTGGAAATGGGAGCCCGGCCAAAACAATCGCGGACTCCGCGTATCCCGCGGGACACTGCGCCATTTCCGTATCCGGCGGTCGCTTTCTCCTCCGCTCTCTCTCTCTCTCTCTCCCCCTCTCGCTCTCCTCTTTTTCGCTTTCTTCGCCCGGCCAAGAAACTGTGGCAGGCTGCGTCGCCGCGTGCCTTTCTTACGGCCCCTTTCACGGTTTTTCCTTTCCCTTGTATCGCGCGTTTCCTCTCTTTTTTTCCCGCAGTGGCGCAGTACGAGTGTTAGACGGCTGGAAAAATCAAAGAGACGCGCACCGTATTGCCCGTGCGAGGGTAAAATCTGTAATCTGGTTGCGTATTACTAAAATTGCGGATTATTCGGTGAGAAATTGTACCGTCAATGTAACAAAGGTCGTTTTGTAATTATAATGTAATATATAATTCACAAAGTAAAGTCGCGTTAGAATAAATTCGTAATCATTAACTAGATTAGTGTCGGTGAAACAAAATATATCATGGTACAATATCAAGATATTAATAATAAAACTAATAGTGGTTGCGATCTGAGCGTTCAAGTTTAATTTACAATATGAATAACGAGTGATTATGAGAGATAAATTAACGATAATTATGTGCTTTTCACGCATCGAATATTGTTTTGATTTTGAGTTCCTTCCATTAACTGCACGAGACTTTAGTGAAATATTAATGCAGCTTACGCGTCGATCAGGCTAGGAAACCATCGTCGGCGTTCCGCCACGTTGAAACAAATGCACTTTCGATAACAGAGTCGGTAGCGAGCTACACTGACGGTTTTGCTTTGCACATAACAATATCGTGCTTCGAAATAATGCAGTTTCGTTGAACGCGACCTCCATTATCCCGGTAGTTGCCGAGTCGACTCTCGTGAGCGACCTGTTTCCCACGTTTGCTCCTCAAACACACGCTCTTTTTCCTTTCCGCTTTCCGCCTCGGCGCGTAACTCGCTCGCCTCCTCGCGTTTCTTGAAAATTCATGAAGATCGAAGTCTCGCCGCCGTTCGCCCTCAGGAAGTGGATTTAATTATTGACCCACAGTCCGGGTCAACAATCGAGTTCCTCCGAGTAGATTGACGGCGCGAGATTTTGCCCGAGCATTCCGTTTTCTGGCAAGTTCTTTTGTTGCCCGGTCGTTTACTAAACCCGCGATTGAAGCATGATAATTGCCTCGTGAAGATAAATACAGTGATTGCAAACCCTCGTAAAAAAAAAAAAGAAGGAAAAAATCCATTTCGAGAGAGGCCAACGTAGGGCCCGTCAAGCCGCGTAAAGACGTTTCGATCACTTTTATGAGTCTACTGATACGTTTATGGTCGTGCCTTGATTCGATTTTCCTACCAGGCAATTCGCGATTTGATAATAGCCAAATATTGCAAAATAATCGCAATACTTAGTGACGCTTTTCTTTTATTTTGCTCTTATTGCATGGACCTAATTTTATGTGACAAAAAAATTTTTTTTGACGTAGAACTACGTCTTTCTCCGCGTTGAGTAGGGGGTAATATCGGGTGCACGATGCAACGAAAACATGTCACACTTTGAACGTTTATATCTTCGAAACTAATAATCGTAGAGTAATAAATAAGGTGTCATTCGATAGCTTATATAGTCCCATTAAGGTTGATGTTGAATTTGTTGTCGATCGGTGAAGGGGATACCGATTTATGCCTAAATAGAGTATAAGTTATACATGTATTCTTATATATTTTTTAAAGATTTAGCTTTGTTTTCTGGAAAGTTGTTTTCTGGTTTTAGTACTGGTTTCATGAAAATCGGTCGGACTCCTGATCTTCTACGAGATTTCGCGTCGATGGCACAATAATTTTGTGACATCAGAAGCGCGTAGGCTTCACTAATGTGTAAACGCTGATGCATATTGGTATCCAATTCACACGAATGACCGGTTTTTTTTTGTTACGGGGGGGAAAATCCTTCACAGGATACCCCCGCCCCCGGGGGAGGGGCGGGCGGTTATGCCGGACTTCTACCGGCTAAAAACCCCTCCGGGTGTCCTTCGTGGCGCTTGTGGGGGGAGGCCCCGGGAATCGCGATTGCATACCTTCCGTGGGCCTTCCCGCGCCTGGCCCTTACCAGGGCTTAAGCTAACTTGTGACGGGTAGAGGACACCATCCCCACCCGCCACCGGGGGGGGGGGGTGCTCCGGAGTTGCTTTCGCACGGGCGCGCGGCGACCCCCGACCGCACGCCCGCTCCCGGGCGAGTGAGGGAAGGAGTGACCGCTGCCGGGGCAGCGGGCTCCTCCCCCCCTCGCGCCCTTACGTAGGGGGCAGGTAGGGCCAGGACTAAGGAGCGAACCCCTGAGTCCCACCTTCACCCTCGCCTATACACAATCTCTCTCTCTCTCTCTCTTTATTTAACTTCTCTTTAAACAACTTTAATACGTACTTTTTTCATTAAATTTTATCAAATTATTTTTATTTGTGTAAATACCGATAAATAAATAAGCATATTTTTTTTTATTTATTGAAAGTACTCTTCAAATATTTTCGAAATTTCCGGTAATAGCTGTTTAATAACATGACACAAAGCTGGAGATTTACCTGCCATTTATTTATTGGGGCTGATTATGAAACCCCTTTAAATTTTCCTTTTTGTATTGTGGATTATTGAGATTAGTAGTCGGACAATTTTTGATTCCATAGGCAATAATTATCAGTACGACATCAGTACTGTTTGTTGTAAAAAACTTGTTGTAGAATTCCATTAGACGTGTATATTCGCACCTTTTTCATCCCCTCCCGTAACACTTTTTGCTCATCCAAACTTAAATTGATTACCTACGTAAAAAAAGTTACGACTGCCAGCTGGTCGAACTCACATTTTTCGTATACATTGCACGTTCGATCCCTCACTTAAAGTAGGGTGCAAGTTCTCCCTACATTCGCCTCGCAACACTAATCAAATGAATAAACTTCGAGCTGAATATAAATGGCAAGGATATTATTGAAAAATATTACTACATTTTCTAGTTCTCTTTGATATCTCGTTTTTTTTCTCTCTTATAAGTAAAATCGTATATTATTAGAACTTCTATACGTTTAAAATACGTGCATTTATTTCGTCTGTCTCTGCTCACAACGAGATATTTATATGACGTATGTTGCTCGATTATTGTGATTTGTGATCTCAATTTTTTTCGGAGCGATGGACCGCTTGTTCGTCTATTTGTGGACGATTGCGCCTATCCGTCTTCCAGACTTGCACTCGCGAAACGCGAAACTGCGAACCATGTATGTGTGTGAATACGTCTGCCGGTATCGATTGCGATCTTTCGGGAGATCAAACGCGGTTCTCCACGTCGCACGTCTCCACAATTTAATCAACGGGCGCGGATTTATCGAACGGAACGTCGAATTTAACCCCGTGTTGACCAATTTCAACGGTTTACCCTCACTACCCTCGTTACCGGGAGCCTCGGGGTACGTAGACCGGAGGCTTACGGAGCGAAGTTGCACCTACCCTTAACTGTGCCACGAAGAGTTTGCCATGCCGTTGTTACGCTCAGTATTGGGACTCGAAGTACGAAATAGTCTAGTTATAAAATTCATTAAAAATTTTATCTACCTCCTCTCTCTTGCAATGCGCAATTCTGTTTCGATGTTTAATTATTACGCGTATATCTCTATTAAGAGATTCTATAGAAAAACTTGATTTTTCTTCAAAGAATTTGATCTGTCATGGATGTCGTGGATATTTGTCAATAATTTTTTTAATGATTCGTGCGTCCTCGCCTAAGGTCAAAATCCATATTAAGTTGGTAAATGCTCTAATTTTTTTGTTACTTTCAGCCAGTTTTTTTTCGAATTCATTAAGCCTTGAATTGAGCTTCTTTAATTCTTTTTTCAATTCTTCGTTTGATTTTTTGAGCTGTTGAATCTGTTGTTGAAGTGGTTTAAATTTGTATTTAATTCGCAGCTTGAACTAAAATTGCCCGGTATCAATGCTCTCAATTATATGTACTATTTTTTTTTTTAGCATTAATGATTTCCATTTGGGATATTACATTAAACTTTTGCGACTCCCTGCACGAAATCAGAGTAAGAAATAGCGACAGGTAGTCTTTCTTCGTCTATGCCCTTAGTGTGTAATTCTAGGCACCACCTTACTTTTGATTGACATCTTCAGAGAAGGGTGGATACTTTAATTTCCAGTCCAGTCCAGTTTCAAAATTCATTAAAAATGTTATCTACCTCCTCTCTCTTGCAATGCGCAATTCTGTTTCGATGTTTAATTATTACGCGTATATCTCTATTAAGAGATTCTATAGAAAAACTTGATTCTTCTTCAAAGAATTTGATCTGTCGTGGATGTCGTGGATATTTGTCAATAATTTTTTTAATGATTCGTGCGTTCTCGCCTAAGGTCAAAATCCATATTAAGTTGGTAAATGCTCTAATTTTTTTGTTATTTTCAGCCAGTTCTTTTTCGAACTCATTAAGCCTTGAATTGAGCTGTTCGTTTGATTTCTTTAATTTCTTTAATTCTTTTTTTAATTCTTCGTTTGATTTTTTGAGCTGTTGAATCTGTCGAAGGTAGAAGATATAGGGTAGGTGGCCTCGGAAAGACTGTAGGTCACCGGAAAAGCGATAGTATCGATAGTTCTAAGAAAATTCGTATTGCTGGTATTACCTGCTCCGGAAAAATATTTCCTCACTCTTCTTACTTGTTTCGAGAAGCACTAAGAAATAAGAATTTATACCTCGACGGTATTGCGTACTGAAAGTCCTCTGAAAGAGGATCCGAACAAGTCTACTTGAGAATGCTTATATTTATCCATGTTTATTTAAGGCTGTCCCTTCTTTACGCTTCATTTATATTAATATTTTATTTTACTTTGCATAATATATCAAACGGCAAATACAATAAAATTACAATCAAACAAGGGAAAACGCCGTAATCGGTTAGGACTGGATCTTGGTTGTCCGAATAATATATATTAATTTTAGAGTAGATAATAAAATTACTTTAATATTGACGAACGCATGATGCTAAACCTGTAAAGATTCATTACCATGCCAGGAGAACAATATACACATTGAGAGCCATTTTTCCCCGCGAGCGCAGCTTGAATCGAGTGATAACCATCTCGTCTATTTCCTATACCTTCGATCGTGTGAATCGTCCATCTGCGAATTTATTTGTGGATACGGACATCATATAATACCAATATAATTTTAATAAAGTTAAAAGAAGTTAAAATAAATGGATAGTAGAAAGTTTAACGCATCAAAAATCTTTTTCTAGCTAGAAAAGACGTGTAACGTCATAAAATAAATCTTTATCTCTTTAACGTGAAACTTGAATGTAACTTCTCGATTGATTCACGCATACCCGTCGCAGATTAATATCGGCACGAGGCAGGAATTCACAGCCATTATCTCGCCCTTGATTTCCGCAGCCACGATACAGGCGCCACAGCCACCCTCATGGCACATCGCTTTTGTGCCGCGGAGTTTCGCATAGTCGCGAATGTAGACGTTGAGAGACGTGTCAGCCGGAATGTTCCCCGATACTGAAAACGACACGGCCATTGTAAAATCGAAATGATAGTTATCTAAAATTTCTTAAGTAAAATCTTAAATTTCTTAAGTAAACTTTTAAATTTTTAAGATTACTTTTAAGAACTTTAATTTTATTTAAAGTATATTTTTCCAAGGGATATATGCTAACAAACCACAAAGATTATTACATCATTACATTTTGTTATACTATTACTTTATATTTTCCACCTTTTTTAAGAGAGAGAATATGACATCCAATTATCATTCCTCACATTGCGAGAATGATGTCAGATATCCTTGTACTGACAGAGTAGCGGTAGGAGAGGATTAAGTTGATTTCATATATCAATTTGTGAAGGATAGCAATATATCTATAAAAGACTGTAAGAATACTACTAGCATAAGTAATATTCGTAATAATATAATTGGAACACCTAGCAATTTTCCAAGCCATGAAGATTTTCTTTTGGTATGTGTATTTTCTGTTCTGTAGAAAGTATATAATCGCAAAATCTAATTTATGCTACAACATTTGGTAATAATTAGTACTTTAATACAGGAGACGTATGATTTCGATATTTCAATATCTCCATGGCAGAAACAAGTGCCATATACTTTTGTATCAGAGTTTGACAAAGATTATTATTTTCATCATATTGGTATGTAACATTTGAATTGATAAATAAGATATTGTTAAGGAAAATGTTTGTGTTCAGAAAAGGTTATAATTTTTATTTTGAAGATTTCGAGTTTCATGAAGCTGTATATCCAATCAGAATCTCTATATATGAAGTATATAATTTTGGGAACGATAACTGAAGTTTGGGCTCAAGATTCTGAAGATGAGGGTCGGTGGATTTTATTATGGGATGGACCGCCTCAATTCTACGAATTTTGTTGGCAACCAAATTTTTTCAAACGTAGACGTTCGGAATCACGGATATTTTCTCCAGCTTTACGGTTTTGTAACTTTAAAATCAAAATGCTCAGACTACAATTTATATCCAACTCTTGCACACAGCTAGATGCTGTGATGCTGATCGGTACATCAAAATTGATTTTTCCTAAAAATCCTGAAGATAAGAGTATAACTAATCTCTTACACCGCATTCGGGCACAACGATATTCTTGTTCAGAGAGATTTTGTTCTTTTTGTTGTTCTGAAGAATTCTCAAGAATTGAAGAAGAACCATATTCTATATACTGTTACCTTTTGAATCCCCGGAATTTGTTTGACTCTTATAATACAACACGTGATTATGAAAATGCATACTTGGATATACTTGATCTTCAAAAGGAATTTCCTAAATATTGCGTTATTTATAAAAGGTATTATAATTGTCGACATTAAGTAATCTTATATTATTTTCTTAACACTGCGCGGATACTGTGGGACTTTTAAGGCACATTCGATTTTTCATTTATGATTCCCACGGGAATGGCTTCAGCGCTTACGTTGGCTCTCCTCCATAAAAAAAACTTGGTGATAGTGGGCATGTAACTGCCAAGCGGCATTGAGGTTCGACAGTTCGTTGCGCGATACCGAGCAATCGAAGTGTAGTGTAGTGTGTGTGTGTGTGTGTGTGTGTGTGTGTGTGTGTGTGTGTGTGTGTGTGTGTGTGTGTGTGTGTGTGTGTGTGTGTGTGTGTGTGTGTGTGTGTGTGTGTAGCGAAGCTACCATCCGTGGGATTATGCCTGAACGCCTCTAAGGCCGTATCCTCTCTAGTCAAAGGTGGCAATGATATCTCTAGGAGTCTCGTGAGTCGAAAGGCTCAAAACAATGTGACACACTACTATAAGTGCCTTCAAAGACCCAGGGTGTCCACCTCGGATGTTAAACGGCAGAAGGAACAGCATGTTACGCTCGGCGTGTCGGCTACACGGATGGCTAGTAATTCATAAAACGCGGACACGAAGCATATTGTATCGACTTTAATTTCGCGATATTTCAAAAAGCTCACCGTTATAATTAAATCTTTACAATTGAATGTTAAAGCTTCTTTGTAATTCCTAAAACACATTAATTATATATTTATTACATATAATATACATTAATTAAATATTTATACTTACATTACAATTACATTTGCACCGTTTTGTGCACTTGTTTTGGTTCTTGATGCACTTGCATCTTTTCTTACATATATTTTTGCACCTACAAAAAGTTCTCGTGTTGGTGGGCATTCTGACACTTGATATTTTATCACAATTAAATTTTCGTAACTGAATATAATGGTTTCTGCCGACGTAACTTTACGTTTGTAACATACGTTACAAATTGTATACAAAACAAATCGTGCAGTTAATTTAATAATAATCTCGCTAGTAACCAATTATTTAGCTTCTGATCTTAATAGAAATTTTCAGCATACCGCCTTATTTGTTTCAAATCCTTAAAAACGATTGTCTTATTAAATCAATATCTGCCAAGTACATACAATTTTGCGTAAATTTTAATATCGATTAATCAGTTCCTTTTTAACTTGATTTACCTATATAAATCTTTTATGTATAACTTTTTCTCGTTGAAAGTGTCATTCGCGCGACTTATTACTCCGACGTAAAATGTCAACCCTACTCTGATCTTGGTCAACCCTAGTTCGCTGTCTTCCTCTTGTCGGAATTTCCCGTCCCGTACTGTCAATGAACAGCTCGCACCCTTTTTGCGTGCTCACCAGCCGCAGCTAACCGGCTGGTTACTTGCATATAAAAATAGAAAAACATTGACCAATCTGGTCATTGATATTAATTCTTTATTTTTATTTTCCAACTCTGCAATCTGGATCTTCATACAAGTCGTTTGTAGTTCGTATAATTTTATACGATTATTTGATTGTTTAATTTCTGTTAATAAACGATCTTTTTGAGCTGTCAGAGTATAGAAACGATTCTTCAGATCCACGTATTCAGTATGATCATATGCTGGTAGTTTTTTGCGTGTAATTCTCTTATGTTGGATACTGTCGTTCTTATTCTGCCAATCTCTATAACTTTTCTGTGGTTTTTTCACTTTCTATTCAACATTGTCATCGACTTCTTTACTCTTTACTTGTCACCGACTTTTTAACACGGAAAACGCGCGATATCCGGGGAATGAGGCGATACAATGCCACAAATGTGGAGAAACAGGCCATTACGGGCGAGATTGCCGTACGAGCCGACATGCAAATAGATTCTCGTTGCCGAAAGCGGACAAGCCCGGCGGGATAAATACGATCGAGTGCACCTACTGCAGAAAGACCGGACATAAGCGAGAAGAGTGTTGGTCGCTGAACGGACGACCCAACACGGAACGATCAAGCCGATCGAAAACGGACGCCCCCAAAAAGGCGCCAGTAAATGGTTTAAAGGTAAGAAAAAAGAAATCGCGAGAAACGAGAGATGAATCTTCCTCCAGTAGCGGCAGCGAAGAAGACGAGAGACCAAAGAAGAATAAGGCACGAGCCGCCGAGGAGTATCAAGTGTCGCAGATAACGGGGAAACATAACATACATACCTTAAACCTGATAACACTGCCTATTCAAGAGGCCAAGAAAGGCAAGACAAATTTCTTATTAGACTCAGGAGCGATCCTGACGCTAATCAAAGTAGGAAATTTAAAAGGCGACACTATGGTGCGAGAAAAACGCCTGACTTTGACCGGAGTGACGGGACACAAGATCCACACTCTCGGAAAAATAAAAGCAACCGTAGACCTTGGAAGCCAGAAAATACGCCATACCATGTACGTGGTAGAGGATGATTTCCCGATCGATCATGAGGGAATACTGGGGAATGATTTCCTCACAAAGCGCAAAGCCGTTATCTCACACGCCACAAAGCAGGTACTTACACATCGGAAGAGTTACATATATCTTGGAAACTCTGTTTCTAAAATAAAGATTTCTTTATCTTCTCCTGAAGCTGATTTTGTAATCTGGCTTTTAATCTGGGACTGCGCTGTCTATTTGTTGCTTGGCCTTCTGCGAAAATGTTTAATATAAAATTTTTTTGGGGATCTGATTGTTTAACGTCATTATATAATCGAAAGAAACAGAGCTAAATAAGAGCCAATTCGCTGTTCTTGATGCGAGAGATTTATTCAATCATTAGTAACAGCGAATTGGCTCTTATTTAGTCCTGTTTCTTTCGATTGGATTTCCAACAGAGCCTATACTCACGGTCATCATCCATATGGTTTGTTATATTTTTAAACGTCTGTTTGGCATTTTTTTGGCGACTTTCCGCTGTCTTGGACCTGCGTAAGTCAACATCCTCTTGAATCTGAAAATTGACATTGCAAAGGTACTAGTCGGAGAGCTGACGACACTTTTGGCCAAGTGATTTTGTAAAATACGATTTTCTGTTTTAACCTGTGTGGACGACTCTCCTTCGATAACCGAACATTTGGCTGGCCGTACCTGGGGGGTTTAGAAGTACGCAGGTGAGAAAAAAAACAGATTTTTAAGTCATAATATAAGTCTCAATTTTTATCGGATATTGATAATTGGTCACTAAGGAACATGCAAATAAATTGCCAGTTCGATTGCTCGGGGGAATTAGTCGCCAGATTTTTCTGTAATGTGGGCAAGTCCTAAGGTCGTATAGCCATGTCAGAATGCAACTTAGTCCATATAAGTGTCTCCACATTGTAGAGAACACAACCGGTGTGGACCCGAGCTGGTCCATTGTTGCATGCATATTGGACATAATGTCTGTGTCTTGTCCATTTTAACGTTGACTCGAATCGAAACTCAATTTGATTATCTTGTAAAAGAATTTTGTTGCGCAGATGCCGATTAGATTGCAACAACTGGAAAATATTCTTCCGCGTTCTGCGAACTCACGCTCGCTTTCCACTCTCCTTTCCTTTGCTGAGAGAGAGAGAGTGAGAAAAAGAGAAAAACGTGGTGTATGAACTATAAGAACATTAACAGAAAATTAAATTTTTTAAATATTTTATTACCTGTAAATCGTTCGGATGACGGATGAATACAAAGGGGATAGAGAATCCCCAAAGTTTAACAATAGGATAGTACTGGTCAATTAGACTGATCAGCAACTTCCATTGCTTCTCTAAAAAAATGTATATAATATGAATATATGATAATATTGATATATAGTAATATATCTTAAACTGAAATGTTCTAATGTTTGTGGTACTATTGAATGTCGATCATTAGTAGTCGGCAACAAAAGATCTGAGATTGATCAGATCTTCGGGAAACGAATAACATCTAGGACCATTTTTTGGTCTCCCATTGGTTCCTTGTTCAGGGGGATTAAATCTATCTTGGAATAATAAATAAGAGATAAGAGGAAAGAAATGTGTAAAGGAATATACGTTGTGTAGTCCGAATAATCTATCTAGTTCAATGAGAAGATCTGTGATCAACTCCAACCGGAAGCTCGTGCACCAAGAGGAAAAGTCGAGGACGATGAAGACATAGGTTTCACCCTCTATATGAACAACAGGAGTGTTCATCCTGAGAATGGTTCGTATTAACTGCTCCTCACTCATAGTCATTGACTGATTCTTGATATACTTGAAAATTAAGGCGATTCCTGCTTCTGTGGCTGTCTGATATAGCCGCATCTCTGGGCACATTTTCCCGTAGAACCGGACATCTTTGTACTTAAACTCTCTCTCTTTGGGGACGGCGACCATTACCCTCCATTGAGTGGGGATGTCTCCTTTCTGCAGAATATCTATAACCTTCTTCACGGATCTTACTCAGAAAAGATCACAGATTTAGCTCTTTTGTTGAAAGGTTGTAATTCAGGTTGAGAAGTTTCAAATGTCCGTCTCCTTTTACAAATTTTTTTTTTTTGGATTGCATGTGTTTCGGCAGCAACATCAGCTTCAAGGTCAACGGTAACATCATGTTCAACGTCAACAGCATCTTCAAAGTCAGCAGTAACATCATCTTCTAGGTCAACATCAACCATCACTTCTTGATTACTGTCCAGTGTGCTTTTGCGTATAGTTGTAGAATTTTCAATGACATCTTGGTAAATTATCCCAACTGTGTCATGTAAAGTATCTTTACCTGATGCAGTATCAACGAAGCGGTCAAAATTGTTGAAAGCTACACCTGTATTTAATCCACTTGTCTTGGTAATACCATCAGGACATAATTCAAATCGACCAGAAGATGTAAACGTAGCTTCTGTTTCTAATTCTTCAACTACGTGGTAACTGCAACAGTGGCCATACCTATTAATAATTTCAACAATTTTTTGGCTGCTCGTTAGGCTTTTCAAAGTCATCCCTAGGGTTATATGTTTGCTCGTTTTTATTTTACCTTTCGACACATTGTAAATCAAATCTGAAGCTAATGAGTTGCTTATTCTATAACTTTCATTGCTTTTTCTTCGTCTGCTATGAGAACCACCTAATACTGTAAGATAAAAATCTTTTAAAGTTTCAGGAATGTAGCATTCTCCTTTTAACAAATCAGTCGTTTTTATCTCTTCTGGTAGCGCTTGTTTTTCTATATCTAATATTTTTCGTCTCAAAATAAGAGCAGCATTATGAAGAATGGATTTGTCTTCTAAGAGAGAAAATAAATGGTCATCAATCTCACGGTTAATTGAACCAATAATTTTTTTATTGTGTAGAATACAAATTTTCAGCTGTCCGTCGTATTGTTTTTTTAATTTGGTTTCGAAGTTGGCTTTGGATAATAAACTGTCGTACGTATGGTAATCTTTACTTGCTGCATTTTTAATCGCACTAACGTAATAGTCACATAAAAAAGTGAAAAAATAACATTTGTTGTTGACAATTACATTTTCATCGATAAACTTACAAACTTCTTCAAAACCTTGTTTATGGAATTCTAAATTTTTATGATAATTAGTTTGTGGTTTATCTTGAAACGATTGCAGCAAATTGTATTCTTTTCGGCAAATCCGGTGGGCTTTCAAAATTGTTGCTTCGTCTGATTGTTGTAATTTTTGATAAACTTCGGTGTCTCTAACAAAATTTGAGAAAGGCTCAATTGCTTGTTTTAAACTCACTTTATCCAGAACGCACAACTTTTGAATTTGTCCTTTCGTTTTTTTTTGCTAATTTTGTGCAAAAAAGACAAACATTGTCGCTAGTTGCAGATAGATCTTCAGCATTTTTCAACTGTTGAGTATCGTTTGATGGAACAGGTATTTCCGATGTACCTTCCTCGTTTATTTCAACATTATCGTTACTTTCTGGTATCGACTGTAAATCTTCTGTTATTACTTGTTCCTCTGCATCTTTGCTTGCCAATAAATCACCTAGAAAAAAAAAAATTACTATGAAAATTAAAATTCAGCAACTTATAAGATTTGTCAAGTTTCGTAAAAATAAATTTGAATTTGAAGCTATGCAGATCGGGTTTCCACAATATTCATTTATAAATTTCATTATTATGAAAAGTTTTAATTAAACTATTTTGGTGTATTTTTAATATGTGTAGGTCAAAAGTAACTGAGTATCATAGAAACATAAATGCAGCAGACTCAATTGTATTAAAATACAAACAAAAATCATAAAATTCAACAGATGTTGTCCTTGTCACATAAAAAAATTATGGGAATTTTCTATTATAAAGACTCACAATATTATAAAGGGAAAGCCTGACAAAACGCAGTACTCAGGTATGAAAAAAAGGTCGCCTAAAATACAGATTGTTGTTTTACACACGTCTAGTTTTACTAACTTTATAAAATTTTTAAGCGTTGTAAACTTTATTTTTAATACATATATATCAATTTAAAAATAGTGGACTTTACCTGATGAAGATGTTGATGGTTCAGGAAGTGTGCTTGAGGATTTGAGTATATGTTGTTTCATTACTGCTGAAAAATTCCTATAGCACTGAGCATGGTACCCTTTTGTCGGGGTTACATTTTCAGGTAAAACCACGTCTTTGAATTTTAAGCCATGTTGTTGGCGAACTTTTAAGAAGTTTTTGCATTTTTGTAGTCTGTCTTCATAAAAAATAATCAATTTATCACTAGTGTCTTTTTTTATAAATTACACAACTTAAACGTTTTTTATCCATTGTGATTTGTCAGCACATAACCTTAAAATTAGTAAAAATACTCAAAATACTCTTATCTGTTACATAGACAGAGTCCGCGCTATACGGTAAACTCGAGTCACGTGGTCTCTCAGCAACCAATCACAGCCCGAGGAGCCAGGGCCCCGTCAGCTGCCGGCAGGTCTCAATAAACTATCTCTCTCGCACTTATGGCTACGCATAAGACTTTTTTGTCGCATTCATTTTAAATCTTTATTCGCGTCAGGGAATTATTAAAAACCGTTTAATTCGTCTGGCGATTTACACGTATTTTTAATATTATTTAATAAACATGCTATAAAAATTTCAGAATGCCTAAAGTATATTTTTGAGGTATAATTATTAAATATATTCGGGGGGGTCAGGTTATACTTTAAAACCCAAAAAATAGTCTGGGATTTTTATTTCTGGGTTAAATAGTTTTTAAAAAAAGTATTAATGTTCGTCCGCAATAGAGTAAATTTTTTACCATTAATCGTTGGCTCTCTCAGGTAATTTCATTAGAACACACCGAACTTACGAGAGGAGAGTTCATAAATTCCGCTTAAGTACCAACATCGCCGAGTCCCCTCCAACAGCAGCGAGATACATCTTGATCAATTAGTCGAATGATATCATCCCGTTACACGATATTTCCATTTCTTGCTTCTAAATACGATAGATCGTCATTACTTGATGATCATTCCAATGCCTGTGTGCAATCTATTTCAATACTCTATACGGATTATCGAGATTAGTTACCATTATACTCTTCCATGATTAACAATTTAAATGGCATGAAAACTCAAAAAAGATATTACTTTACAACCACACGCTTATCGCAGTATGTGGTTATCATTGTAAAATTTCTCCAAAGCGCACACAAACCAGTGGAATGTACATTAGAGACCATAGCGGTGACATTTTTTTTTATCGCTGACACTGCGCTTTTACCACCGGTAGATCGTAAAAGTGTTCGCGATGTCTTTTACGATACCACCGAAAAACTTTGTCGCCGAGTTCGTTTTTGCACGTAACAGCGTACTCTTCCTCACTTGCAATTTACGAACATACATCGGTTTCTAAAAAATTGGCACAAAGAATTTCGTTACAATTTTTCTTTACATCTTATGCAATGTAAATTAATACCTTTTAAATTTAATTATGCCTGGAGAGTAAATTTTAAGACGAAATTTAATAATTAATACGTGTGTCAAGCTATTTAAAGTTATCATTAAACATTCGTAAAAAGATCTGCAATTTACATATGAAATATAGCATATTAGTATCTAATAATAAAAATTTATTTTGTATATTATCCTTTTGCAAATATCTTCTTTTAGATTGTGTGCCCGCTGTAGCCAAACCCCGCCAATCTTCAACTGCCTTCGTTGCAATTATTTCTTGAAGATTGTTTGTCCTGTTTTAAAGTATTATTTTCATTGATTAGCACAGCAACATTCGATAAAGTCTGAACTGACAATTCCTTGGCATGCTCTCCAAATCTGACAAATGTTTGTTCAAATTATCGGATAACAAAATGTTAATTTTGTCTACGTCCTTTTTTATTTCATCCTGGTTCTTCGAAGTTAATTCCTAATTTTAAGACGGAATTTAATAATACGTGTGTCAAGCTATTTGAAGTTATCATTAAACATTCGTATAAAAAGATCTGCGATTTACATAGTAATTGTTTATTATTTCTTCGCAATAGATTTCTTCTTACTAACTCAACTTTAATTGAATTTACAAAGCCGCTATGTTTTCTCTACTAAGAAACTAACTCATTTCAATTCTTGCGGCTTTTATTATTTTGCTTTTATTACTAGTCTGGTCGCCGCCGACGCCGATGTCGTCGTAGCGAGACATGAAACGCAGCCTCGGCTCTCCACTCAACTTCCGTCTTTTAAAACGGATGCGCAGCAGCCCGCGGGGGTTAAATACGAAGGTCGGTTCAAAAGAGCAGGAATCGTCGGCCGGGCGGGTGCTCTCTCGGTTACGGTAGCCAAGTTTCTCACTAAATTCCCGAAGTTTAACGGTACAATTTACCCGCGGCGTGCCAGGTAAGTCGCCGTTCCAGACGCGTTGCGGAGAGTCAGAGGCGGTTACCAAGTGCGTGATAAACACCGGTGCATTTTGATGAAAGAGCTACGAGAATGGCGAGAATAGCTTTACTTTCGTTCTTGAACTTACACGTCGGTGTGCAATTCCGTAATGCGATTATATATATATATAAATCGAGAGAAACATAAAAATCCCCTTTTCCTTCGTGGATCCATCATAAATTGACACGAATTCTTCGTGGCATCTTTTTTAGAAGATAGTGTAATATCGTCTATTTTTCTGTAAACTTCTCGCGTTTTACGGAATATACATAATAGAAGCGAAACAGAAAGGATCTAAAAATAAGAAAGGTATTTATCGAAACATTCTTTAACAGTCGGAACTTCAGCAGAAAAGTATCGTACTTAATCGAACAAAATAAGGCTTAATATTTGAACGAGCTCATTAATTTGATGAAAAAGTTGGAATTGATGTCCGACATTTAGATGGGTGATAAAAATAACGTAATTCTGTAGAATTATTTGCTTGTGGCTATAGTGACTATAGTGCAATAGTAATAATAGTGCAAGTAAAATATCAAATATCAGGGATAGATTTGAACATATTCGAGATGTAAAAACTAAATCGCTTTATATTTTCGTAGCTTCAGAGAAATCGAAACTTATTTTTTATCTAATAAGTTTTTAGAAAATCTATATAAAAGCTTTTAGCAAAGCGACCCGATTCTTTAAACTTCAGTCTGTCAGTTTCTAGTGTCATTAATCGATACGTCAAGTTTCCAGAAATTCATAGAACAATACATGAATATTTCTATTTATGTAAATTTTGTACTAAATGACATCGTGAAATATCGCGGTTTAAGCAAAAGTATACAAAACCTAATAGAGAGTTTGCTACGGTACTCTGTGGTCGTAAATCCAAGAACTGTCGCCGCTTATTGCAGCCAATGTACTGTGCGGCAAGCGAGAAAGGAAGCGACAAAGAAGCGGCCCGATGGGCGAAAAATGTTTGAAATTTAGATCCTTAAAAGCCTCTAAATTTTATAATCTTGATCTTTTGTCTTTGAGCTAGAGTCGATGAAACTGTGTTCTGGGATCGAAACGACTAGGAAAAATTCTAGGTGGGCCCGGAAGGATACTTATCGCGTCAACGTAAGACTCAGGGTGTCTAGCGGTCATGGAAACCTGGAAAACCTGGAAATGTCAGGGAATTTGCGTGCTCCTGGAAAAGTCATGGAAAAGTCATGGAATTTTGTGACTTTTCTGGAATTTCGTTAAAAACTTAAAAAATGACATTTTCTGTTCTTTTTTTATCTCGCAAAAAATTATTAAAATCAGAAACTTTGAGACAGAAAGAGTCACGACATCGATGACGTGTATATATATATTTTTTTTGTGTGGAATTCGATGGTTGGAGAATATCGCTGTTGCTGAACGAGCTCGTGGCATTCTACCGAATGTATGTAAATACATGGCAAAAGTTATCAAAGAAAAAAAGATTCCAAAATGCGCTAGTTTTGAAACGGTTTCGACCGCGTTAGATGACAAATTACTCGTTCCTAAATTGACCTTTTTTCAATCCCTCGCGAGCGATGTACAGCTATTTATGTCCGAATTTCAATCCGATCATCCGTTGACTTCATTTCTTTACGATGAAATTTATGCACTTGTGATCTATCATGAGGAGATTCGTAAAGGATGATGTCCTGAACTTGAAGGAAACGGATCTTTCCAAAATCGACGTTACTAAGAAGGATAATTTGGTACAACGAAATACATAAAAGTTGGATATGCGACTGAAGTTGCACTCAAACACGAAAAAGGCATTTCGGATCTCGAAATACTACAATTTAAAAACCAAGTACGCCAATGTCTTCAAATCTTTGTAGAGAAGATTATGGTTCGCTCTCCTCTCAAATTTCCTCTAACAAAAGCCGTTTCTTGCATGGATCCGGTCATAGCGAGTCGAGGAGAAATCGCTTATAAGCGGTTGTCTTTCGCATTACGGATTTATGTGGAAAATAATTTGATATCGGAAATAACGGTTGATAAAATTGACCGCGAGTACGGACATCTCATTAGTATAATATCCCCGTCGTTCAAGAGAAGTTTAAAACTTTCAAGCGATCCGAGATTCGTTTGGATCATTTCTGGGTCGATCTTATCACGAGTTGCAGTAAGAAAGATTACGAAAATTTGTCAAGTTTCATGAAAAGCGTTATGATTCTTTCTCACGGAAACGTTGCCGTAGAACGAGGTTTTTCCGTAAATAAGCAATGTTTCATCGAAAATCAAAAAGAAAAGTCGTTGATCGCTCAAAGAACCATCTATGATACAGTCAATGCCAAGGGAGGACTTGAAAATTTCGTCATAACGAAAGATTTGATACATGCAGCTCGTAATGCGCATATGTGGTACAAAGAGGAGCTTGCACGTGAAAATCAAGGAAAGAGATATGCAAGAATAAATTGTTTGAGTGTCTCTCGACCCTCCGAAGAGTGCATTCTTTCCACGATTAACCATCGCAAATAAATCACGGAACTATTACGGAATCTACTACTATTACGAATCACTATTATGTTAAGCCTTCTAATCTCATTATGTAATTTACATGAGATATGATTTTCTTCACTAGTTCGCCAGTTGACATATACTATTACTAGTTGAATTGGTACTTGATATGATACGAGTAATTTTTCGATTGAAATATATACTACTATTTTAAGTGTTAATCATAAAATGTTTAAACGAGTGTTTATATAAAAATTATTTTAAACAAATTATAGCTAAGTGTTAAAAAACACTAATATTAATGTTTATTTTGATAATCTGATGATGTAATGTGTTGTAAAATTCTGACAATTAACACTCCTCGCCAATAAAACAATGTTTTCTTCCGTTCTGGAGTATTATAATTTATTTTATCTGTATTTTACTGAAAAGTCACTTTTCTATTAACTTTCAAATTATGGATTAATGCCCTCGTGAACATAGATATTTGTTAGAAAATGGTCATGGAAAATTAAGATTTTTAGCCTGGAAAACCTGGAAAAGTCAGGGAATTTTACCGCTCGACTCGACTAGACACCCTGAGTCCATATCCGCAACACGTTCGGGTTTCGCTCGCTGAGAAAAAAAAATTCGTCTTCTGATCTAATTACTCGCGCGTTTCGCTGCAATGTCTCTTGCTGGCGATATCGCTATTCCCACTGCTTTCTTCAATGTTATCCGTGGTGCGTTTCTTATTGTACAATGGGCCGTTGAAATTGTGTACGTTTGCAGTCTTATGACACGAGAAGCATAATTTTATGGGCAATTAATAGTTCGAATTTTGCTCACAATTTCACATTAAAGTTCCGGTTATTAAAGAATTAATACCAGCACTTCAACATTATTTTCACGGTTCCCAATCAAATTGATGTTCTGGGATGATTTTTTTTTACTTTCTATTACTGGTTTGATTCTTTTTAGTATAAGTTTTTTGAGGACTTTTGACAAGACGGGCAACAGACTTATTGGCCTGTCGATGTCAGCTCTTCAGGATTTTTTCCTGGTTTTGGAATTAACATCATTTGTGCCACTTTCCATTGAGCCGGGAAGTAGCTCAGTCTTAGTATGGAATTATATATGATAGTTTATATAAGTCTTATCGCTTTAATTGAGGACTTTTTTTAAATTTCCTTGTAAGTTTCCATAGCGAGTAATCTGTGGCTTCTGTGGGCGTGAGATTTACAAGAAATTCCTTTATTGCTTTGTTTTGTTCACTGTTTCCAAACGCGTTAATTCGGTCTGCTCTGTAATTTCTTCTTTCATCGCTGCTTCTGTATCGCTGCAGCTGTAAAAGATATATGTAAAATATATTAATATTATAAACTAAAAAAAAAAGTAAAAACAATGTTATAGAAACATGCTTTCTTTCTTTTTTTTCTATCTCTATATTTTTCTTTCCTTCTATCTCTATAACTTTTCTGTGGTTTTTTCACTTTCTATTCAACATTGTCATCGACTCTTTACTCTTTACTTGTCACCGACTTTTTAACATGTCTATAAAGGGATTTAAGAGGCATCGAATATTTTACTGATGCCTCTGCGACACTACATATTCGGTTTTTAATGTCTTCCACCGCTTTTGTCAAATTTTCTGCCGGGTATTTTTTGTACTCCTTGTAATATTTTCTCTCCGGGTTTTTCTCTTTTATTTTTTTTGTAGTTTGGTTTTCCTGAAATAAAACAATAAAAAAGATCGCTTGCATAAGACAAAAAATATATCTTGGAAACTCTGTTTCTAAAATAAAGATTTCTTTACTTTATCCTTATCCTTGTCTGAAGAAGTTTTTTCTGATGGTTTTCTGATGGATCTTAATCTTGGACTCCGCCTTGGTCCATTTTCGTTGCCTGGTTCTGCCGAATGTTTAATATATTTTTTGGGGATCTGATTGTTTAACGTCATTATATAATCGAAAGAAACAGAGCTAAATAAGAGCCAATTCGCTGTTCTTGTTTGATTTAATATTTATGTTTAGAAAATTTATTTTCTCTCGGATTTCTATTATTTCCTTGATAATTTTTTGTAATTCGACATCTTTATTAGAGACCTCCTCATTCGCAGCCGATCGTTTTTTTAAAAGCATTTCATAAGTACTGCTATCAGTTCTGTCACAGTTTATCAGTTCTGTTAACTGCTTGTCGCTTTGTTTAATTTCGCCTTGTCATGCGGTGATTTTGTTTTGACGTAGAACTACGTCTTTCTCCGCGGTATGGGGGGTATCCACGGATGCAACGATGTAACGAAAATATGTCACACTTTGAACGTTTAGATCTTCGCAACTAATAATCGTAGAGTAATCATTGACATCTCATTTTAAAGTTTAAGAAGTCTCATTTATGATAAATCCAGCCCGAACACTATTTCTTTCCGTTTAGATATAGTAGCGTTAGAAAGTTTAGCTAAATTTCTTGTAGATGCAACGAAAACATGTCACACTTTGAACGTTTATATCTTCGAAACTAATAATCGTAGAGTAATCATTGACATCTCAATTTAAAGCTTAAGAAGTCCCCTTTATGAAAAATCCAGACCGAACTCTCTATTTCTTTCCGTTTCGTTATAGTAGCGTTTGAAAGTTTCGCAAAATTTCTTGTAGATTCAACGAAAACATGTCTCACTTTGAACGTTTAGATCTTCGAAACTATTAATCGTAGACTAATAAATGACATCTCATTTTAAAGCTTAAGGAGTCCCTTTTATGAAAAATCGAGCATAATACACGTTTTTCGAAAATTACTGAGAGTATACTACGCTTTCTGCCATTGATCTTCTTCGAGCATCTTGCGATTCATGTTTGATTTCTCTAAGCATCGAATACTTTATATAGATTGGCGAAATTTGCAACAAATTGGGGAGGACTGGAATATCGCAATGAGTTCCTATATCTTTAGTTCCCCTTTGAAATGTAAGTAAAATTAATATAGACGAAAAATTAACAATATTTGAAGTTTCGAAAAATATCGTTTTTCAGATATTGATTGATATGTTAACTGTGAGACAGCTATAACGAGAAAAGAACAAACGATCATACAATTCTTGCAAAAAAAATAAAAAAATAAAAAAAAAATAAAAACAAAGTGTACAGCGAGTTTGGACAAAGATTAACATGCGAGCATTCTGTAAGCTTTATTATTCGAGTAGCGTGGGCATTCTAACTTAAATTATATGAGTATCTTATGCTTTCTGACATAAAAGTAAATATAGAAAAAGTTTTCTTTTTCTGGCGATGGTTCAACCACAGCAATCTGGATAGGAAAAGATATTTAAAAAATATTCGTACTATCTTTTAATAAACTGTCTATTTTAATAAATCATCCAAAAATATTTTGAAACAATTATTAATTTTGTGCAAACCCTGCTTTTTCTGGGAAGCTGATATTAGAGATGTATGATAGCATCTCTCTAGTCAAATGGCCATCTGCATTCAATAAATTTTAAGATAATAAAATAATTGTTATTAAATTACAGAATGGTTTCTGAGTGTAAGTACCATATTCCATTTTTAGTTTGCTATTTATTTTTTAAAAATTTATTAGCTAATTTAGAAGAAATTAATTTATAAAATAAGACACAGAAGTGTAAGAAACCGTTAAAATTAGTCACGTTGGCACCAAAGGCGTCCACAGGGGGGGGGGGGGGGCAAGACGGGGCTTTTCTTTTCTCTGCGATTTTGGTTTTTACACTTACTGAGCAGTGCATTACTTTTTCAGTGACTTGATTTACAGGAGTTGATTTCCAGGCTGCTTTTTGGACTGCATTATTAAATTTGTCTATTACCGTCTCTATATCTTCATTTGTTTTGAGAGATATTTTACAAGTTATTTTTCCATCTAAGAGTTCTCTGAATAGTTTCCACGTTTCAATATATTTATAAATACTGAAAATAATTATGGATTTATATCGAAAAATATACGAAAGTCCCCGAAAATTAAAATAGAAATTTCCGAAAATCTCAGAAATTAGATCAGAAAATATCGAATTTCAATTTATTTTTCAATTTTAATAAGAAACTATTGAAGCGAAAAAATAGGGAGCATAAATGATCAGAAGCATTATGCCAAAATCGGGGAACATAGTTTGGTACAGGCGGATACGTGGTAAAATAAACTTCGCCTTAACGGCTATACCCATTGCTGTTCGCCGACGTGTTAAATATGAGCAAAAGTCACGGCATCGTTATCATGTATATGCAAATTTGCTTGGTAAAATAGACGAGCAAGACGTAACGGCCAACATCCGGTCTCTCATCTCTCTCTCCCCCCTCTCTCTCCCCCCTCTCTCTCCCCCCTCTCTCTCCCCCCCCCTCTCTCTCCTACTCATCCTCTTTCTCTCGTATATTGCCGCATCTGAATATACATCTGCAGTCTATTCGCTCGGCACTCGCACTATTCGCCTGCATTTGTTTCCATTTGGAGATTCGCCTCTATTTTCTCGATACACCGGATGCGTCACGTTCTGTGCGGCATCGATTTCCTACGTTGGTCCGATGATTATTGATCTCCCTTCTTTCCACGCTCATTGCGTCCGCTTCTCGTGTCTCTCGTGCCTCTCGTTATAACATCCGTTTCCTGTCTTCTCTTCTTCCTGGTGCTGAAATTCCATACAATCAAATTAGATTTCGAAGTATTGTATATTCGGGCGGGAATCGCGATGTTATTCGGCTCCAACGCCGCTCGGGGTAACCCAAAATGACCTGGAGACGCCGTCGGGAGATCCGGGAAGAGTTTTCTTTTCTGTATAAGCGTTCGAGTTCCCTGGAAACCTCTAGCAGGGAGATAGGGTTTGGAACGCGAACGGGTTTTGTGCTTTAACTCAGATCCAGTCAGTGTCATGGACTGCTGTTTGAAGAGAGGTAGTATTTCCTCTCCCAGATTTCTCTCACACGCTGACGCCATCATGCGACACTCAAATGTTAAGATGGAAAACGTTCTGGCTTCTATTTTTAACTCACGTTCTTTAGCCATTAGTTGGATAATTCCCCAGTTTTCTGGGATGTGTCCAATTTTTTCCACTTTATCATAAAAAGCCTTAATATCAATTACAGGCCTGTCTAGTATTTCCAAGATTAACCTGGTATTTTCTTGTACATAAGGTTTTTTTAGGTTCATAACGTCGAGAGCGTCCCATGCAAACAATTGGTATATCATTGATAAATGTGGTGTAATAGCCTTGTCGTCAAGTAGATCACTTATTTGGGGGTAATAATTAAAGTTATGATTTTTTTCTCATATTCTAATCTAAACCATGCTTCATTTGGAATCTTGTAGCATTCACGGATGGATCCAGGCCTTCCTCTGTTGATTACGAACGGGTCAGATCGCATACGTTACGATCTGACTCAGATCGTAACGTATGGTCGAGTTTAAATGCCCCGCAAAAGGTTGGGCAAGACAATAAAATAAATTTAAGTAAATTATAGAGGATGGTTTACCAACTTCGGAAGAACTGTAACGGTAAAACATGTGACTGATTAGCTGACTAGGGGAAGTTTAATTTATTAAGCGTATACTTAGATATTTAGATCAAACATATAATCATACACGTAATAAAAAATGTATACGTGAACAACAAGAAAATGTATTTGGATGAGGCTTTCTAATCTTCTTTTTTTAAATCAAAAGTGCTATATAAAAATTTTTTTAATGATCGAGGGTCGGATGAATTTTATCTTTAGAAATCTTATAAGAACAAAGTATGTTTATTTTAAAATTCTTTTATATCGTTGAAACTTGTTGGCAGGATAAAATTTTACGGGAGTCGGGTTTGGGCGTAGATTAGGGACCCCTAATTTGGACAATATAAGTACAAATTCGTCTAATAAACACGTATCGTTTTTTGGACTAACGTAAGTCTTTTGAAATTTAAACTTTTAGAGATAGAACTTCAGTAATGCCGCTTGATTTCTATCAAAATCGAAGATACAACTCTTGAACTCTAACTATTATAACTAAAGAGATAGATATAACTCCTGAATTTTCTGTACACGAATATCTATCACTATTTTTAATATCAGCATTGCGATATTCGGTGTACTAGAGAACTAGTTAAACTAGAAATAAAGTCGATCTTGATGAGAACAACATAGAGTTGAAATTTATACATTTTTATGTCGGATATATCTCCTCTTCTGTTCATCCGTCATGTCGGATCAATTTTCTGACAGTTACGTTCTTGCGAATATGTCGAACACGGTATCTTGGTTCCATAAAGCTGCACATTTTCGTTTTATCTTTAGACACGAATGAGTATAACGGAGTAATATTATTGGTACGACCTTGTAACACGACGACACGTGCGGTAAGTCTCTTGGTGATCGATCATGCATGTAATTAGGGTATAAACATCATGTCCGGATATTGACATTCTGGATGTACATGGTGCAAAAGCATCTTTTTTTAGGAGTAAAGAATATAACGGAAAGCGACGACGTATAAAGCGTTTTATCTTTTATTTATTATCAGACGTGTAATTTCTTTCGGAGCACAAATTAATTACTGTTCATGTAAACGTTCCTCTTTAATTGCTTGGAGCGTAAAAAATTTACCTTGATCCAATTTACCATATTCTCTTTTCTTTGTCATTATACGCTTAAAAAAATTCTTTATGTAAGTTAAAACTTAGGCGCATGTTAAATAGTCACAGAAAAATAATAAGTTAAATTATAAAATGTTTTGTAACGTAACGAATAAAAATCAAGTGAAATTTAAAAGAATAATATTTTTTAACAAGACAAACCACTTTTCTTTGCATTATTTTCTTGTCTATACAAACTCTTGAAAACTGGATCCCGAATGTCACGTCTTGAGAGTCGATTATTTTTACACATTCAGCCGAGATTTGTTTCTGCGCGGTTATTTCGATATTGCGACACGCAGATAACACGGCGCCGTTCGTCAAGTATGCGAAACTATCGGTTGGATGTACGATTTACTTTCGATGGAAATCGAAGGATATCCGGATAGTGAGATGCATGATTTACCCGCCCGCGCGTTGAAGCGGGATATCCTTCTCGCGAATTTTTCGTCTTTTCGATCGCAGAATGTGCGAATTTTGCATACTCAAATCTTTCGCTGATTTGAGTGCAGTGTCAATGCGTATGTCAGATTGCACACGCATTATGTGTGAACGTAGGAGTATTGGTTCCGGATTTCCACCCGTCATAGATCGTGTATTCTCGCGACACATCGTGACATTATTACGGTTCTCGTAATTCGAGTAGATCGTTGCATATACGATCATCATAAAGTTTTATAGGCTATTCGGGCTTCGCACGTCAAGATTTTAATTTATATTTTTCATCTTATGCATTAAATAAAAGGTTATTAATTATTTTTTACTTCTATCTTTTACTGCGCGTGCTCAAATATTATTTTTCCTTCTTTATTATTCATTATCTCGTTATGTATAAATAATAAATAGGCATCTATAATGCATTACTCTCTCAACTCTCTACTTCTGCTACTTTTAGCCTTTTGCTCTCTCGCCATAATTAAAACGTGATATATATAGGCAAAAAATAAATAATGCATTAAATTTAATTTTATCATTACAGGTTTGGTGTCTAGTGACTTATCAATCTTATATAAAATGATAAATTTATGAAACCTCCTAATGTTCTGTATAATCCGCTATGTATAATTCATGTCATAGCGCGTGACCTAGTCCGGAACTGCAATACAGTGTCGCGTCGTATGGTATGGTAGACATTCTTACAGTATGACAAGTACGTTAGTCATGAAATAAGTGTGTGTCCTGCTGCACTATATAATGCACCGACGTATCTTCGTGTATAACGGATATAACTCATATATCACGCCTTTGATCATATGCATGGTTGTTATTACCGCTCTGAGGTATCACGCAATCATGGAGATGAAATGAATGTGATTGAGCCGACCGTAATGTGCATGCGCGACTATAATTATACGTTTCCGTACGAGAGCTGCAAGCTCATCGCTATTCAAAATAGCAACAG
The DNA here is from genome assembly GCF_030848795.1 of Temnothorax nylanderi. Taxonomy (NCBI): domain Eukaryota; kingdom Metazoa; phylum Arthropoda; class Insecta; order Hymenoptera; family Formicidae; genus Temnothorax; species Temnothorax nylanderi. The sequence goes on along the minus strand of NW_027249148.1, from coordinate 527,723 downwards.
ATACTGGCGTGCAAGAAGTTCACGTTCAGAAGTCATATCTCTCGCGTTAAAACGTACACCAATTTGCCTGTTACATGACCGCGGACAAAGCTATAAAAAATATTATTTTTTTGAATTTTAATTGATTTTTATTCGTTACGTTGTTACAAAAAATTTTAGAATTTAACTTTTTATTATTTTTCTTCGAGCGATTATTGAAAACATTGATTCTGATAGTAAAACAACGTTATCCTATAAAATAAGAACAAAATCGTGTTAACGGCTTATAAGTTGATAAGCATGTTGAACGAAACTGTATATACGGCAATCTGCAATATCTTCGTTGTGATACTCAGCTTGCAGTTCTTCGTCGTTTAAAGAGTTTTTATTTTCTTCTCGGTGAGGAATTCAACTTGCAGATTGTCAGCGAACGTTCGTTCCTTTCCTTGATCACTGCGGGCGATGTGATGAGGAACCCGGAGAAAGTTATTTGATCCTTTCGCAATTCTGCTCGTAAACAAAGGAGAAACGTACCCTATAGCAGCCAGGGTCTCCGTTCATTCCGCCTTTGTGGCGCAGTTAGTTTGTAGATTCCGAGGAGTGACCTGAATATTTTTTGCATAATAGAAAAAGGCAGACTGAAAACACAAACAGTAAAGTAAAAACCATTAAAAAATAAATACACGGGGTATAAAGTTTCTTGCATCGCTAGCGTACGCAAATAAAGCGAATGTAGCTTTTCGAGAGCATCGCGGGAATTTAATTGATAAATTTTGGAAGTTTAGAATTGAATAATAATATAGAATTTTTCGCACATCTTTTTAAATCAAAGTATGTTACATCTTTGCCCTTTTTCTCTTCACATGTGTTTTATTCTTGTTTCTTAGTTACCTCATATCTCTTTCGATTTCCGCTGATATTATTGGCGATACGTTGATACTTCTTATTGTCTTTTACGGTCAGCTGCTTTTCACGTTGATGACGCGTTGCCTTGATACTGAAGGCAGACGACGATGTCATACGTTCGGCGGGTTAGCTTATTTCGCTTCCTCCGTCCGTTTCGCTCGAGCTCATTTAATAGACCTGTTTCGTAGATTCGTGTCATCAACTTCCCGTCGACTTCCCGTCGACCCTATACGCGACTCTTCACGTCTTCTTCAAGACTTCTGTCTTGGTGATGAAGCGCCACGAGAAAGTTATCTGATCTCTTCGAGACTCTTGTTGCAAACTAACGATTCGCAAAATGTATCGCGCCGGTAGAAGTATCTCCCCAAGAAAGCAGTTTTCTCGCAAAGAAAAGCGACGCTTCTGCTCGTTTATCATTCGCCTTATCTTGTAATGGATACTTTTACTGCTCTCTCCCACAATTTACCTCGCGCAATTTAAAATATTTTATAAATCTATTGAAATTATCACTTGAAATTATCCCGTGTTACTTTGATGAGTCCGGTAAAATAAATGGAAAATTGATAAATGTAAATATATATACACACACACATCATAAATTTTGAACGTAATTCATTTGTTCCGCTTCCACATTTTAAGTGCCCGCTTTCAGTATTCCTTTGTGATTAAACGAAGCAAAATGCGTAAAGATACGCACGCGTGCATTTCTCTGAAATTGCTATTCCTTATTTCTGAGTAACGTCTTCGTTAGCATTCGTGTTGCAACGCGACTACGATGGTCGAGAAAGCTTTAATAGCGCGGATCTTCTTTAATCAACGCATAATTATTGCATAATTTCGGACCCGGGAAACTCTCTCGGATGTACTCCACCGTTGTAGAAGGACTCATAAATCAACCTCCTAGAATTCTAAATGTAGAAATTTATGGAACAACAGAGGAGGAAAATGCATTATGATGCTTTTGCACGATCGCTAACGTATTACACGCAAGAAACTGCTGACATCGACAAAGTGTAATTTTCATCCAAATTCTACACGTTTTACCGTTAATTTAGTATGATTTATATATGATTAGATACGTAATTTTAGATAAGTAATATTTAATTAAAAATACGCAAATACGTCGATATAATTTCTTTTCATCTTTTAGAGAGAGGTAATTTGTTCATTTATTATATATTTCCTCAAACTTTTGCGTATATAATCTCAAATGTATTGAAGATTGTTTAGCGATCGTGCGGAAAATACCGGCATTCTTTACACACTTTCTAAGTTCCAGACAGTTCCTAGAACATGATAGAGTCTTGAAAAAGTTTCAAAATCTTTTGAAGAGTGTACGTTGATAGAGCGATCGTGAAATGCGTTCTACAGGTGGCAATATATACTTTAAAAGAGAATAGCAGTATAGTTTCCTCTGTTGTCTCAGCTATCTTGTTGATTTGAATTAATTTTGGCACTATTTTTATTTAAAAGAAACTAGAAATTTTAAATTTAAGCTTTTGATACGTCCGCGTCGTACAATAAGCGTCAGTTTTTTTAAATATATGGAAACGCTATGTATCAATAGTTTATGTCAAAATTCCGGTATCTCAAGCTATACTTGATATTGATAGCCATTTCTGTATCTATCATACGCGAATCCTTGCAATATACATATATGGATCAAAGTAAAAATATCAAAACTGATGAACGCGGGTGTGTGAAGTTGCCACCTCTACTTTAAAATTCGATAGTTCTGATTTCCAGTTTCTTTTTGAAGAGTATATAGGAGTGTTTTTATGTTTATAAAAAGGGTTCCGGCTATTAACACTGTGAAAAAGGCGATTGAAAAATGGGGTGCTAACTTCACACCCAACTTCAAGACCGAATAATTCTGAATAGTTCATTTGAAGCATTTTAATGAGTACTAGAGTTCTTGATAAAAAAAAATGTTTATGATAAAAAAAAATTGAAAGTCTGATTTTAAGCCAGAATAGTTCTAAGTTATAGCTCATTTGATTCCTTTTGAAAAGTTCTAGAGTTCCTGATAAGTAAAAAATTGCAAAATCTTAGAATTGTTTTAAAAAATCATCAAAAGTTACGCAAATGACATTCACGGCAGACCTTCGAAGTCGAATATCTCCTTAACTAGTGACCGGATCGCTTTTGATCATAGAAATTATTTCAGAACTCTTAGAGTTCTACCTAAAATTCTTATCAGAACACCTGAAACTTAGGGGGAAAAAAAAAGCGGACTTAGTCGAATTTCACGCGTTGCATACTCGAAATCGAATATCTTCTTAACTAGCCATTAAGAAGTTAATATATTATGTCTTGCTCAATATTTAGAAATTAATTAGATCTAAAAATAAAATAATTTCCCTCCGCACGAGCCGAAATAATTAATAAGATATTTTTTTATTATATGCAAAATAGGCGCCAAGTACACTTTTACAGTACACATTAATGATACGCGAGATTCACTTATATATACGTGTACAAGTTAAACGCCTATTATTTTCTATTTTGTATACATTGAGTATAATTATATATTTTTTTTATTTGGAGGGGTAAAAGCCATAGGGGTGTGTCCAATTTTTTAAAATATTGACTTACATCACTATAGCTTTTATCCCTCCATTTAAAGGCGCACATTATGTCATTGGTTTGAAGTTCGGTCGAATTTGTTTGGCCGAAACGGTCGTTTACTGTAAGTTTTAACCCTTTGTAACTCATGTTATCAAAAATAAAAAATATGACAACTATTTTAAATTGATTTACAACAGATAAATTCATGATTTAGAATGTTGATGGACACTTTGCCGATTTGTAACAGTATTGTTACCAGGAGTTAGAAAGGGTTAACACGATATCATGTACACGGTTTGGCGTGAAAACGTGAGCTTGTGTTACCGTAGAGAGAAAAAAAGACTCTAAAGATCTCTCGAGATTCCCCGTGTACATGTATTTTCACGTAAATTTAACATTGTAATGATTTAACGCATTTTTATCTTTTGATATCTTCTTTCTATATTTGTAAAGGGTGTACAGAAGAATGGTGCATAGATTAAGGACGTACATTTCCACGCTGCGTGAGTAAGAAACTCTGATGCGTGAATAAGGCTCTGGCTTTCGTTTGCGCTTCACAAAACCGAATTTTGTACACTCTTAAGCATGTGTCGCCAAAATTGGAGGTACATGTTGAAAAAAAGTCCCTACGTAATTACGAGGGACATAAGTACCCTCAAAAATAGAAGGGAAGATGGTACCTCGAAGTTAGGAAGTACGTTATGCGGTATCGACGCGGACGTGTCTGGACGTGTCATATCGTTGCTCGAGCAAAGGATTCTTAGACCGTTTTATACGACTGTTATATTATTTACGCAACTAACACGAATATGAATATATTCACAAGCAGTGACGTTCGCAGAATATTTCGCGGTGCGTGCCGGGAGTCACAGTACGAAAATTTTTGAATATTTTGGCATTTTATAATCAATTATATTATGTTTTAAAAACATAAATGGTGTGTTAAACTTTCTGTGATTTTTCAAGAAATATTAAAGCAAAATGTACAAATGTACTAGATGATTGGAGATATCTTTTTTCCTTCCAATCCGATCTTATCTTTCCCCAAACATTTACTTCGAAATTAAAGTAATGATTATTTCTTTTACCTTGCTTTGATATTTCTTGAAAAATCACAGAAAGTTTAACACATTATTTATGTTTTTAAAACATAAAATAATTGATTATAAAATGCCAAAATATTAAAAAATTTTCGCACTGTAACTCCCGGTACGCACCGCGAAATATTCCGCGAATGTCACTGCTTATGAATATATTCATATTCATGTTAGTTGCGTAAATAATATAACAGTCGTATAAAACGGTCTAAAAATCCTTTGCTCGAGCAACGATATGACACGTCCAGACACGTCCGCGTCGATGCCACTACTATTCGCGAATGTCTTTTGTTCAACAGATGTCGCGATCATGGTTGGCTACGTATACGAGGTACGTATGTAGGAGGTACATTTGTACGAGGTATGTATGTACGAGGTACATATGTACGTACGAGGTACGTATGTACGGGGTACATACGGGAAGCCCCCTAAAAAACTGTACCTCCTAAAACTGTACCTTCTAAAAAATTGTACCGTGAATTTATAAGTGCGGTACCTCCAATCGGTACCTCCTCCTTTATCAGTACCTCGTGTATTCCGTACCTCGTGCTACTGTACCGGGAAAAGTATCTCCTAGCAGCATGTAACTCGAAATGTCATTTCCATTTAGAAATTAGTACCTCGAATTTGGAGGTACTACGCGGTACATGGTTAAGAGTGTATCCGTACTATCATTATCTATAATTTCTGCGTGGCTGACGTTACTTTGTACTTGTGAATAAATTGCATGTTATTATTTTTTAACCCTAGGCACAGTATAAGTAGATACAGCATGTTCACTCAGGCCAAAACCCGTGAAATGGTTTGCACACTCAACAATATGGCGGTCAATAAGATGGAGAAGGAGAAAGATCGTATGTCTGTTTTTCTCCGCGAGCGATGGAGAAGGACAGACATACGATTTCCACACTCAACATCATGGCGGACCACTTCACTTTAGATCGAAGGCGCCGACACGGAATGGACTTACTGTATCTACTTATACTGTACCCTAGGTATACACAGTCTTATCTTGCCTATTATACACTGTGCGGTCTCGGAGATTCTATCAACATTTGTCATCGTAACTTCAGCAAAAATGGATTTCAGTTTATTTATTAATTGATTAATTTTTTTATCGATCGAGAATCGATCAAGGAATATGCCCATAATATATTATAAAAGTCGATAGAATTAAAGAGTTCCGAGATATACGAGTAAAAAGAAAAGAATATATGGGACAAACGTCCAGAAACGTGAAAAAAGGAAGTTGGGCTGAGGTCTTAGAGACTGTGTATACCTAGGGTTAACAAACAGCACTGCGTTGCTGCATTCGCAATGCTGGATATAGCAAGGAAGAAATCTAATTTATATTTTTATTTAAAAAACTATATATATATATATATATATATATATATATATATTATTTTCAGATCTGTATCCAGTAATTTTTAGATATACTTCAGCAAAACCATTCTTTCCGTGTACTGTGTGTGTATATATATATATACTGGATACAGATCTGAAAATAATTTTGTATATATATATATATATATACTGATATATATATATATATATATACACACAGTACACGGAAAGAATGGTTTTGCTGAAGTATATCTAAAAATTACTGGATACAGATCTGAAAATAATTTTGTTCGACCATCAAAATAATTATGTAGAAAATTTGAACTGATTGCTAAAATGTCAAATTTTTTTACAACATCATATTTCAGCGACCTACTATAATTAATTATTTTGATGATGCAACAAAATTATTAGATACTTTAGATATTTTAAATCATTAGATGTTAAATTTTTAGATACTTCAGCAAAACGTTCTTTTCGTGCACATATTTTCGCAAATAAGTGTAATAAATTTTATAAATATGTACTAGTAAAACATTTAGCGGTTCATGTACCACTACCATAATATATCCGCCTAAATCAGTTTTATTATCAAATTCCATTTTGGGTGATATATCAGATAATTAGAATCTTGACATCTATGTTTTATTATCATTCCATAGATACGTTTATAATACATTGCAAGTTTGAAATTTTTTATAATTTAGTGAATAAAACTACATATGAATTTACAATCGTCCACAGTGGTATTTAAAGGAGTGAAACGTTTTGAAGACTCGACCGTTGAATTTTAAGTCGAAGGATGAGAAATCAGTGAAATTTATGGTAAAAGAAGAACAGTATGTTATATCAAAAGAATTGTTGTACGCTACCAACAGTAACTATTAAGAATATATATTTTACACATGAAGGAAAAGAGAAAGTTATGACAAATGGATTAACAACGCGTAATAAGTTAATATTTATTTAACTGGTTTTGTAGATTAGTGTGATTATGGCATTTCAAATTATCATGTGAACATTGTTTGTTACGCTATATTACTTTTTGTGAATTGTGGCAGAAAGATAAAAATACAAAGGGTAAAAATACTTAAATAAGTGTTTTATTCCAATTGTGCAGCATGAAATCTTACTTCATCACGAGAAGGATTATCCGCCTCTTCTGACAGTAGTCACAACAAAAAAATCGTATTTTTTTGTTCTATTTAAAGCTTCAATGTTTTCGGAAAAACCAGTGAGGTTGAAAACAATATTAAGCGCGAATATGCGTATTGTAAGAGAAAAGAGCCCCAGTTACCAAGCCCATTAAAGCAAGTGATTATTTTTCACTTTAGCCGGGGAGTCGAAGTTGGCCGGCCTTGCAACGTGGGAGAAGCGGACGAGATTCCCGCCACCGTTGCGAGTCGATCCCCGGCGCCGGGCATGCTTAAAACGCAGTACTCGTGCCCTGCGTTTGACACAGATGGATATCCATTCACGAATAGCTTACTACTATTTATTTTTATTTTAATTTGACACGGCTACTGGGGGCAAGTCTCGTCGAGACGTGGACGTATTCGGACGTGTTTTGTTCTGAATAATTTTTGAAGATTGCTGATGCAATCAGTGCCGAGATTGGATTGAATCTTTCGAGTCTGTACTTATTATTTTCGACTTGTTTTTGGTCGTTAAGTGATGCCGAGGGGAATTAGGTGCCATAAAATTTACAACGAAGAAATATCTACAAGGTGTTCATGAACCTGCAGGAGGGCCGTTACGATCTGCAGATCAGGAACGTGTCCTACGAGCGTGACAACGGCAAGTACGAGTGCAGAGTGAAGGTCAGCAGCACCGGTACCGATCTCCACAGGAAGTACATCACCCTGACGGTGCTGAGAGCACCGGGTCCGCCGACGATATCGCCGGCCTCCACCGCGGCCACGGAGGGCCAGAGGCTGGTGTTGCAGTGCAACACCTACGGCGGCAGTCCCGAGCCCGAGGTGAAGTGGTACCGTGGCAACAACACCTCGCTCCTGCCACCGGCAGGACCCTGGAAATCGTGCCCACGCGGGAGGACGACCGAGCGATCTTCCGGTGCGTCGTGAGAAACCGAGCGATGCGCGAAGGCGAAACTCTGGACGTCTCAGTGACGCTCGACGTCAACTACTTCCCACGCGTGAGCGTCGGTCCGGAGAACCCGCTCAAGGTCGAGGTGAACGGCACCGCGACCCTCAAGTTCCATGTGGACTCGAAGCCGCGGGTCGGCATGGTACGCTGGTGGCGCGACGGCAGCTTCATCGCCACCAACTTCGAGCACGTCATACCCAAGGTGACGTTGCAGGACATCGGCAAGTACACCTGCCTGCTACAACGGGTGCAGCCTACCAGCGGTATGGAGCTATTTGTGCGTCAAGAGGCGTAATTGTTTCTATACCCGATAACTGGCGCCTAGTCTCGAGGGTCAGCTACGTACTCACTGGGTGTCTCCGCACTGACCGAGTCGCCACTCTCACATCGTGCACGCAGTGTCTGGACCATCCGAGAATTCGGGCGTGAAGATTCATTCTTTGACTTTTTCATATTTACTGCCTGTTGGGGAGCAAACGGATTGGCAGCCGAGAGCTCCCCAGAGCTTTTTCTTGGCCGCACAATTCACAATGGACAGCGGTACTTGAGCCCGTCTCAACTACAGGTCTTTAGAGGTGCGCTCAGATCGCCATTGATGCCATTTGGTTACTGCAGAGCGCACCAGCCAGCCGACATCAGATTTTGCGACCGAGCCGTACTGAATCGGAACAGCCCCATTGCAACGTTCCAGCGAGACCACTGGGAGGTGGGCGCATGACTTGACTGGGAGAGGCTATACATTCGCATCACCAGACCAGCGTAACTGACTCTGATCCTAGGCCTAAAGAGACTCGTGCAGAGAATCATGGGCCTAAGAGAGTCTGACTCTCCTGATACAATACAACAGTGCCCGCACCAGCGTAATTTTCCGGCGTAGGCCACTCGGATCCTTCGATTCTAACACGAACCCGCTATTTTTGTCGCGCTTCTTTCTGCCACGATTCACAAAAGGTAGTATAGCCTTCGAGAATCACGATTTTGTGGAACGATATAGGCGTGTAGTTATTTGTTAATTTTGTTTGGCGTAGATTTATTTGTTAATTAATTCAGGAAGTGAGTCTCTACTCTGAAAAGCGGATGACGTTACTGTCAGTATACCGTTCAGCATCGTATTTCATGTACCGTTGCGTGCAATCAGGAAGAATCAAGATCACTATTATCTTTAGCTACTAACTTGTCGAAGATCCGAAGCGAAATAAAACTGCCGTTAAGGGGATGCTGGAGACAGCTCTGTTTTACCGCGAAATTTTCAGACACACTAATCTTTTGATTGATTTCACCGAATTAAAAATTTTTTGTCCAGAATTAAAGTATGGACGATAACGAATACCGCAGACACCATTTGCGTATGAAAAACGAAAAAAAATTAGAAAATTACAGTTTTATTTTCGATTCTGCGATCGACTCATGACAACATTTGCTGCACATAAAAGTTTTAGACTGTGTACGTATACAAAAACCTGGCAGCGGTCTCGGAAATACAATAATGAAGAATCCTGCGCTTACAGAAATGAGCTACGAGCTTTAGTATAAGAGAAAACTGTGTTTGAAAATTTCATATGCACATGTTACGCGTCTCCCCGAATTCAGCCAAAAACATACGGATCAGTATAACGGGTAGCCCTAGAGCAGGCGCTCTGTAGGTATGTGTAAGAATCGGTGAGCACTTCTTTATCGACGCTGATCGAGTTCGCCTGCGTTCTGTATGTATGTGTAAGAATCGGTGAGCACTTCTTTATCGACGCTGATCGAGTTTGTCTGCGGCTCCAGCATCCCCTTAATACGATTAACTTGATGCAATCGTGCACGCGGAGAAGCTTCTAGGTGATCTGGATACTATCGGTTGATTAGAAATTTTGAACCATAAGTGAGAGGAGAAACTTAACCAGTTCACTGGTAATGACGCATATATGCGCGGAAAAAAAGTGCCACTACTGGTAATGACGCATATATGCGCACCATGAATATTTCTTCCAATGTTTAACGGTTTTGAATATAACTTGGTACACCCCCATGCTTTTTGGGTCGCTGAAAACAGGTCTTACCAGTTTTGGCACAAAACGTTGATTTCGCGTTACCAGTGAACCGGTTAAGTGATAGCTATTAAATAAATAACTCTTTAATTTTAAGTAGAAATATTACGATGAGACGAACATTGCGCATTTCTAATTTAATTATTTTAATTGTATCCTACTTGACCCTTTATTTTTTTATTTGCGAAAAATATGTACGCTTATAGAATGGAAAAAAAAATATTAACCGCTTTCGAAAGACTTGCGATACGGATAAAGCAATTTTGTTTCGCCTGTTCAGGTTCAATGGCATCGCGATCTCGGTGTATCGATTAAAAAAGACTTAAAAAAAAGAAAACAAAAAACAAGAAAACAATAAAACAAAAAAACAAAAAACAAAAAAAAAACAAAAAAAACAAAAACAAAACTCGATTACGCTAATCCATCATGTGCGGTTTTAAAAGGTGACTCAGGAAATGAGGTGTTTGAGGGTTTATAGTATAGAGACAACTATACCACTTATGATTTATATAGAGTATATAGACTAATGATTATATGTATAGAATAATTTGTAATTAATGGTAATTGCAAGCCGTTTTATCATAATTCGCAGTGTAGAAAAAGAATTTCTCATTGTTTCGTAAAATTATACATTTCTCTTTTAAATGGACGAAAGTTACGCACGTTGCACGTAACTTTTTTCAACTTTTTAATACGCCATGACCATCTGTATTTGATGTATTAAATTATGCGTTTTACTTATTGATATTGTTTACGATAATCTTACCGTTGCATCTTTAAGGCTCCTGTTCACTCACTGCAGCCGTCTTGGATTGATGACGTCAGAAGCGAGAAAATCATGAAAATATATCATGAAAATTCTTGCGATTTACACTAAAATAAAAATGCTTTTTAATAAAATACCAACTGTAAACGATAAAATAGATTTGTAAAATACACCGAAAATTCCCCTTTTATATGAGTAATCCACATTTGTCGAAGTGAATGTTGCCTAATCAAGAACGAAAACAAGCCGTTTGACAGCTACCGAATTGAAATAAGTATTTGCTTGCACATATTAAATCACAATAAAGTGGATATTTTCGGTATATTTTAACACTATCACAATAATTTTAAATGTAAAAACACTGCACTAAAATGAAGAATAACGCTGTAAATCGCAAGGATAATTTTGCTTCTTGACGTGTCATTTTTCACGTCTTATAGTTTACAGTTTTGCCAAGTCGCCAGGTCGCCACTGTCAACGCGGAGTTGGCTCGCGAGCCAGCAGGAGCCTTAATACGCGTTGTATATCGATGCTGCGTCATTTATATCAATATTACTCTCGTATAACGAACTCCCTCCGTGAATATATCTGCGATTTAAGGTCGATTCAGACATAATCTGTTGTTTTTTTAGTTATATTTCTTTTATTATAAAATCAATGTTATTATAATAAAAAATAAAAGTAATTATTTATACTGTAATTATTTTTATTTTTACTGTAAAATACTTTCACAGATAAAATTTGTTCGTTAAAATTGCGTTCAGCAGAATGTCTATTTTGCAACTGATAGAAGTTAAGAAAATTTTATGCGGACTTAGTCGAATTTCATCCGTTGTATCTTCGAATATTTTCTTAACTAGTGGCCGGATCGCCCCTAGTTAGTGGAAGAGTTGCAGGCGTTCTAATGGGAGTTTTGGGAAAGCGATCCGGCTACTAGTTACGAAGATATTCGACTTCGAAGATGCAACGCGTAAAATTCGACTAATTGTAAGTCCACATACAAATTTTTTTGAAAGTTCCAGGCGTTCTGATGAGAGTTTTGGGTAGAACTCTAAGCGTTCTGAAAGAATAACTTTTGATGATGATGATTTTTTAAAATAATGCTAAATAAGGTTTTGCAATTCTTATCAGGAACTCGAGAACTATTCTGGCTTGAAATCAGACTTTAAATTTTTGTCTTTTTTTTTGAAAATTGGTGGATTAAACGCAGGCCGGTGGATGGCCGAAGGAAGATTGGTGGAATAAACGCAGGCAGGTGTTTTTTTTATCAGGAATCTTAGTACTCGTTAAAATGCTACAGATGAGCTATTCAGAACCATTTGGTCTTAAAGTTGGGTGTAAAGTTAGCACCCCATTTTTTAATTGCTTTTTTTTATAGTGTTAATCGCCGGAACTCTTTTTAAATACATAAAAATATTCCTATACTCTTCGAAAAGAAGCTGGAATTCTAATCAGAACTATCGAATTTTAAAGTAAGGGTGTTAATTTCACACACCCGATGAAAGCATATATTTCGATTGAGCTCAGTTAAGATTCTTAGCAATCTGATCCTAAGGTCGAATTCAATTTTTCGGAATAGACATAGTCAAGTAAGCTTGTCAAGATAACGGGCGACACTCAGTCGTTTTACGATACCGCGATTTGTCACCAGGCTACGCATGGCTACTGTTTCGCCGCTCTAGCTTGGTAATAACGTGATTTTTCCCTAGCCGCGGCACACTCGACCCGGCGTGCTTTTTCGCGCGCGATCTATACTATCTGAGCGATTACGCTATTTGGCCGTTACGTCCTCTTGCGAACAATATCGTACCGATTTCATAGCAAACAGCACGCGTTTGTTTGCATTGAAGAGAAGGATTGGTTTTTCGTGTTAAATATTTCGCGCACTCGAACGTTACAGTCGTACATCGCCTTTAAGTTCCAACGATAAATTCACGTAAACAGAGGAAAGCCTACGGATGACTAAAGAGTATAATACTTCACGAGTTACGAAGTTGATAAAGAAATATGAAATGAAATGTAGCATTACGGCATATTAAATGAATAATATGATAAGAAACGGAAACTACGTTTTTTCCTTCTCTCTTTTTCTTTTTTATCCTTTTGTGAAAAAAATAATAAGCACTAGATTTATGTCTAGTTTTAAAATTTTCTAAACCTAAGAAATTTTGGACTTTCTCTTTCTCGATGCTTAGAAACTTGTTATTTAGAAACTCCAGTTTCGTAATTCGTGAACTATGTCACTTGTCACAGTATCGTGATAAAACTCTCTCCGAAGCTTTGTTGTTTTAGTTATTTAAGCGTTGTGTGTTAGAGATTACAAATGAAATTTCCCAACCAGATAGTTTCATTTCACTCGTGCTATCGCATTGCATTCGTTATCAGGGATAAAGTTACGTTGACGTGTGTGAGAGTAACGACGAGAGGACTGATCTGATAGACTGGTACTAAAACGAATAGTCGTGTCTATCGTTATATTGATCCAATAAAGTCAGAGCAGATAACAGATATCAGAATAATATGATGATGCCAAATGCGAAGGCAGAGATCACTGATAGAAGACTAACGTTAACGGGAATTAATAAGAACTTTAATAATGAAAAACCAGTGACCGAAAAGTTTATCAGAAAAGGAGCGAACAACCTGTTATTTATATTGCGATCCAGAGATTACAATTCTTTCCATTGTATTGAACTATCACTTTTTAATTGAGCGTCTGTAAAGGGAGGAAAATGAAACAAGATACGCGTAAATTCTCCCGGCGTGTCTGCGGCGTTGAGAGAGTCGAACCGACGGAAATTGCACCGCTTTCAATCGCCTTCCCGAACGGAATGAATGCGACGGAACTTCGTTACGGCAATCAGGCGGGTTTGGGATTCGTCGCGGGTCAATCGTGCGCACCGCTTCCGTATGCCAGCGGTTTTCCCGCCGCGCCCGGAAAGTGGGACACGCGCCGCGGTGATGTATCGACTTTTCGAAGAAAACTCTCCCGTCTCGCGCTCGTCCAGCTCGCGCGCGGTAGCTAAGAAGTGTCGCACTTAATAAACTGCGAGTTAGACGCGGGCGCTACAGCGCGCACCAACGAGGAGAGGGTCACCAATAACTTCCGGACGGTCGTTTATTTGCGTTCGTTTTCCACCTCTGGGAAGCCAGCACCAACTTCGACCTCTTACCCGTCCCTCTCCCTCTCTCCCGCACCCTCCGCTCTTTCCCGCGTTGCTTTGAGTTTCACAATGTAATCTATGGGGCGTGGCGAAATAGTTTCCGATTTCTCGACCTTAGAACGACGGAATTTACGACGCTCGACGTTTTAACTTCCAGTTTCTTCCCGCTGACGCCCAGCCCACATCATCCACCTCTATCACCCGTTTCCCCAAGACCGGGACTGCGCCTCGGTGCGGGTGGAGGTGGGGGTGTCCTAGCTTATCCTCTTTGGGGAAGAAAAAGAGAATAACTGGAGCACACGTGTGTACACATATATCCATGTGCGGCAGAGCTAAGCCGCCAACGTCTGCCATAATTTCAAATTGTATTGAGGCGATTTAACCGACCCCCGATCCTCATAATTTTAGGATAATGTATTGCGTATACCTTCTTACTGCTTTTTTATTTATGTTGTCCGACGTCTTATGCGTCCGTGTGCCTATTTTCGTGAATAGTATTGTTTGGTTATAAAACCTAATCGTGCTCATAATTTTATTTTTTGTATAACATAATTGATATTACCAACAAATGTTCGGCAGATATGTTTGAAAAGAGAAACGAGGTGATACTTTAAAATTTCCGATCATTTAATCGGGAGATCGTAAGTACATAATTTATATCTATAAATATTTATTACTAAAGTCAAAGATATTAGAAAAGAATTGAAAACGGATAATTTTTTCATCACAAATTTTATTTTAATTAAATTTGAACTTGATATATTAAATTTTGGTTAAAATGGACTGAAATTGAAGATTTTCATTATCTATTTATGCTCTGGGTATTGGATTATTAATTTAACATTTAATATTATATAATTATATCTCATCATAGATAATTTGCGACAATCGCCAATTTTCTTAGCTTTCAGCGTCAATATTTCAGTTTCGTATAATAACAAAGGTATTGGACAACGTAGAGAACGATGCAGATAAATTTATTGTTTCGTACATTTGCTGCAGGGAATTCAAAGAGAGCTATTTATCCGTCAGAACAGACGGTATAATAGTAGAACAGATAAAATAGTTTCGTTCAGAAATTCTCGGTAGCGGAAACCCGCTGGTTTTGTCGAATTTGGGGCGCGGGAGCAGGTCGTAGTTTGAATCTGAGCTTTCGAAAAATACAGAGAAGAGATATCCTTTGTCCAGGCGGAATAGACGCGAAATTCTATTTCCTCATAAGTTACGTATCGCGGCGGATGATATATGTATAGCGTACATCCATATATATAAAATGGGTTGCACTCCATCCCGAAGTTGACACGACAAAAATAGCTTTGAATTCCGAAAATTATGTGTGAGAGGAACAACACATCATCTAGAACTACGAAATAAAAAATAGAAATAAAAAATAAAAATAAGATATAAAATATTTTAAAATAGTTTTATACAATACATATGACTATATCTTATCTGTTACTTTACTCAATATTTCTGTCTTAAATAGATTAATGTTAAATAAATAAAAATACTATTAAGTATTGACTATTTCTTCGATTTTTAAGACGTTTGTTGAAGTGACGGTTAAATAATTAGATATCATAAATAATAACAATTTCTCAGAAGAAGTGATTCAGTAATTATTTAATTATGTATAGCGGAACTTATTTAAACAACTCAATATCTTCATCTTGAAATATTTAGAATTCACGTTTGTTTTTCTTTTACATAGAAGTCTGTTATACAGCACGTTAATTTTAAACACAGCTCCCATTTTCGGCTTCATTAAAACGATCTTGGTTATGAGTGCAGCGAGTTTGACAAATCAGTCACCCGTGAAATGACAGCGAACGAAGCGTAATGGCATCGCAGAATCCGCGCCGTCTTCGTTGTGTCCGTGCCGTCCGCTCGGTAGATTTGCATTTACGTACCTAGCCATTTGCATCTCGTTCGAAGAGCCGCGGCGGTGAGAAGTGTCCGCACTTATGGAAATTCGAAGGAATATGATGTACGCGCGATGCTACCTCATGAGGACGGTAATGGATTTCACACCGCAATCCAAAGACGATTCCAAAATCCACTGAGAGATAGAGATAGAGATGGAGATGGAGATAACGATAGAGATAGATAGATAGGTAGATAGAGAGACAGAAAGAGAGAAAAAGAGAGAAAGCTTTTGAAGTCACTTTGAGCAAAACCGATAGCGACATTTTCCTCGATATAACTCTGCGTTGACGTATATATACAATCAACGAACGCGGCAGTTTGGAATATATCAAAGTAGCTTTTCATTTATACACGCCGACTCGTCGAACATAATTCGCATAACAACATCCTCTTTTGAAAGGAAATAGCATTTTTCGTTATTCTATACCGAAAAATGATTTCTTACTTTTTTTTTTTGGTTTTTCTAATTGAAAAATTAAACAGGTTTGAGCTTTGTAAATCTTAGAGGAGCAATCAGTAAGTTTTAGGATTATTTGACATTACAGACAGTTATTATCATATCGCTCAATATTTCATCTTAGTTTAAAATTTAATCCTGTCTCGATCTAACGTCTCTTACTCTCGATATTTTATGAGATAGTTTCACCAACGTTGGTTAACTTCAACCAATTAGTTCTCAGCTTTAACTTGCATATTTAACTTAGAACTAGAACTGAAAGGAGACACTAAATTAGTTAAACTACGGTTAAGTTTAATCCAAGCTGATAAAAATAGCCGTGTTAGGATACGAGATTGATTAATCTTACATCGCTTTACATTCGCAGGCTTAGCAAGAAGTTAAATAGTTTCAAACGATATGTTTAGTTTTTAAAAAGGCTTACAAGTTTCTCGTAAAATCAGATGTTAAATCAGAAATTAGCTGTACAAACGTCAATGACTGTAGCAAGCCTGTCACAGACAGGAGCGAGTAGGCCACTTAAAGTCTCCAGAAGAAAGTCCTCGAAAGGAGGAAGCGTCTGTCGCGACTCGTCAAACGGATTCCTTTGTCGCGCCCTCCAACATTACAGGGGCGACGTACTTCACCAGAGAGGGAGATCAACGAGCGGTAGACAAAAAATGCTCTTTCCGTGGCGCAGACAGGGGTGAAATCAGACCGAGCGAGCCCACACCCTCGCCATCCTCGACGCGAGAAGTAATTTGTAGGATCTCGTCCGCCCTTTTTCCACGCCTGTCCCCCGCCTTTTTGCAGCGTTATATTCAGCGCGCCAAGGGTGGCGTCTAATCTTGACAGACGGCGCAGCGCCTCGCATCGTGCTATCTTTAATATTTACACCGCCATCGCGGTCGAGACGAGACGGGGAAGCGTAACGCCACGCGCGGTTATATTGCATTGATACGTGAACATTATCGCGCTACGCGTGCTGCATATCGTGCAATATGTGCTCGAACGTGGAGAATTCTACCGATATTCAGTCAGGTTGAAGAAAGGTCCGATAAGCCTTCTCCTTAAACTAGGTGGTCAGAAAGGGGCGCATAATGATTACCGTAAAACGTATTGGTATATACTGTATATAGAACGGCACGTGCAGCGTATCTTTATATTACGTATCTTTTAAAAAGAGAGAATAATAATGCCGTATTTATGTTTTACCTAACTAGTTTTGATGGCACAGATACGATCATGAATTACCCGACAGAGATGCATTTGAAACTTTATGATTTGTGATTTGTTGCAGAACCGACGCGATAAACCTCTCATAATTACTCTATCGTTTGCGTGACTTTCTCTTTGCTTTAAAATCGACCGACAGCCGAGAATTTCCGGTTTCCAGGTAATACCGCGCAAGGAGCAACAAATATCCAAGAAAAATCGCGAATGGAGTACACTTCCAAGCAGCGAATTTATCCTTGTCGCAATGAGTTAAGTTCGAACGTGAGTACTCTAAGATGGTGCGAGATGCAATAGGAAAGAGACGGAGCGGAATATAAAGCAGTGGCGCGCAACCGTCAATCATTCATTAAGATCACTCCAACTGTTTAAATTCCAACATGTTTGAAACATTGCATTTCCGACCTTCATATTCTTGAATAAAAAAAATATTAATCTGTTTTATCAATTATTTGCATATTTTCAAATTTAGTTTTTGAAAGATACAAAGAAAATTGGTTACGTTAAAATTGAAGTTTAAGTTCGACAAAATCCTCGAGTATTTCAGCAGTCGGAGGTCCAAATGATAGAACTTTTTTTTTTCATCACTAAAATTACTTGAGATAGGCCATTTTGCACAAGTAGCTCGAATAAGGGCGAAAATATGGTCGCAAGCTGGGGAGGGTTGCGCGTCACTGCACAGTAAAAAATTTTGTGTCAATGAAAGTCCACTCTCAATTTTGTGTTAAAATAACTCATTCATCGTGTTATTTTTGACATTTAGAAATGTTATATCGACATTTATAACATTTCTAAATGTCAAAAATAACACGATAAATGAGTTATTTTAACACAAAATTGAGAGTGGACTTCCATTGACACAAAATTTTTTACTGTGTGATGCAAAGGGCACGGAACTCAGGGTCGCTCGCGCGAGAAATAATAATGCAAATGAATAACGTCGCCGTGCCGGATGGTAATGCGATTTAACGTTCTCCCCATTCCAAAGGGACACGAAGGGCAGACTTCACCCTATCCCAGCTTCTCTCCACCGCCCTCTCTCTCCCTACCCTCGTCTCTCGATCTATCTATTTATCTGTCTCGCTCTCGCGATTTGACTCGCACGTAGCTGATAATGGCACGTAGCCAGAACAATCGCCAGCCGCTAAATTTCAAGTCAACAAACACGGGCGCGTTGCCAAGCGTTATCCTGCCAGTCGCTCCTGTAGAGTGTCCAGGAGGGACTTTTGCGTCCGCTATGCCGCCGACGATTTCGTCGTCGTGAGATTTGTTACCCGAAAACGGCCAATCTCGGGAGCTCTAATTATATTCATCGCCACTTAGCTCGCCCGTTAAAGCGAGTGCCGCTTAATTGTGAATCTCCCGCCAGTTGTCTCGTCTCGATGTCTTCTTAACCCTTTACGATTAGCTAGGGGTAGAAGTATTGCTTTACTTCCACTTATATTTTCCTTTTGCTACGAGTTCTTAAATAAATTTTGGAATCAAGCACTTTCCAAGAAAAATTTGATCAATATTCTGTTTTAGAAGATATTTTCTACGTTAAGGTGGACTATGTGATTTATTCTTGATTACCCTTTGTATTTTAGAGTTCAAGTTTTATATAAATAACTTTCCTAAGTAACTTTAACTTGTTTATATGTGGTACAGCTTGCCGTACAATTTTCGCAGAAAATTGTATCTGGATAATTGCATTAAGATTTACGAGCTCGCAGACTTTATACGTGCTACACCGGATTTTGATCGTTCATAAATCTAGCGCGGCATCGCGTATTCTGCTTTAGCGTACGCTTACAAACGATTCTGTCCCAGGTAAATGGACGTTCTCATCGTCACAGGCGATGTACAGCAATATCGTTTCGTTCATATTTCTTTATTGCTGCTGTGCCAATAAGTCGTCGTGGATTATATTTGAGTTATAAGAATATTGCGTCTTAATTTCGAGATATCAAAGGGAAGAATAATAAACAAGAATAATACAACGTACATAGCGACAATAATAAATGAAAGCCGCATCTTTCTGCTTCACGTTCGTACCTATGGACAGCATTGTAATAACGAAAGTTCTACAAAGCTTAATCGTTATTCAATTTTTGCAAAGAGAATTTCATATTAGGATTATATATATTCGTATAAAAGTGCAACCTATATATATTAACCTTTATAGAAAAAAAATGTCCAAGCGCAAATAAATTGGAAAAAAATTGTTTTTTAAATTAATTAAAATGTAGTGTTTTGTTTTCTAAAAATGCGATTTGTTTTTTATAAAACGCAATTGTATAATAAAGAAGAGGGTAGTGTTAACTTTGTCTATATCAATTTGTGAAGAAATTATTTGTTCCCACGAGAAGAAACCGTCAGAATTATTACACATTCTATATTGCCCCTAGAATAATTGGACTACCTCAATTTTTAAATTATATCGAACAATTTCATTTACCATGTTCTTTTGGAGAAGAAGACTATTTCAGAGTATGTGTATTTCCTGGTATCATCTGTTATTGTCCTGTACAAAGTAATCGCTATCTATAAATTTATGTTACAAGATTTTCTATTTGACACATTTCGATTTTCTAATATAGTTAGTCCCAAGAGAGGATGGTTTCGATATTTCAATATCTCCGTGGCAAAACAAAGATTTCATGAGATCGTTTATTGATGGTAATCACACTCGTCTGAAAAACGCTACTTTCGCCCCTTGGTGCACAATATACTATTATTGGTATGTAATATTCGAATCGATAAATAACTAAATAAGATATTGTTAAAGAAGAGAGTTCTGTTGAGAAGAGAGTATAATTATATTTTCTATTTTTGAGATATCGAGTTTCATGAAGCTGTATATCCAGTCAGAGTCTCTATTTACGAAATACATAATCCTGGAAGCGTAATTCAAATTTTGGCTCAAGATTCCAATAATCACTTCAGTTGTGGGATGAATCGTCTCAGATTGTACCCCCGAAATTAAAATTATTTTCTCCACCGTTATCGCATTCGTGTGACTTTAAAACCAAAATGCTCAGACTAGTGTTTAAGGACAGCTCACGTAAATCTTATACAGAACTGGAAGCTGTGATGCTTATCGGTACATCAGATTTGATCCTTCCTAGAAATCCTAACGAGAGTTTAAGTAATCTGTTAAAAAGAATTAACAACATGTACTCTCCGCACCACGACGATGTTCATAATTTAACAGCAGATTCAAAAAGTGCACACTCTTGGATATAGTTCATCTGCAACGAAATTTTCCTGAATATTGTGTTATTTATAAAAGGTATTACTATTGTACATTAGGTAATATTTAAATCCTTTTCTCCTGTTAATAATGAAAATCAATTTGTTCCGATGATATTTGCAGCGAAATAAGAAGGATTAATTATAAAAGTAATTTGAAATACAAAAAGGCATCTCAAGAGGTAATCCCTGGATATGTGCAACCTCTTGGACAGAGATACTCGCGTCGTATTCTAAAAAGTCATTCCAATTGTGTAAACAATATGAAACTCTCTTCGGATGAATCCAAGGAGCTATCACGTTGCAGTTTATCTGCGCTTCCTGTAAAGTATTCTAAGAAGTCTATTTCTCATCACAATATTTATTGCAATGACATTTCGTACTTTGAGTATTAAAGTATTTATTTTGTATTATATTAATTATAGAAAATTAACTTCCCCCGCCAGTGATTAAAACCAAAATATTATTTTATTTCTCGACTAACTGGCACAATGTACAAAAGTATGCACTACGTTTCGGCTCGAGGTTTGAGCCCTTCTCAAGTGCGGTCTAATCGTCAAATTGACTCGTCATGTGGTACTCAAAAGACATGCCTGTGTTCACGAGAATGTTCCAACATGGTCATAAAGTACAGGTGTCTTATATGTCGAATTTCAAAAGTTAGCATGTTAAAAGTTCTCCGTGGCGACATGTTATGTGTGTGTAAGTACTTCGGAGACTGCGTCTCCGATAATCTTGTCGAGATTTTTTATTGTAAATTTCATGAACTGATTAACATGTCTTTCTCGAAATAGATACACGCTATTGTGCATCCATTTCGAGACAGCTTCTATATTTTCTCTTTTTCTCACATTAAAACTGCATTGAGCTGTTGCTGTATAAGCGCAGTTGAAGCGCATTGTTTCATTATATAATCCGACACGCGCATACATTCTATTTCTTATTCAAGAAACTCTCGACTCGAGATATCCTACTAGTAATGATTTAGCTAAAATTACAATTTATGATTTCCAACAAAAATCACCTAATTCAGTAACAAACTTAATTATTAAGAAATAATTATTCAGTAATTATTAAGTTTCTATCTCGTTTTATAAATAAATCCTATTAGAAAGTAGATCAAATATCTATTTTCCGCTTTAATTAATAATTTATTGGTCATTTCGGTAAATGTGTACAAAAGGTCAACCTCACCGATTTTATCGCCACTTAACCCTAGAACGCACATATGATTTTTTTTACCTTCTAACGCATAACCGGGGTCAATATCGACCCCACACTTTTTTTGATCGTAAAACCGGTCCTACAGAGATAAAGGGCCTTAATAGTACATGAATTTCTTCGTTTTTTAATAAAGAAGAGAATGGTATGCGATAAATTTAATTTTACTCAAGTTTAGTTAGTGAAAAATCCATTTAAAGACCGAAAAATGCAGAAAATCAGCAAAAACCTCTTTTTTTAAACAAAAATTTGTATCTTTTTTTGTAATCAACCGATTTTCAAAATTCAAACGGGGTTTTAAAGAGCACACATTAGACTATTGGAAAAAAATTGTCATCGCTATGTTCTGTTCAAAAAGTATATTTATTTGGGACTATAAAAATGAAGAAAGTCGCAAAGTTGAAATATGGAAAAAGTCGATGAAAAAACCATAAAAAATTGTATTTTAAGTATTATTTTATTTTTATTTGATACAAAATAGTAAAAAATATGATATGGGTCTCAAATTATATCGCCCAACCATTTTCTGCGAAATGTCAATCTTCTATAGGCAACGGGATTTTTACCGACTAAGTTGTGTGATATTTCGCCTTAAATAATATTTATGACTATTTATGCTCAGATTACGTAATAATACATGAAATATATTGATTCTAGCAAAAAATATATTAATTAGCTTACCGACGAAACACAAACGGCAACGCACAACTGGGGTCAATATCGACCCCACGCACGCTTTGCGACGGTGCTGCGCCACTGCCAGCGAACAATTAACGCTGCGCCCGACGTAGCCCTACTTTTAGAGAGTTGAAATGAATTATGATTCAGGTCCTGAGTCGATAATGTCACTCGCTAGCTCAGGATCGTAGTTCAAAGTTCGCCTGGGGTCGAAATCTACCCCTCGTGTGCGTTCTAGGGTTAAATATGTTGTAGAGAAGGTCTTCTAAACTAGTACTCTTCCCCATTTTTTTCTTGCGTAGAAAAACCTCCTTACCTATATAACAATGGAGTTCTTCTTTTTAATAGAACATTAATTAATAATTTGAAGTATAGGCTCCAATGGAAATCTATGAACATAGAAAGACGGACTAACTAAGAACCAAGAACTAAGAACCAAGCGCGGTAAATAATGCGCGAAGGTTTCATTTTTATTTTTATTTTACATATTTTCCAATCTTTGCTGCGCGCCGACTAAATTTGTCAGACTTTGTTAGTGGACCGCTCGACGTTTTCGCGTGCGCGCCGTGGAAAGTACAAGAAAATAAGTACAAGAAATAACAGTCAGTCAACTTTATTAAAAGCGGGTTACACTGTATGCGCGTTTCTCTTTTGCACTCGCTCTTTCGCACTCGCTATATTACTCCGTGTTCTCGACGTCGATCAATGTATCGCGTACGAGTTATGAAGGCTCACTGCCCGTCCCGGCCGGAGCAGGCGAGGGATCGCGGCCGGAGCTTCGCGTTAGGCCGCGAGGAATTCGGCGACGTGAGAAACGCTGATTGGCTCCAAATCGTCTATTGGTCGCGGTGCCTGCGATCACGCGAGAAACACCTGGCCGTTGGCTCGAAAACAACAAAAAAAGAACCGTCGCGGTTTGGAGCCATTCGAGCGATCTCGAAGAATGTTCGCACTCAGGAATATTCACTTATTCGATTCTCAACAGACTTGAAACACAAAAATATGTTTTTTTCTATATCTATGAATTTAAGGCAGCAGTATATTACAAGTAAACATGAATAAATTTTTCACATATCTGATTGGAAATATTAGTACGTGTTAAAAATTTAAACGGCGAAAGCAAAGAAATATTACCATATTTATTATCGACCTGTGCACGTTAACGCGTCCCTTCATCGAATCTGCTTTTACCAGAATTTTAAAGAGGCATTCTCATGGTGGTCTATAACATGTGTACATATTTACTCGTGTACATATATGTAGGTGGGATTTTCGGAACGAACCGCGTCGACCGCGACACGGTGGTTTGCAAAAGGCGATTTAATCAAGCTCTCACAGGGCTACGTTACACAGATGCCTGGATAATAATAACGGATAGTGTGTAACTATTAATAAGGACGTTGTTAGCGGTTATCCGCACGATTCATGGTAGCCTGTCAATATATAATTAACCGACAAAAATGTTGATGGTTAACTTCGAGTTTGGCAAGTGATTCTCACTGTTCAGTAACGCATTTATGGACCTCTATCAAGTTAGCCCCCCTCCACCATCGCAAAAAGAAATCCGCACCTATTAAAAAATTTAGTGCTATTTATGTGCTAATTTGTTGCTCTAGTCCAGATTTTGTTACTCAAGCCGTTTAGCAAGAAACGGCGATCGAAATGGGGGGGGGGGGGGGCAATGGACAATGATTTTACGAAAATGTTCGACGTTTAAATGCCTGTAGAGCGAGGCTAAAGTGGTTAATTTTCACGCCGGGTTTACTTTAAGCAAAAAATGTGTTGGATTTACGTGATAACTTTAATTTATCCCGTTAGAAATAGAGGCAGTAATCACGCTACGCTCTTATCACAGAAGCAAATTACAGCTGCGACGCAGTTGGTATAGCATACCTAATTATGCAGCGTAATTAGCTCTACGCGAATCAATTACTCTATCCACGATGGGAAAGTCCCGCATAATAATTCGTCCCGCACGCTCATCTGCGTGGTGTTACTGTGCTATTTCACGAGACAAATATCCTATTCACGAAATACCTATGTTATTGTTTTCAATGATCTGATCTATCATCATACAAAAAATATTTATAAAATATTTATACCGCTAATTAAGTACTACAATTTGTAAATTTATGCATTTTCTTTTCCAACATTCTGATACAAAAAATCTAATCTGATCTGATATAAAAAAAACTTAGAATAGTTTTTACACATTTGCATTCCTGTGAAATGACAAACGAGACTGAAATGTTAGAACTTAGAACGTGTTTATGTCAATGTTTGTATCAAATATTGGTATCTTAGCAACTTAGCAATTTTTGAAAACAGTGTTTTTCAATATTGTTAAATAGTTTTTAAATTTCCGAATTCTTTATGTTTTGAAAATAAGGTGCGTTTCATTAACCTAAATTTGTCGCTTATATCTCAGCTTAAATTAATAGCTGACCGCAATGCGTCGTCTTTTTGCTTGTATCTATATGTAAGTATACGTCGAAACCGCTGAGCACAGTACTCACTGATGTGTCATTACGAGAGATTTTTTCTTGCTCATTTAATGAGAACTGTGACATCAACTGTGTACCAGTTTTATGAAATATTTGATAAAAAATCGACGACGAAAAAAATAAAAGCGACTACAGAAAAATATATTAGGCGGTTTAATAATTACACAACTAAATAATATTATATCTAATTAATAATTGTAGCTCAGTCTATAAACTCGCGCGTATTTTTGAAAAATTTTAATAAACTTTCTAAAACACAATTGGTTTATATGCCTTCTTTTCAAGAAAAGGCATAATTTTTTTAAAGGTCTGATTTTAAAGATCTAATTGTTGCATTTAAAAAATGCAAATTTATCCTATCGAATTATATTTGTGTTGTTTTTTCCACGAAAGGAGAACATGTTAAAACTAAAACCGTGCCATTTTATTCTATTTTAAATTCATATCTTTTTCGCTTCTTGAGACCGACGGCAAATATATTTCTGACCTTTTTTCAATTTGACTTTTTAATGTTCGCAAAAAGCATCAACCTTATCAAATATTGTTTTATTAAGCGAGTAACTAAAAATAGCATGCGGTGAATACCATGATGAGCGTTTTGAAGAATGAGTCTCTGGGATTGGAAAAATGTTTATTGCTCTTAAAAAGTGTATAGAAAGTCAGGCCAAACGGACCGATAATGAAAAACAAACACGGTAAAAGTGAGCACGCGCAAACACGAGAAAGGGGAGTGAAATAAAGATGATTGATTGATTGAACTAAAAATAGCATGCAATCTATAATAAGTTTTAAATAAATAAATAAGTGTCTAGTCGTCTGGTGAATAATCGGAAAATTGCCGAACAAAACTCCATAACACAGAGTTTTCGTCGAGATAGAAAGAGGAGAAGCTTTTTTTAGGTTGTTGCTCGGCTAAAATGAAAGTTTCGCAATTGGTTCGAGTGCCATTCGTATGTTAATTCGATTGAAGTTCAGTTAGCGTTGCTCTGCCCGCGGCCAAGTCTGGCCCGAGCGCATTAATATCCCCTCGCGCTTTCGCCTAGTGCCCAAACCACTCCTCGCAGTATTCGCGTGACTCTTTTTTCTTCTTCTACTTCCCCTCGCTCTTCTATCTCGTCATGGTCTCTGGCAATTTGTTCCAAACTCGTTGCTTGCTCCCGTTATCTGTATTGCAATCCATTGTTTTACATTAACGCGTTAACATCGTCCAGACATTTTTCATGTAAGCCCGTTCTGCCTGCTCGACCTATCGCGCCGACGAATTATATTTCGCTCTCCGAGAGAGCAACGCTAATGAACCACAATAAATTACTTTTATGTTTCCGCATGTCAATCTACTATCACTTTGTGCCGTAAAAGTTATCTGACCGTGCTGTTTGATAATTACAAATTGTTTGTAAAGAATGATCGTATTTAGAGGAATATTGTGCAGAGCTGCTCGCGCCACTCTGTCTGCTCGTTCAAAGATAAATACTTTACTTACAAAGACTTTACGTTAACCGACTTTTTTCCATTCAAAATATTTAACATTTTATAAAATAATTCCTCATTTAATATTCTATTTCTTACATTAATAATAAGTTTCAATATGGGGTATTATCGTGCATAATGGCTACCTCGAAGAATAAAGCTTGTCTTCTTTTGATCAAGAAAATAATTATGTAGAGAAGCTTTACGAAATTCATGACTATTTTATCAAAAGTAACGTTTCGCCACTGCTTCTAATTACAGCCGCCTAATTCTTAAATAAAGAGAATGCTTTACAGAACTGCATTACTCTCTTTGTCTCTTATACTTTAAATATAATAATAAATATAATAAACTTAATTAATAATAATTAAATGTAATAAATGAAAAATATGTTAAATCGTGAAATTTTAAATTAAAAAATACAGTTATATTATATGTATAATATAAAAAATGAAAGAAATCAAAATTAATGAGAGAGATTAAAATAAATGTTAAACAATGTAGATATAGTTGAGGCATTCCCGCAATTGTAGCTCTTTTTTTCTGTTCTTGATATAAAGTAGAACTTTATATTTTAATCTATGTCATAATTCGGAAATCCGAGGGAATTATTAAGTTAGCACCTGCCAATGGGAAATCATCATGAATTAAAAGGTTTTATTGGTGGAAAGGAAACTTTTCCAATAACTAGTGCGCCGCGCCGTGTGCCAATTCGAACTTCCGCGAAAGGACGGCATGCGTACGAAATGTTTCATTATAACGTTCCATCTTTATTACCGCAACATTGTATATTTTAGGTGTTTCACCGCCCCGTTATTCCGTAACAGCGAATCGGCAAATCCACTCGATCGTACTTCCGACTCGCGGAGTTTCGACGCGAGGAGGGGAAAACTTTTCCAATAAGTTTCGTCACGCGATATCGAGCTTACCGAAACCGTGGGAATGAAGTCTCAAACAGTGGCCGTGAGTGGCTCCCCACTTTCCACTTGCGTGCTGATAAATCTCCGCGGGTCAGTCCCAGCATCATCATCATTATCCATTGAAGCTGAAGAATTATCGCGCGCTACGTTTTCGAATGTGATTCTCTGTCCCGCGTTTCTCTCTATCCCGGACTTACCCTGCAAAAAGATTATTAGACCGCTACAGGGCATTTTATATAACATTTTCCTCGTATAATATAGTTGTTACATTGAAATTTTACATAAATATTTATATTTATGTAAATATCTTTTCGATAAAAATCGATAAGGTGTCTCTATTTTATTTATATTTAAATTTTAATTAAATAGTGATAAAGTTCTCTTACAATTAGTTGAGGAAAATAATGAGTACGCAAGGCACTGCTTCTGTGCTATGTGATCAACTCGCGTTTATTATTTTATCGCTTCGCGATATCGCAAGTTTATGCGTTCAAGTTTATGCATCAATAACGAATCGTCAACTTCGCGACAGCACGGCGAAAATAAAGAGCATCCACTGTGATAGGGTAAGACTCATTTTGCCGGAAACGCAAACTTTCCTCTCGCGCGAGGCGGTTACCTAAAGTAAAGTTCCGTGAATTTCTCTCGTCGCCCGACGAGACAAAGCGCCCAATAATGACTCGCTTTGACTGCAAGTATGTCGCGCATCGAGACACAACTCGCGTCTCACCAGTTAAGCAGTTGCCTCGTTTGCAACGCTGTTCGGACGCGACGTGCGCTCGATCGATCCTCCTTTGAGCGAGCACCCGTAAGACGTATGGGTATACCGTAAATCATTGGAGCTAATGCAACATCCGGAAGTATCGTTATGGTATAACGCTGAATCAGGAACCGTTAACGAGCAGCGGTAACAAAAATAATGCTTGAATATTCTTGCCAAGTCAGTTATAATATAACGAGTAGTATATGCAGTTTGCTGCATTAATATCGTAAGCAGATCTGTTTTATATACATACTGGCATATATTTCTTTCACATGCATCTCTTTTACTATGTAATCATACGTATTTTTAAATGCATGCTATTAAATTCTGTCACTGACTATCTTATCTGCGTAATCCCCAAGAAGGCAAACTGCAAAACCTCCCTCATCTCTCGAACAATTATTTC
Organism: Temnothorax nylanderi; assembly: GCF_030848795.1. NCBI lineage: Eukaryota > Metazoa > Arthropoda > Insecta > Hymenoptera > Formicidae > Temnothorax > Temnothorax nylanderi. The sequence continues at coordinate 498,969 of NW_027249148.1, read as the reverse complement.
ACTTCGTATATCAGCTAATGTATTTTTATGTATTTCACCTCCTTCCAGATGCTTCAGTAAATGGTACTCCGAAATTACCCGAAGCACTGATCCACATCTGCACTTTGCAAAGTACTTATCTTTGGGTGTGAAACATTGATTTACAGTGCTGGATTTATCTCCCCATATAAAGTTGCTTTGCGTACACATAGTATATTTATAGATTTGAATATCATATTCAATCTACGCGAAGTAAACTGCGAGGTGTTTGAGAGAGCGTTAATAAACAGAAATTAAACAAGATTAATGGAGAGTATTAATTAATTACATAAATCAGGTGTAATATCAAGAACTCTGCAATCCCGTGATAAATGTCATTATCCGAGGCGATTTACGCGAAGTGTACTAAAAATATTTCAATCGAGTGCGACGGCGATTTATTGTAAACCCCCACGTATATTTGTGTTTCCCAATCATACACAAACGATACGATTCGATACGATACGACGCGATTCGTTATCGTTGCGCCGGTGCAAACAATAACATTTCTTACACTTATTGCCGTGGATGCACTCGCCATACGATGCCAGGTGTTATCGTTTATTCATGTCTGTGTACTGCCGATCGTTAAAATACTGCCGGGGACGACCCGCTCGGTGAAACCCGCTTCCGGATTTAGTGCAGAAGACTTCGCTATCCTGAACGATCGATTAGACCAAGTTACACCGCGTATTTAGAAATCAAATTATTTCGTCCGACACTGTTATTGACAGATCAGAGATATATAGAGTTCAAATTGCATTAAAATTATCTGGCAGTAGACAATAAAGCAATTAATGAACCAACTAAATTGAATAAGAATTGAATTCCGGAATGCCAGGAATGCTATCGACATGTTACTGCGCTATTAATGCTTTTAACATCGATTCTTATCCCTTTATTTTGAAGATATTTTTCGCAAGATGCATTTTTTCAATTTTTTATGTTTTTCTCCCGACTGCTGCCAACCTTCGGTTGGCGAAGACGAGGGAGTATGCGTTTTTCAACCTTTGACTGCGTGCCGACTAGATTTGTCAGACTTGAAACACAGCTCCGGTTGGAGTAGTAAATTCCCCTCCCTACACCTGATTAAATCGATTCGATTTAATTTTTGATGCTTAATGTATCTAAATAAAATATATGTTAAATGTAATTGTTAAATAAGTAATTATCTATAAAAAATAAATATAAAATTAATTTAATTACGCAAGAGTTACCGACAAAGACAAATCTAAATTGTGTATTTGGCGACTTTTTTTTACTTTCTCTTAAACATGTAATTTTTTAACGATATTAATTACCCGGAAAAAACTAATATTTGTCACATTTATCTCTGCTGATCTCCTTGATTTTCAAAAATTTGCATATGTTTATTATCATGATGGGAACTTGGACCGTAAGGACCTCGCCGGTCGTTCTACCCGTTTACGAGCCGTAGATACCTCCAAAGTGGAGCTATCGGAATTATCGCGTGCATACGTGCACGCGTTCCCATACTGCAGAATGCAAGTATGTGCATGCACGCGGAGCAGCGCCGGTACATTAGCAGTCACTGATGTATGCCACAGCATGCACGCTGGATTAGATCCAACGTGGTTCGGCACATCGGTCATATATAATCATCTTCGTAGTTTCGTACGTACCCGGCGTTGTTGGCAATGACTTCCAAGTTGGCGAGCACCGCGAACTCCGATCTTGCCGAAAATAGCTATCACATACACTCAATTTAATGACGATTCTCATATTGAGTTATGATTTATAAATAAGTCTTACTTAACAAACTGAATTTGATAAATGTGTGTGAAAGATCTCACTGATTTTATCGCTACTTAAATATGTTGTAGGAAAGGTCTTTCTGAGTAATTCTACGCAAGAAAAAAGTGGGGGACGTCATTGGCTCAGAAGAAATAGCAAATTAAAGTTTCACAATTTTAATACTTTTTTTTAGGTATTATAAAGTCACATTAGTTCTAAGAGAAGTAATTTGCTGATATGTGTGTATGAACAGTACACATTTCAGCAAATTACTTCCCTCAGTACTGAAAAAAATAACATTATTACAGCATAAACAAACTTCAATTTGTTGTAGTTTCTAAACTAATACCGTCCCCCACTTTTTTCTTGCGTAGAATTACCCAGAAAGACCTCCCCTACAACATATATTTAAGTGGCGATAAAATCGGTGAGATTTGACCTTTTATACACATTTACCGTTATATATATTCACGTGTTCCATACAGTTTACCTGTAACATGTACATACAATTAAATTTTGACTGTATCTTCGTGCACGCGCAAAAAGAGGAGTCCACCGTGTAAATGATGAGATGATTTTGCGTAATGGGAAGAATTTCGGGCGCGATTGTCATGCAGCACAATGGGACGCCATTGAAGGCCGCTCGATATTCCGAAGAATAATTTATCACCTTGCGGCGAAACCGCCGTCGTCGACATCCGTGTTTCCTCGTCCGCGTCCATGATATATAGTACTCAAATTCTCGAATTTTGTTTTTCAATTCTCGCATTTTGTCCTTCAATTTTTAAATTTAATTTAATTTTGTCCTTTTTTTAGTTGTTGAATTTCTTTTTTTAGTTCTTCAATTTCTGAAGGATGGAACGAACAAAATGCTCTGGTTTTTGTTCTTAACAGAGTCGATTTCTTGAATTTATTCTTGATTTTTTTAATTTAGTTCTGGAATTTTTTTTTTAGTTTTTGAATTTCAGACAAATGAGACGAACAAAATGCTTTGGTTGTTGTTGAATGCTGAGTTAACAGAGTCGAACAAAGCAATCTGGTTGTAGTTGATTGTTGGGTCAGCAGAGTCAAGTAAAGTAGTCTGGTTGTGGTTGAACGGTGAGTCAGCAGAGTAAATATTTCCTTTTTCAGAGCCATCTCTACAACAAAAACATTCCCCATTCTACATTTCGTAGATTTCTTCGAATCGCCGACGATGGAGTTTTAAATTTCGATGCTGCCATTATTGTACTCAATGTTCCTGGCACACATACCTTAACAATTTTCTGCAGGGCATGTGGCAGACATTTTTTTTATAAGCAGGTGTACGGCATCGTCTGCAAGCATCTCTCCAGTTTGTATATGCTTGGCCCATGTACTTCTGCACATAAATTCATGAACACAACAATTAAATTGGTAATTATGCATAAAAAGGCCCCACCCCCGTATGACCTTGACATATGTTGTCAAGGTCATGACCCTGAGTGACCTTGACCTTGAAAAAAATGGCGCTCACGATCCGTTCAAAATAGAGTCCCTCTAATAAGAGTCGCGACATCTTGAGTTTCGGCAAAATAAGAGAGAAAGAGAAAGCGATATGAATGTATGTTACTTGTATATCGCTTTCTCTTTCTCTCTTATATCTCTTTCTCTTTCTGTTTCATGTACTTTTGCTGAAAAATGGCGGACCAATCAAAAGTTACAGCCTGTTGTCGCGACTCTTATTAGAGGGACTCTAGTTCAAAAGTTATGAAGCAAAGTTTGGACATCTCAAGGAGAGATGTCCAAAGACACTTGACATAATATACTACCTACATGCATCAGTAAGACACTCTGTATACAGATGTCAGGCGCAAATATTAATTGCACGTGCTCTTTCGATTGCAAGCTGTATTTCAACAGCTTTCAGTTTTTCCAGGCCCGCCATTTCAGTTTGAACTTTCTCATGGTGTGCTCTTTCGATTGCAAGCTGTGTTTCAACAACTTTCAGTTTTTCCAGGCCCGCCATTTCAGTTTGAAGAACTTTGAATTCAGTTTTAAAATCAACATTATTATCGGAAGACATTTTTTGCTCTGTAAAAAAGACCTTCTCACCAGCTCCCCCGCCTCCTCTCTCCACCCGTCGTGCTCAATCTCATCCTCTGCCGCTCCGGCGCCTCCACGCCGCTACGCCTGTCAGGTAGGCACCCCGTCTTCTTCTCCTCTCCTTTCTCCCCAGTCTTTACTCGTCTTGAACCCTGCTCCTCTCTCCGCAGCCTCTTTGAGGGTCATGCCTCTGTACGATCAGTTAAGGGATTTTTATCGAAAACGTTAATGACAATCCGCCGGTCTTCGAAGACTTCGACAAAAATCCGACGATAGAGGAAAAAAAATTTGTGGACGGATGTATCACCACTGTGGTGGCTTATGGACCCTGATATCGAAGATAGAAATGCCGATCAGCATATTGCCTACTTCATCGTCAAGGAAGATCAACAGCCCTTAATAGGAATCGACAAAACTGGCTGTATGAAATTGAAAAAGCCATTAGATCGTGACCCATTGAATGGTTATTCAATGTGGATTGTCATCGTAATGGCAAGAGACTAGGATGGTTTGTCTACGGCTCTTCGAGAATTGGTGATGGTTAATATTACTCTCATAGATATCAATGACAACGCACCATTTCTCGATATGCCTTACCCAGTAATTTGGGGTGAAAATAAATCACCCAGCATGATAACCGAGCTTAGAGCACGAGATTTTGTCCTTCACTCCCTGATCTTTGTATAGACACCGGGATAAGCTCTCGCTGCGTGTGCTGACCCTTTATGGTTGAGGTGGGCCAGCTTCGTTACGGTCTCCAGTTGACACGGTCGTTTTCGTAATTAGAATTTCCATTTCCATCCGCTCTACTCACCGTGTTTTTACTTCTGTTTACACTTTCATGTCCGTAGAAGCCGATTTAATTTAATTAATTAAATTGAATATTGATCGATTCGTTGATAAAACAGTATAACGTTATTTTTCTCGAGTGAATTGTATCTAAATAGTTATTATTGCGTTATGGCGAAACGTGTTCTCAAGCGACAAGCAGGCCTAAACGCGACTTTTTACGACGTAAGACTTAATGCGTGTACGAGCATATTTGGCAAAGGAAATATACGTTTGTTGTTATCATTTGTTTTGTATGTACCACTTAATGCTGTTGTGCGTTACTAGAATTACTCCGCAAATTATACGACATGTTTTCTGTAGATCGTGAGCGACTTTCCCAAACGGTTTGTATCCGTGTTGTTGTTGCGAGTTTGGTGTAATTATTCAAAGCGTTTGTGCGTTTAACATTTAAGCAGTTGTGTTTTGAATAACTGTGTGGGCATCGCAGATACCAAAACTACCAGGACTCGCGTCAGGAAAAGAGAGTGTTGTGGTAAAGCTATTGAAGGGACGTTTACCCGTACAGTATCACCAGTTGGTGTAACAACAGTATTTATCAAAGATAAAAATTCTGCTATTGGTTGTGGGACGTACATTTCCTGCGGAATTAGCGACATTGCATCGCGCTCATCGCTGTACCTATCCTCACTGTTTACATCGGTAACGGTTTTAAATAACCATGCGTTTAAGCATGAAGTCATTGCATGTAAGAAAGCACAATATGGCATTTCCCTCTTTAGTCGTGGATTTGACTGTTTCAACTCTCTATGGATTGTTTCACATAAAAGAGGAAAGATGAGAGTTCTACGTTATGTGCATAGATTTTTCTAACTGGCCGTGAGCCTCCGACCAAATCGTATAATGGCTCATCCCTGTCTGGGGTATTTGTGGTTGATCTAAATTTATCTAGATCTAAGGGCTGTTGGGGCCTATCCTGAGTTTATCTTGTTCAAAAAACATTTTCGATTACATGCTTCGCTTTCCAATGTTACATGTTTGAGAATCAATTTATTACTTATCAAGGATAAATAAAGGTATTCGTACAAAATGATTTACCGTATGCAATTGAGTGCATTTAACATGTGTATATATGTGATGAGATCTCGCATAAAAAGTATCCTATAATTGTTTTCACGCTTAATTGGCTTTATCGCAATAATTTAGTCATTAATAAGGAAATTTGTAAAAATATTCTGCGACGGTAAATTAACAGTGAATAATAAGATGTCATATTATAACAAATACACAAATACAATATCTTCCGAGATAGCTTTGGCTCAATAATCAAAATTTAATAAAAATTCAATACTATAGTACGAATTAAAATAGTTAAGCTGTAAAGACTGGCTATTGCAGCTGTCATTAAAAAAAAATGTATGAATAATCAAAGGATAATGTTATAGGAAATGATGCAATAGCGATATTTTAATATAATTAAAATTGAAATTTAAAGAAGCGTGAAATGGCGTGAAACAGGAGTAGAATAGTGCAAACAAATCCGTTTTATCATTTTTACCTAAAATATTACTCAATTATTTTCTTAAACTATTTGTTAACTGCGACTTTTCAAGTGAATACTCTACTCGCGTTTCGTCAGAAAAGTAAAATCCAGAAATTCTTGAATCGACTTTGATTTTTTTTTAACCATAACGGTCACGTCTTTCAACATAACCGCTCACTTTTTTTTATTTCCTTGTATTTCGCGTTTGCAAATATATCGCGCATTTTTCCTGTTGAAATAATATGATATATCTCGGTAATATATCACATACATACCTGTGATATATTGTGTATGAGCAATTTGCGCGGAAGTTTATAAGAAATACGACGTATTGGCCAAGTTTACGTAGACGAATCTCGTCTTGATGGCCAGCTTTAGCGTTTGTTCTAGGATCTGGACGAACTAGACTCAAACAAATATTATATTGTTAATTTTAAATTGATTGTTATGAACTCTGAAAGTGAAGCTACTTTGGTGGAATACTTAGTACATTTCAACGACATGTACTTTGGGCTAGTAGTAGTAGTAGTAAAGAAATGGGTGGTTCCACTAGCGTCCCCGACGGTACCCAGATCTTACTGATCCTTTGTGCCTCCTAACTCTTTTATTTACTAGGTATTTGGGGCCAGCCCTGAGCCTAGTACCAGATTCATTAGGTTTGTCACCCTAGCACTTTTCAAATCCTGGGGACTTAGGTACGTTCGTCCCCAAGTTTTGTATCTTTTACATATAAGTGCCGGACAATGGCACAGTATATGCACGTCATGTTCTTCCTTGTCCTCACATAGGCGACACTCCTTTTGTTCCGCGAGTCCGAGATTGAATAAATAAGCTCTGAGTAAGGCGGAGTGGCCCGTGAGAAGCCCCACCGCCACTCTCAGTTCTTGTTTATTCAGCGTCAGTAGTTTAGCTCTACCTGGTCTGCTGTTTTTCATCAGAATCCTGGCCTGGCGGCAGGTTTTTAATGTCTCCCACCTGGCCAAGTGCTCTCTTTTCATGACTTCTTTTGTTGACAAGCTTTTGATGACTTCTTTTCTTACTGCGAAGGGTGTTTCCACCACCTGATCAGATGGTGCTTTATTTGCTCCCTTCTTAGCCAGTATATCTGCGGTTTCGTTGCCGGGTATTCCTTGATGCCCAGGCACCCATACCAAGGTGACTTTATTAGGTCCACTTAGTTACTTTGGGCTATCTGCGACAGAAACCCGTGGTTTAGCCTTTTATTTCGCCAAAAAATTAAATCTGAATATACCAGCATCGTGGGAAGCCGCTCGCATGGCCGGTGAAGACTGGCTAATCGGCTTTCTCAAACGACATCGAATATTATCCATACGCAAACCGGAAGCGACGAGTTTAGCACGTGCCACCAGTTCTAATCGAACAATTGTAGAAAGGTTCTTTACATTGTTAAAATTTGTGATGGATAAATATCATTTCCCGGCTCACTTCGATCCCACGGATTCTTCCATGTCCCGTTGTCATGATACATGGAACTTGAGCGTGACGTTTAAAAGTATTCGAGCGTTTCCTAAAGCCGCTCCGAGGCAGACAACTCGTAAAGGACGAAAACGAAGAACGACCGCCGTCCTTACTGACTCGTTTCAAATGAAGGAATTGGCGGCTGGGCAGGCGGAGTCGAAGCGGAGAAAGACGAGAAATCTGCTACAAGGAAGAGAACGACAAAATCGACCATTACCACTACGCCGAGAAAGAGAGGCCGGTCCAAAAAAAAAAAAATGCCACGCAATCAGAACCGCAGCCTTCGACGAGCAGTGGGCGAAAAACGAAGTCAAGAAAGCTGAATAATATGCGAGACCGCCCCGTATATATATTTACGGGTGCGGACAAATTGCAAATAATGATGGTGAAAATATATACAATTATGCCGGAGGATTATTGGAAAAATAAAATCTCGTTGGAAGACGCGTTCAAAGAATTGCACGTGTCGAAAAATCCAGTAATACGTGCCTAATCTAACAAACCCGATCATTTAATTTAAAAATATATAATATTAGATCAAATACCGAAGTTGATGGAAGAGATTGAAAGTATGATTGATATCGGCGCCTGCGACTCGCAGTTCCTCAGATTCCTGGCGCATCTAATACTGTTCTTCAGGCAGATCAGGAAAAGTACAAAAGATAAAGTGGAAGACTAAGTATTGCTGGCATACGTTCGCGTCCTTATTGAAATAGGCGATCCGACTTTAATCGCGTTCTACACAGTCACGTTACCTCAGGAGGATCAAATAACCAACTATGCCTCTTACTTAGAATGTGTTAAAGAGCATGAATAGCGGAAGAAATGTACGCGCAGCGGAAGACGCGAAATTGAATGTAGAAGCTATTACGAAATTGGTGGTGGAAAATATACGTAAGAAACACCTAGAATGCGATGCAACGAACGTAAAAGGAACTATTACCGAAGCGGATATGGAAAAGATTAATTGTCTGGATTGGCTGATTTTCTATCAAAGTCAAAGAGAAGAAGCTTTACGACAAATTCGAAGAGTGTAGGAAATTTTTCATCTCGTTTCAGATGTTCGTCTAATATTACAATCTGTTTCGTGCACGTGCGAGGACCTAGCATCGTGATTTATTGGTTTGGCTTTCTTTTGGGCACGTGTGGCATCTCTTCTCTTCGAGAATTATACACGAGACTCCCGAGTGCATTTTGCACTGTTTAATCTCGTGCGTCGCGTGCGATCCTCGAACTCTCTCTTGGCATCGTTCACCAGATTAATCGACGTTTATTTATTTCTCGTTCTCGCGCGACGTCGAACCTCAACGATGGCTCTCATGCTTTTATATCTTCGAATTATTTTAATGTTTCTGGGCGGATCGTAAAAATGTATTTCCAGCTTTTCCGTGAAAGTGGATTAGGTAAATGTGAATAGTCGCATTTTACTTTGTTTATAGCCAGCAAAGTCAATAAATCCGTTCGCGGACATATTTTTTGCAAAATCAAAGATTTTAACTGGCGATATAATTGGAAATTTAACATAAAAATTAAAAACATGAAAATAGAGAAATTGGAAACAAATGTCATAATATTTATGATAGATGAAAAGGATGATGATTATTTTCATTACATAAACGAAAGTATTTATTTAGTATTTCGTAATTGAGCTTTTCTAAAAGTTTTTAATTTGGCTACTTAACAGATATACGTACCTCGTCTTTCGTCGTATCTTTTCGTAGTCAAATTTGTGCACAAAAGAAAGCGTCCTTACTTCGAAATTACTCGTGCCTCGTCTCTAGAGCACGTTCTCCGTCTCCCTAGGGCGGAAAGTGGTTACTATTTATATTTTCATTGATTTATTATTTCATTACTGTACCTAATACTTTATATTCATCAATATTTTAGCGGATGCGTTTTGGAATACTTACTTACAATTTCGCAAGTGTCTTCGTAAATTATAAGTATTATTGTGATACTTACGTTTAATCATCGCAAGCAACGTTTCAACCTGATTATTGGGTCGAGATTTAGGCATAGAAGTCCGCAGACTCGGCCTCATCTTATCGTATTGTACAAGTTTTGGACATCGAATCCTATAATCGGCATTAAACTCAGTATTCTCAAGAGTAAGAACCAAGTCATTATGAAGAACCTGGTCAGGATCAAACTGATATGAAAACTCACTATTACCCGGCAAAATATAATCAACGAACTCCTGCAATATTTCCGGACTCTTGATATAACTATTGCATAACACAACAGGTCTCTCATAAGTGATGTTTTATAACTGAGACAGGCCGTTTGATTTTGAACTTTATTATTAACTTATTTTATTATTACTATTAAATTGTACAAACAACCTTCACCCGACGCGGCCGGGTCTATAGCTGTCGGGGCCCTAAATTTAAAATTTATTACTGGGCGCCAACCAATTTTTATAAAATTGGTAAAGGTATACATGAACAAATAGAAACTCAGGGGTGGATAGTTGGACAGACCCTCAAATATGAATTAAGCGATTACATTAAGTTTGAGTTAATATATTATAATTCGTTTTACAATTATTATATTTCGTTTATAATTTATCTCAAGTAGGAGAATACAGATTAAATAATATATATTACTTACAATACGATTGTCGATTACAATTCCTTCTCGACAGATTCTTACTCACGATCAACAATCGCTTCTACAATACAATGTCTCTCATCGCCGAATAATCGACGGTACAATTACAGCAGGTGAACGACGACGGTCCGACTTATCGGGGGAACGACTCCCGGAATTACAGTGTATCACAGTACGGCTTTCCGGAGAGTGCATTCTCCGGCAGTCCGGTGCTCCGGCAGAGGCCCAGCGTGAGCTGGATAGTTAGCGCGTGCGCATCTCATAAATTTCACCGGTGGGCCGGTTGCTTAGGTCGCGAATATTCGGGCAGCCCTGTCGACTTTCTCCGGGGGCGGCTGCTTTGGCGTCCTTGTCCGCCTTGTTGGTCGAGTCTGAGTGCGGTTAATATCGCTATTTCTATTTCGCCTTTACATTTAGCTGGCACGGATTGTTCCCTACCGATAGTCTATTTACATCGTCCACTTCAAATTTTGTGTAACGTTTCCTACTCGCCTGAGTCAATTTAAATAATCATTTAAGTATTATTACATATTTTCCGAGATATAAGATTTCATGTCGGAAGATAAAAGTTCTCGGCTCCCCGATGAGGCAAACGCCATAACAATGAGCTCTCGCATCACCGGCGGTTTACCGTCAATCATAGTGTCATCTGAATCTTGACCTCGTGCCCTAGCTCTTGGTTTTTGTTTCGTTGTTAAGTTCTATTCCGTTGTTGTTCTATTCCTAAACCATCCATCACGATTATTCTCTGTGACATTCTTTCCTATTAGTATTAATGTCGATAATGTTACAATCGTACATGTTTGAGGGGAGCTGTCAAAATTATCGATTTTCATAAATTTTGCAATATCCTTCCTGATATCTTCAGTATCAGTTTTAACTTCATCAAGTGTTCTCCATATTTTTTTATCAACTACTATATGACAATGAGACAAATCTTTTTCTAATCCAGAGTCAACCATAGAAATGTACGGTGCATATGTTCCAAGAATAGTTATAGTAGATCCTAGTGTTTCTGCTAATGTAGGATTTGTCGCTGTATTCCAGTAAGTGAGGTATCGCATTTGAAGTATCGGTATTACATATTGGATAGAATATAGAATAATAGAATAATATCTGTATATAGGAACTCCCGACGAGTCGGATCACGTCGATGTTGAGGAGAATATAATCCTGTTACAATGTCGTCCAAAATTGTTTGTGTGAGACATTTGGAATCTTCCATTACGTACCAATGTACGTCCCTGCTAACTATGTCGTCTTTTAAAAGTTTGGTTAGTTTACCGCTAGCTCCCCTTTCGTTACTTAAAAATTTTTTTTCAATTTCTTTTAACAAATTACTCTAATTATAAAATTTTTTCAAAATTTCGTCGACCTCCCCTCGTTTGCAATGTGCAATTCTATTCCTGTTTTCTATAATAACATTCATATATTTGTCAAGAGATTCTATAGAAAATCCAAATTAAAAGAAAAGGATAAAAAGGACCTGACAGGATAAATCGGAACGCTATACAAAACTTGGAGATCTCTTGGTCTCGCCTACAATTAAGCAGAAACCATCTACAGCTAATCGGAAGTGGAATTGTGCCTGGCTTTATAACACGCGCACGTTTGGCTCGAAGACACAGCTGTTCCGTGAGTCATAATTATTATGATAAGAAGAAACAATTTAGAAGTCATTTTTTCTGTGTCGGTTTCTAAACACGAGACACGTAGTCACCCCGCGGCGACTCTCGTTACTCGTGCTCGTGGGCGCAAGTAATCTTGCGAAACCGTGCGAAATCTTAAGTGTTTTAAGAAAAACACCATATCTCCTTTTCCTTATTTGTCTTTTCCATATTTTGTATAATTTCATCCTTTTCCTTAATTGTCTTTTTCATATTGTGTATCCTTTTGAACAAATGCTTAGAGTCCTTTTCCTGCAACGAGGAGTACACATACAGCGAGGTGTGTAGGTCTAAGGAAGAATTGTCATTTGGGATTTAAAGTACATCTTTAGCAAGTGCAGCATCCTCAATGGGAACAACTGCCTCCCGCATCCTGTAACTATTATTTTGTAACTTTCGTTGCATTTTTCCCTGAATTATTTTTAATATTTTTATCGTTGTCTTTATTCGGTCAAATTTTTAGCACTTTATTACTATATTTAATACTACATTTCGAGGTTATAACAATATAAAGTCTTCTTTAGATTAAATTAATATGTAAAATTTATTTTTAAAACAAAAACTGAAGATATAAATGTAACTGTTCTTCAGGCTAAACGCGTCTAACGCCAGGTTTTAATACTTCTTGTAAGATTTCTACATATTCTTCGGCATCCATTTTTGGTGATATCTCTACGAGATCTAATAATCGATTAATCGCTCGCGGTACGTATTGTATTAAATTATATTATATAGATAAAGGAAAAAACGCGAAGAAAGCAAGTCTAAACTACGATCCATTCGATATCCAAGTTTTGTGAATTATCACAACGAAAGAATCTTGAAGAGCTAACAAATCGTCGATGTACAAACGTCGAATTCGTGCTGAATTCGTACCGTTAACAAGTACTAAAATATGGGTTTAATTACGGAACGAATTAATTAATCGCGCGAGATGACGATCGTATTAATTGTCTGTAGGAAAATCTGAAAGATAATGCGACGAAATACGGAGCAGCACGCACTACTACCTGCTCGTTCGACTTTCGGCGTATGAATTCACTGACAATCATGCTTCCCCAAAATCCTATTGTAATTCTCCCGCTATATCCTGGTGACAGACCGTATTTTGGATTTAAACGTTTTTCATCTGGTCGCCAGACACGATAGCGGGTGAGAATACTTTTTTATCCATCCAAACAACAGCGTTCCATTTTTCTTGAGATGTATCCAAATGTTTTCCTGCAAACTGCATTCTTTGCCTTCGATGTTTTGCTTTAGTTTCATTTTTTTTTGCTGTAGGACGGGAGTGAACGTTTGCGGCATTTAATCGACATCTAATTGTTCTCACTGAAATATTTAAATTCCTGTTCCGTAATACAGTAGCAGCTGCATCGAACAGATTTTTATCCATAATTCTAACAATTTCTTCAGTTTCTTTCGGTTTTGTTTTTTGAGGAGCTCTGTTATTTGTACGATGATCTTGAAGATTATTTATTCCTTCTTCTTCGTACTTCGTAACCCACAATGCGACTTTAATAATTGTTTTGATAATTTAGGGGGCGTCGTACCATCACGGTCCACGATCGCGAAATTTCTAGCGCTATCCGTGCCATCGTTGACGTCAACAACGTGCCCGAGTTCCATCGCTCTACCAGAGGACGACGACGACGACAATTTTTTTACGGGCTTCCGACGCGCGGGCATCCGTCCCACCGGCGAATCGTGGAGATTGCACAAGTCGGACGCCGAGGACCACGACGAAAATTCAATAGAGGGCTTTCGATAGGCTGGCGTCGAGCAGCGGATCGGCCCCTCGCGACTCGCGGTAACCTCGCTGATAAAGAACTGTAAATGGAGAAGTTTGTCAATCGTTTTCAGAGGCATGTTTGACTTTAGTTCTTCATTTCTTGACGTTAGTTCTTCAGTTCTTGACGTTAGTTCTTCAATTCTTAAAGTTAATTCTTGAATTTTTAAATTTTGTTGTTGAATTCTAAAAGCTTTGTCATATTGTACGTTCATTTGTCATGTATGTTCTATAAGGTCTCGTATTTGTTGTCTACCAGGCCGCTTGGCTTCTCTTAAAAGAGATTCAAATGCCTGCAACAATACCGTTTGCTCCTCTTCACTGTATTTGACTTTTTTGTTATATGAAGAACCTTGTGAGATCGTTCTCAATTTCTTGGTTGGCGTTGGCGTCCTCTTCTACTGGCAATAGTTTCTTCTGGATAGTCAATGTCCGGGGTCCGGCCTGTTTTATTTCATCTTCAGAAAGAAAGTCCTCTCTATTTTCGACTGCTTTTTTTTAGCTTTGTCAAAGATTTTAGTCGCCTTCCCTGGAATTTCTTGTAACTACCCACCGCACCGGTTGGTCGCTCCAGCTACCGTGGTTCTCGAGATATCGAATATTTTGAAAACCCACACCCCACCCCCGAGTCGACTCGGTCGAGCCGAACCGCGTCCCAGCGTCCTTTTTTCCGAAGCTCCTCCCGATAAGAGTTTACTCCGCCCACGTAAGTTTTGAGTCCGCTAATGATCGACTGAACTCTTTTCAACGGTTCGTCCGAACCCCATGTTGTCGCGCATCGTTTTACTCGTCTCGATGAGCCCGACGCGAATCCACGGTCGTTCGTCAAGTCCGAAGCATTTTTTTTCAAATAATTTTTTTCTTACGTTACAGTGAATACAGAAAAGAGTCTTCTGTTCGTCAACAGCAGTAGTAGCAGCAGCAGCAGCAGCAGCAAAAGGTAATTATTCTGTCGGTTATATTTTCTTGCACGATTAAGTTCAACTAATTACTTTTCTTCTTTACATCACTCGTACAGATGGCGCAACCACCGAACGACCACATCGATAGCAGAAGTCGCGATAACGGCGTTAATTCCGACGGAATTAGATCAACTGTCTTCATGAGCGGGAATAAAATTTACTCGTCGACCCCGATTCGTCGATCAAGGCCAAGTATGTATACACTTATTTTATATCTTACACGGTTAACGAAAAACTTATCGGCGCAAGCGCCAAAGCGACGGGTCAACAACAGCAGCAGCAGCAGCAACAGCAACGATACCGAGATATCGCTTCTATACGATATAGAAATTTATCAAACATTCTACTTATAGGTGTTTTGGTTTTATCTATAGGTAAAATGTTTGACACACACACACACACACACACGCACACACACACACGCGCACACGCACGCACGCACGCACGCACGCACCACGCCTTGGAGATATATTGTGCTGTGACAGCTGCAGCGATGACGCGGCAAGCGTCGTACCGAGATGTTCCTGCTGCGACCGCTATAGCGACGACAGCTTAAGCAGCTTGGACGACCAAGTCTGCGAGTCAAATCCTACGCGTATGTATACGCGCAAGAATATTACATTTATCATCCATGTATACCGCGCGATTGTTAATTATTGTTTAAATATTTTTCACGCAAGCGATCGAAGTCGACTTACGAAAGGCCTCCAAGGAACTGGAGATAATTTCGCGTAAGCGAGGAAAAAATAAGCACGCTCTGTAAGTAGTGTGTATGTATGCGTGTGCGTGTGTGTGTGTGTGTGTGTGTGTGTGTGTGTGTGTGTGTGTGTGTGTGTGTGTGCGCGTGCGCGTGCGTGTGTGTGCGTGCGTGCGTGCGTGCGCGTGCGTGCGTGCGTGTGCGTGCGTGTGCGTGTGCGTGTGTGTGTGCGTGTGTGCGTGTGTGCGTGTGCGTGCGTGCGTGCGTGCGTACGCGCGTGCGTACGTGCATGCGTGTTAATAATTTATTTTATTTTCAGCATCACCCCGACGCCGTCGGACTCGTCCGAGGAGGAATCCCATATTCCCACTCAATTTCTCCCCTTGGGTTGTATTGTATCTTCATCGCTTGTGACAAAAATTGAAAAAATTATTAACAATCGCGCGGTATACATGGAAGATGAATGTTATATCCTTGGGTATATATATATATATACATATACATACGTGGTGGATTTTCTGGGCAGTCGCTGCTTATGCTGCTGCGGCCACTGCTTTGGTCGCAGCAGGAACATATTTTCCCTTCCTCGCTGGTGCTGCTTTCGCACCGCCAATCTTTGCCGCCTAAGTCGCTGCTGTCGCTGTGGTGACTGACGGTGTAGTACTCGCTGGTATCGCTGTCGGTGTTCGGGCTGGAGCTGTTGATGTCGCTGTCGTAGTTGCTGCCCTCGTGGTCGCTGTTGCTCTCTCGTGGCTGCGCCATCTTGTACGAATTAAGTAAAGAAGATAAATTATTAGTGTCGGTATACCGCGCGTTAACCGTTGCAACGAAAATGTAACAAGGATCGAGAATACTTACACCTTTTTTCCGCGACGATGCCGTTCGCAATGGAAAATCGTGCTTCCCGATTCACTGAAACGTAACGAGAAAAAAAATATTAGAAAACAAAAGTCGTCGGACGCGTCGGGGTAGGTCAGATTAGATTATTTTCATTTTTTCTCAATTTTTAAAACTTTTTAGCGTCCAAACAAACTCAACGTCGCTGGCGGGATAGGTTAGATTTAATTTTTCGACATTTTTCCAAGTTTTTAGTGTCCAAATGAACTCAACGTCGGGGCGGGGTAGGTTTGATTGAACCGTCTTTTGCAAATTAAAACTTTTTCCGACATTTCCGAGCGATAACTAAAACTATATTATTATTCGTGGCCGCTCTTGGTCGCGTTGCGTTCTCTTCTCTCTCTTTTATCACGCGCCCGAGGAGAGAAGGGAACGCAGCGCTCAAGCCCCGTCACCGCTGCAAGGTGGCGGCCACATTGACGGGGGGGTGGGGGGGAAGGGCAACGGGAAGGAAAGGGAATATGGATCAAGTGTGAAGGAAAAGAGAGGAATAGAGAGATTGGCGGGCCAATGACATTAACGAGACATTTATACCAGTTATTTATTTTCCTTCAAACGGAGTTCATTACAACAATACATATACCGATGTGAGACCTCTACGTTCGGAACGCTCCTTTTGGTGTTTATCACAGTCTGAAATTAAATAGGAGACGATCAAGTACGCGTGCTCAACGAAATATAAACACGGGACAGAATGGAGAAGGGGTAGTCTTAGGTTTTTACTTACCGACGACGCTTCCCCACCCCACGGCTCGGTCCCGGCTGTGGATTCTCGGGGTCTTGCTCGGAATCTGAGTTAGACGGAGTTTCGTTGTCCAAGATGTTGCCGGGCCTGTCGTGTATAATGACTCCGCGCGTGGTGCTGTAAAAGAAAAAAAGGTTAACACGTTACACGCGCGCGCGCACACACACACACACGCACGCACGCACGCACGCACGCACGCACGCATACACACACACACACACGCATACACACACACACACACACACACACACGCATACATACACACTACTTACAGAGCGTGCTTATTTTTTCTTCGCTTACGCGAAATTATCTCCAGTTCCTTGGAGGCCTTTCGTAAGTCGACTTCGATCGCTTGCGTGAAAAATATTTAAACAATAATTAACAATCGCGCGGTATACATGGATGATAAATGTAATATTCTTGCGCGTATACATACGCGTAGGATTTGACTCGCAGACTTGGTCGTCCAAGCTGCTTAAGCTGTCGTCGCTATAGCGGTCGCAGCAGGAACATCTCGGTACGACGCTTGCCGCGTCATCGCTGCCGCTGTCACAGCACAATATATCTCCAAGGCGTGGTGCGTGCGTGCGTGCGTGCGTGCGTGCGTGCGTGTGCGTGTGCGCGTGCGCGTGTGTGCGTGTGTGTGTGTGTGTGTGTGCGTGTGTGTGTGTGTGTGTCAAACATTTTACCTATAGGTAAAACCAAAACACCTATAAGTAGAATGTTTGATAAATTTTGCCACCACGTCCACCACGTCCATCACGTCCACCGCGATGCTCATTGCTGCTACCACGAGTGCCACATCCACCGCCGTAGGATCCGCGGCCGCGGCCACGTCCACCGCGGTATGAGCCGCGAGATTTCTTTGACTTTTGCCTTCTTCTTGATGTAACAAAAAGAGAAATTATTTAAGGAGGTTCGATCATTACTTGTGAGTCAAAAATGCGACTGAAATAAATGTCATTACAGCGATCCCGAATTATATGCAATATTAGTATAATGAATTGTGGATGCTACTTACGTGCTATATTCTTCGTCAATTATTAGTGTATAGAATATTAACTATTATATAAGAGCGTCAACGACTCCTCGGGAATACACTTGGCAACGTTGCGTTGCGTTTCAGTGACCGGCTATGGTGAGATTGGTGAGTGATAACGGAACGGTTTCGTGAGCGGAGCAGGCGGAGCGGACGCGCGAAAAGTGAAGAACGCGACGTTGGGCAGTAATATCGTCGAGAAGCCGCGGTCGTTCATTATCCGGCAAGAACTGCAGGATACTCGCCCGGCGAGGAAGCACAACGTGCGACTCTCGCGCGTCTTCGCGTCGTCATATAGGTTATATTCAGCGCGCACACGGAGATCGGGGTAACAACCGACCTGAGTCAGGAGTTGATCTCTCGTTACCCCGACTTGTAAAAGTACTTTGTAACAATAAAGCCTTTTATTACTCGAAAGTTAATCTAGAACCTTAATTTTTTTATATGATTTACATGAACACTTTACGCAAATAATCGCAAAACTTGAGCAATATTGACCGTATAGTTTTTTTGTAATATTATTCAGAAGTTGACCACTTTTAGCCTATACCCTTATGGAGAATGTCTCTCCGAGGTAGATTATCACTGGTTTAGTACACACTTAGTTATCTTAGGACTTTGAAAAACTAGCATTTGATAGATGAAACATCAAGGATTGTGTAAAGACTTTAAAAATCGGACTTTACCGTGTGGATTGAAGGCTTTATCGTCACAAAGTTCAGGTCGCAGCGTAGAATAAGCGATTCCCGAGTCGTTGACGCTTTCATACCCCAGTATATGTTTGTTAATATTCTATACACTAATAATTGACGAAGAATATAGCACGTAAGTAGCATCCACAATTCATTATACTAATATTGCATATAATTCGGGATCGCTGTAATGACATTTATTTCAGTCTCATTTTTGACTCACAAGTAATGATCGAACCTCCTTAACGATTATATTATAAAATATACCGTATACAATATATAATATATAAATAATATATATATATATATATATTATAATTTATAAAATATTATTATTTAATATTAATATTATAATATTAATATATAATAATATTATTTATATACTTACGTCTTGTAAAAGCTGGCAAAGTCGTTGTCAGACTTGTCACAGTTGCAGCCGCCGGAATTGTCGTAACCGCAGCACTCGTAGTTGTCGCAGCCGCAGCACCCGTACTACCCGTAGTTGTCGCAGCTGCAGCACCTGTAGTTATCGCAGCCACAGTTTTTTGACGTAGAACTACGTCTTTCTCGGGGGGTATGGGGAAATTTGGGGGGCACGATTACAACGTTTTCTTGCAACGTTTTCTTGCAACGTTTTCATGCAACGTTTTCTTTTTCTCGAAAAGTATTAAAAAAATATATACTTTATTATATAGTTTTGGAAAGCTTTTGATGTAAGCTAAATGTTTTCGGGGTTAATTTTTCGATACCGATTTTTTTTAAACTTTCTTGAAAAGTATTAAAGGAAAATATACTTTATTATATAGTTTTTGAAAGTTCTCGATGTAAGCTAAATGTTTTTGCAATTTAATAAATAAATAAATGAATAAATAAATGGATGAATGGATTTAATAAATAAATGAATGAATGGATGAATGGTGAATGGATAAGTGGGTGAATGGATGAATGGATTTAATAAATAAATAAATGAATGAATGGATGAATGGGTGAATGGGTGAATGGATGAATGGATGAATGGATTTAATAAATAAATGAATGAATGGATGAATGAATGAATGGATGAATGGATGAATGGATGAATGGATGAATGGATGAATGGGTGAATGGATTTAATAAATAAATAAATGAATGAATGAATGAATGAATGAATGAATGAATGAATGGATGGATGGATGGATGAATGGATGAATGGGTGAATTGATGAATGGGTGAATTGATGAATGGGTGAATTGATGAATGGATTTAATAAATAAATTAATGAATGGATGAATGGGTGAATGAATGAATGGATTTAATAAATAAATAAATGAATGAATGGATGAATGAATGAGTGAATGAATGGATGAATGGATGAATGGGTAAATGAATGAATGGATTTAATAAATAAATAAGTGAATTGATGAATGGATGAATGAATGAGTGAATGAATGGATGAATGGATTTAATAAATGAATGAATGAATGAATGGAATGGGTGAATGGATGAATGGATGAATGGGTGAATGGATGAATGGATTTAATAAATGAATGAATGAATGGATGAATGAATGAATGAATGAATGGATGAATGGGTGAATGGACGAATGGATTTAATAAATAACTAAATGAATGAATGGATGAATGAATGAATGGATGAACAGCCTTTGCCCGGGAGTCGTTTTTCTTAAAACGACTTCTACCCCTACTTTATATACTTTTGGTAAAAATTCGGTCAAATAGTTTAAGAGTGCATAAAGAAAAATATGCTTTATTATATAGTTTTAGAAAGTTCTGGATGTAAGCTACATGATTTTTCAATTTAAAAAATAGATAGATAAATAAATAAATAAATTAATTAATAAATAATAAATAAATAAATAAATAAATAAATAAATAATAAACAAATAAATAAATAAATAAAATAAACAGGCACAGTAACAACTGTGCCGCAATCACAACACGTAGAACTATGTCTATTAGAATAGAACATATATGGAAGAGGCATTGAACATCGAGTCTGTGTCCGACATCGTGCGAGAGAGAAACGTTAATTGTGCCAGAGAGAGAAAGGTAGTGAAGTCTAATCGTCCGCAATGCGCATACGCAGATATCGATAACCATATAGTACTATTTCATGTTAAAGTATTCAGCGAAGGAAACTAGACGTAGGGCTACGTCAACTGTCAGTTGATAGTTGACAGACAGTTGATAGACAGTGAATAGTACTATATGGTTATCGATATCTGCGTATGCGCATTGCGGACGATTAGGCTTCACTACCTTTCTCTCTCTGGCACAATTAACGTTTCTCTCTCGCACGATGTCGGACACAGACTCGATGTTCAATGCCTCTTCCATATATGTTCTATTCTAATAGACATAGTTCTACGTGTTGATTGCGGCACAGTTGTTACTGTGCCTGTTTTTTTGTAATAGCTGCATCTTTTCTGTCGCCTGCGCCAACGCACTGTCCGCCTCCTCCTGTAAAATAAAAATGATTATATATTATTACATCTTGATTATAAATCAATAGACACTGTTAATGTCTCGCGCGAAGCGAGATCGCACCATGGATCTTTTACGCGATGCGACAAGTTGCGAGTACCCGAGATTTTAAGATTTTGCAATACTTACATTTGTCAGCTCCATTGGTTCTGTCATCTTCACGTCTCCAATCGAGACGAACGGACGAGAGGGAGACGAAGATTCTTGAATCGCAACACTCGCAAGGATCGCCCAGGCTGGCTGGAATCCTCGTCGCGCACTAGATGCACGCGGGAACGCGTGTATGTATGTATATGTATGTATGTATGTACGTACGTACATACAAGTCCGTGTAATTACGCGGACTTTTACACGGACTCGACTGGCGTGGCCGTTCGAGACGATTCTCCGGGGCGGATTCGCGGTCGTCGGTTGATAAACGAAAGACGGTGGCGACTGCAGCGGCTAAGTAATAATAGAGATTGTGTTCGGGGAGCGCGCTTTTAGCGCTAATAACTTTTTCGAACGCACACAGAATGTGATTGGTTCTTATCTTTGGATCCAACCAATCATATTTAAGCGGGGAGCACACACTTTTGCACAACGCATAATGCGTAAGCATAAGAAAATTGATTGGTCCATACACATGTGCATGTAAGGAAATAGACCAATCAGTTTTCTTATGCTTACGTATTATGCGTTATGCAAAAGCTGTGTTTCCCGCTAATTGTTACTTAGCTGCTCATCCACGGTTTATGTATTATCGGTAACATTATCGACGATACGCGAAATGGAATTATCGATTGGGATTGTTCATGGTAATATCATGATTTATTTGGTTTATGGTGGTATAGATTTAGATAGATAGAGACTTTGAAGCGATTCACGTCAGTACGTGAAGCGATAACCGTGTTTCTTGATAAAGAAATATATAATAAAAAAGAGAAGTAAACGTGTATAGTAATTTGGTAAGTATTAACAATAATTTACAAGTAAAGTATTTGCTGTTTCTTTTAGCTTATAGATTTATGTGTTTAATAGGATTTTTTGAGTCGGGCACCGCCGCGTGGATTCATACGCAATTCTGTTTGTGTGCCTTGAGGTATGTTATACATAATATTATTATATATAACAAAATGTTTACTCACGGTCATGTAAAGTTTGCTGTAAATTTTGGACATCTTGCAGTACTCGTTTTTTTGCATTTGTCTTGTTTGACCTGCGTAACATGGGGCGTAAATGTTAATTAGGTTTATCTAAAAATAAACCAATTTGCTATCTGTATTTTAACTGGTACTTTACTCTTATATCAGTAGTATATAGATCTTTTTTGGTGTATATCTTTTAAACTATTACAGATAGACTAATTTTGTTTGAGACAAATAATTACTCATAATTGTAACAAGTGTTACTTAAGATCTGTCTGCATGGAGTTCCTAAACGACGCGTCAGAGAACATGGAACATGAGTTGCTTGACAAAAAAATGATTTTTTCTGCGAGACTTATCGTTCCTCAGAGTTTGTTGCAGAGGTCACCCTGCATATGTAATTTTATAATCTAAAAATGAAGCAATATACTAACTTCTCTTTTTCTTTAGCTTCCTTTTCTTCCTTCTTCTTTCTTTCTCTTTTTTTCTCTATTTTTTTTCTCATGTCTTCTTCCTTCTGTTCTCTGTCTCGATCTCTCATCTTATCTCTCGATCCCGACAGGGATCGAGCCCTCTGCATGCTTCTCTCATCCATTTCTCTTCTTTTTTCGTATCTCTTCGTTTTTTAGAGTTCTTAGTATAAATTATTTCAGAATGGAGTCCGATCGGAATTATTCCGTTTTCCTTAAAAAAATATAACGGAAATAACTAAATTCTTATCGGAATCTATTTTGAATATAAAAGTTCCGTAATACGTACTCTGCAAGAGAGGTGTCTAAAGTTTCTTCGTTGCCCTTTTGCATTTACGTGACATATATCAAAACGTCAGAGATTGACATTGTAGCCAGTATTCGGTGATTTTTCGAGATGACAAGACGGCAATTACGCTGAGCTATTCTTGATAATAACGTCTTTCGTGGCGCGGCGTTGGACGAGCTCCGAAATACGATACGCGACACCAAATAAATCTCGAGAAATACGTTTATTTTAACATTGTAATGTATTCTTTAATACGAGACGTGCTCTGTCGAATGTGATTAGACGACAAATAATTATAAAATGCTATTGCATAATGCTAGCTGACGAGCTAGAGGTAGCTCCGATAGAGAGGTAGCGTCGATGAGAGTCGTAGCTCCGAAATGCGACGAACGACACCGAATGAATCTCGCATAACTTAATTGCTGCACAGAACTGTAATATAGTCTATAAACCGATGGCATATGCTTATGACCATGGAGCGAATATATTATCGCTACATTTCAAAAAGCAATTGTATCGCGGTATTTACACCCTGAAAATGACGTTTGCTGATAATTTTTCTCAGACTGGTGTTCTAGGTAGAAAATACTTGGAACTAGAGATAAACTTCCTGCGGAAGCTCGTTTATGCGGATTATAAGAGACAAAAATTATTCAAATTCCATTTAGCGGGTTTATTACATTTCCTTCGCGAGACGGCGAAGCGCTGCGACGTAAATCCGTTTTGATTTGTTATTGACGTTATTTATATACACGACGCGAAACGTTTGTCGATCGTCACCGTTTTCCCTTTCGTTATAACGAGCGCTCGCGCAATTTACAACGTGATATATTTAATCCGCATTAACGAGGGGATTATTAATCGCGTTGGCACAACGCCACCGTTAAGGCTATAGGCATGTTTTCCCGTCGGGCGGAGTGCGACGTGTAAATCCTCGCGACTCGGGGGAGAATGGGAAACAATGGAAATGCATGCGCGATTTTTCGCGGCAACGCTAGCGAGCGCACTCTCAGGATTTGTGACACTGAAAGGACTTCATTGATATTAAATGCCGCTACACTCTCGCATTCGTCACGGCGCACTTTACCGCATCGCGCTGAGGCAGGACCGGACTAAAAATTGTTCGCCGTTAATAATTCAGTTGAGTCCGCGCGCGAGCAGATTCTTTTAGGTTTAATGCTAATTTTATTTGCACAATTAATTCTTGCAGCTCTAGGAGTTTCGTCTCATGGACGTTACGTTTTCATGATACGCGATAAGAATATTCACTCTCAGTAATTACGTGTATGCAAAAAATTAAAGAGATTAGCTATAATCCGTATTACTTGTACTACTATGAATGGATGTCAGAGTAATCGTACGGTAATACTACTTTCACATACGTCTTTTGAAGAATACGATAGTTAAAATATTCGCAATTAAAATAGAGTGTGTAATCCAATTATTTAAATATTAAATCCTTAAGGAATAAAGGGTATATAGTCTCAAAGGTATATTTCACACATTTCTTCGCTAGCTTTCTCATTGAACTCATTAAAGTAACATCTACGTATTACTTATTCGTTACAGCCTGATTTCGCGTGCGTACTTTATTCAAACGAAATGTCACAAGTGATTTGTGTATGCTGCATGCGTGTGTGATTGGACACGTGTTGTTTTTTTGGGCGTTTATGTGTTTATAATGCACTATATACACTCAAAGAAAAGAATTGCTGCAATAGTCAATTTTTATTGGCTGCATAAAAGTTTTCTGCCACAAATATTTAATTTTTGAAGCAGCAATCTGCAATGCCAATCTATGATTTCAGATGGGCCAACGCAACCAACTTTCAAAGGTAATAAGTAGTTGGCTACATTAAGCAATTTCTTAGCTGCGGTAACCTTATCGATAAGGTTAATGAGATAGTTGGCCGGGCTAGCAAACTCAAATTTGTCGCGCTCGGTGATATGAGTTTGTTTTCGTGAACATATACACAACTCTTCCGAAATCGTTTGATCGACATCTATCTTTTCTTTGCAAAAACACTGGCACCTTTTGGTGCATTTTTTTTTATTGTTGATGCATTTGCATCTTGATTTCCTGGATGTACATGCCTGTTTTTTGCATTGGCAATAATCACGGTTCCTGGTGGGCATTTTAACAGCGGTTGAATTCGTTATTCTTTGACATAGCTTTTCATATACATGTTTTACTGTGTTACTATGGTAAGCTTCATAGCAGCAGTATTGTTGATGCCACCATTTGCATGCACTGTATTCCGATTTTATACTTAATCTTATCTTTTGGTTTCCTTATAGTTTCAGAAACGTACATTGCGGTAAAAATTATTTTTATTATGTTATAATTTATATGCGTCATAATTTCGATAATTTGCCTTGCGTAAAATAGATACGTACTTTGCCTTTTGAATTTAATTAATAATACACTTGCGGGGGTTCGCTCTTAGTAAGAAATTATTATCTCGGAAGATTATCCCCGACATGTTTATTTTTTTACCGATGGCAGTTCATCGTTGCGGTTTTGTAAGCTTGGAGCGGAATGGCTCGAGCTAGACTTTAAAGTTACCCTTAAAACTTTATCGCCTTCGTATACACATCGAGGGCATAGAAAACGTGGCGCGAAAGAATTTCTCGTGCCGGGGCGTAGCGTGACGCACGTAGCGATAGATTCTGTAAATCCCCGATACAGTTACGGTTCCCGCTGCAGGAAATACGAGCGGGTACGCGTGGCGGTGCGATTTAACGATCACAAGAGGCGCGCGCTTAAGCGGGGAGAAAGTTCGCCTCTCAAACTTTAACCGAGAGCCTCGCAACTCCGCCGTCTATCTGTCCATTCGCCGTTTACGGTTATACTGCGTTATACTGCGGAAACATGGATAAAGTCTATTATTGCGTGGCGGTTTCTGAAGCCGACTCTAACCCCGAGAAATCTCGAGTTGTCGTTTAGTCGAAGATCTGGTTTACCTGGTAGGTCCCGGATTATAGACCATGTCGTTCAGCTTTCCGGTTTTAACCTTTGTAGGATTTCGCGGGGAACTTGCGATTTTGAAAGTCGAATATTGGGTGATTGATTCTTCAGTTGCAAAAGGAACAGCTAGGACCAATGCTAGCATATATGGCTTATAGGGAATAGCGAGTTTGAAAGAGTCCTACAATTTATGCTCTCCTACAACGTATGCTCTCACATCCACAGCGAATAATCATGAAATTTAAATCATGAAAAGAACAATAGGAACAATAGGAACAAATAAATAGGAACAAATTTTCTCTACCACACACATCAAATTTTTGTGCGGAGGCTCCTAGTGGTAGAACGAAAAATCGCAGCAGGCCAATCTTGGGAGAGTTGCATGGAGAACATGAAATCTTTTGAAATTTCTTTTGAATAATTAGGAACAAATAAAGACCAAATTTTATTTACCCCATCACATCTTTATATATATATTTTGGGGATACGGATGTCGATGTCGATCATGGATGATAGTGATGGAGAGGAGTGTATCGTTGGATGTAACGATGGTATGTGGAGGATGCGTCCCCAAAAGTACCATGCGATTCTTTGCGAGTCGCGATGGTGCCACTCCACTATATGCCCGCCTAACCGGCCTAACTCTTGTCGTCCGATGAGATCGTCGGTAAGAGTGTCGATCAGGGGGTTAGTTTCTTTTAAAATAATTCGAAAAATCTCTGTTGCTCTGAAGAAATGGGTTATTGCTATATTTATGTTGACAATTTTAATCTAGATTTTAATTTAGAATTATAAATGTTATATTATTTCTGTAGGTAAATTATATGCTTGATGTCTAGTAATAATTACAGCGAAATAATATACGTTTCGTCTTCTTCTTGAATACACATAATTACGTGTTTAAATGAGAATCACTGTGCGAGAACGCGAACACGTTTTCGTAACACGACAGAGAATGAGAACGACCCGCGGCGCCATTATTTCGGCAGTGGATGAAATTAGGAGCGGCTCCCGTTTCGGAGCGAATTCCAAGGCAGGATTCCTTAGCGGGGTATCCTTCTGTGGTTGTGTTACCGCATAAATTTGTGCCCCTTGTGTGTCGACGAGGCTGTTGGTGTGCGAGAGAGGGAGAGAGAGAGGGGCATAAGAGTCGGAGCCATTTACGCAACACACGACTTGCGCGAAATCTCTCTCGAGGAGTCTCCGGCTCCCCGCGTTTTCAAGAATTCTTGGTGCATTCCATCACGGAAAAAAATTACTTTGCAATAGTAGCTAAATTTCAGTAGCTGAATCAAACTTAGCTCTAAGAGCTACCACCTTAATATCATGGCTAAACTCTGGCTATTATAGGAAAAAGTCATTAGCTGCAACGTAAAAATTTATTAGCTGAAATAGAAAGCGTAATTTAGCACAAGCAGCTAAAAAGAGGTTACAGCCGTACCTAAATATCTTACCATGTACAGACATTATGGAATGTGCTATACAAGCTACAACACTTAGAACGCATAGCTAAGTTTATAGTTACGCGCGTGAAAGTTCGATTCGCAATTGTTTGTGCGACGCTATCATTTCGGCGCTTAGCCGCGGGCGACGACAGCGTCTCTATCTCACGTCTCGCGTATAGAATTAGTGGTTAAGAAGCCATTGTTCGCATTTCGTTTCGCGCGTGAGTTGAGGCCGCAGGGGGAAGGGGGAAGTGATCCGCGCAGTTCCTTGGTGCCCTCCGACGGCTCCGGCCGGCACCGGTGGTCCACAGAAGGGCTCGGATAGGGTTGGGTACGTCCCTTCAAAACGCCCTTTAAGGCCCCCCGGAGTATATAAAGTAAAAATCTTTATCCTTAGATTACCGGGAAATACAATCTCAGGACGTAAAGTAAGTACCAGACGGATCAAAGCTAGCGTAGCTAGCTTCTTTCCTTTGTCTGTGCTTTGATACAGACGATTCCGAGTCTCGACATCGAACTCGCGAAACTCATGTTCGACCGTTAGACGCCGTGCCGTCGTAAGCGGTGAGATCCCGACGACGGGCAGAGGCGCCGTACTGCAAACCGGGCTCGTGCGACGACCGGCCGCCTAGTAGTGTGTCACATTGTTTTGAGCCTTTCGACTCACGAGACCGCCCGCGTCGTGAGTAGCCCCCCTTTTCCCCCGCGTGATCCGGCGTGATCCGCGGCGCCGTTCAGACCGCTTCCGCGCGCGCGAGGATACGTAGCCGGGCCGAACGGACTCGCGGCGGCAGCGCGGGTTCACGCCGAAAGCGCCGAGTCACAGCGCGCGCACGCTTCGTCCTAACCCGCACCCGGAAGGAGCACGAGGTTGCGGCGTCACCGGCGACCTCGCGCGCGATCATCGCGACGACCGGGCGACGTGGGTGCCGCGCGTCGGAACGTGCACGCGGACACGGCGGCACGTAGGTGTTGCATCTGCTTTGTCCGCGCGACCGCGTACCGCGTGCGCCACGCGCGTCCTTCTCGGGGAACGGAAGACTGCCTCCTCCTCGCTCGGGTGACGTGTGCCGGGTCGCGGAAACGGATCCCCGCGCCGTCGCGCTTTCTTCGCCGCCGAGACTGCCGAGAGACGGAATTTGGGCCTAACGTACCTACGGCATACCGAGTTCGCGGAAATATCAAAAGATAGACAAAGAAGTTCACGAACTATTAAACCGTTGGGGTGTATCTCAACCTGTTATTGATAGATTCAAAGGTAAGTACACTTCTATTGTAAATACTGCATGACTGCGATTTTCCGTGCTTACTTCTCTCACTTTATATATGTATGCAAAATTACCGTTCGGCATCATTCCACGATCTCGCAGAGGTTTCTCGTCGATGTTTACCTCCATGTGCTCCCTTCCATAAAGCCTAAAATAAAACAAATTTTTTCTGTACTGATTTGAGTTGTAATTATAAAGGATAATGCTACACATAATTGACAATTACTGACTTCTATCTCAGATGGAAAAAGTTTAATAATTTCTTTGGTGAGAAATTCCACCCGTTCAGTTGGCATACTGTTGAAACAGAACAAAATAAATTATTAATTACCAAAACAATTATAATTAACAGAAAAATCTGTTTACAAAGCTTTCAAATACCAACAAACCGAGCATAAATATCAAAACTTACCGAGCATTAATATCGCTACTCAGTTTATTGTTAATTATTTCGTCCGCAAGCATTTTACGCATGTTATTATTAAGACATTCATTTGTACGGAAATGTCCCAATACCATTTTTCCAGAAGTTGACGATTGAAGTAAGGTCGATAAATCCTGCAAGTAAAATTACAATTTTTAGTAAATTCTTTTTTTGTTGCTTTACAATTTACTTACGTATGCATTATTTTCCACACGTAGTCGCTTTGCGGGAGGATCACACAAATCTGTTTCCGACGACTGTCGTGAAGTAGAAGGAATACTTAAGTCTGCCTGTGTAGGCAGACAAGCTTTCGAATATACCACGTTGTTACTTGCAACACTTGCAACACTTGCAATAGATGTTGAGGAAGTGTAGTCTTCGCTTTTTTCAGACTCTGGAAAAAATCATAAAGATATTTTAAGTAATTGCAAAAAAATTATTTTTTCAGTAAGTATGCAGAAACACATAAATTCATAAATAAGAAATGCAGTATAGTACGTTCAAAATAATTTATGCATAAATACCTTTGTTTGTAATGCAAGATGTATCAACTGGCAAAAATGTGGATTGATCAATAAGAACCTAAAAAAAAAATTACAAATTTAAGTTTATTTAATATATATCTCATAAATATATATATATATCAATATTCCGTTATAATATTTACTTTCTGTCTATCTTTATATTGCTGCAAATGTTCCATAAAATCAATACGTTCACCAGCAATAGGTACTAATTTTTCTATTGTAAATTCTGTCAATTTAGTGAGATGTTTGACTCGTATTTGATTTTCTGAAAAAATAAAATTTAATACATTTAATTTTTTAAATTAAGATTAGTTTCAACAACTTCCCTTCGGACATCCTGTAATATACAACACAGCTCTAACTATGAGATCCTGGAGCTAGTATAGCATTGCTTCTCTAGTAAAATTAATAGTTAAGACAGCAAAAATTACTTTGCATTAGCAGCGAAGATTGTATCCTTATAGCTAAAAATCTTAGCACTCATAGTAAAGATTATTTAGTTCCTGCAGCAAAAAATGAATTAGCTAGGGATAAAGTATCTAATTCAGCTAAGCGACATTTGTCTGTTGTAGCAAAAATTTGTTGCTATAGTAGCTAAGTCCAAATAGCGAATAAATTTAGCTGGGACAGCAACAGCATTAGCTGTCCCTAGAATAAGGACACATCTTAGCTGTCACAGCTAAATTTTAGCTCCTGCTGCTAATCCTTTTTTTCCGTGGTTTGGAAAGAGAGCCATCGTTTTAGTATCATACATACATATTGTAGAATATATGGCGTGTGTGGAGGAGATGGAGGACAAATTTGCTTCTTCGCCGCTCTCGTCACCGATGCGAAATGTTGATCCCGTCGGCAAGAACGCTGGACGCGCCAGTGGCGTTTATCGGAATGGAAATCTCACGACACGTTTCTTCGACTCCGGTTTTGAAACTTTGATCGCTCGCGGCTTTGTATAAACTACGCGAAGTTTGCGAACTTGGGAGAGGAGAGCGCGGCTAGATATGAGTGGTGCATTTTGAGTTAAAAACGTAATGCGGAAAGTTGAGGAACGAACGCGAACGCGAATGCGCGCGAGAGACGGGAGTTTAGGTCTACGCCGGAGAAACGCTGAAACGAAAAACGGCTGAAGAGACGGGAAAAGATTTTTCCCTCTCACATAACTAGACAAAAGTCCGGAAGAGCTAGTCCGGAAGAGCGAGTGCATAATTAATGCATATTGTACGTAACTCTCGAAGGCTGAACATTCTGACTGAATGGAGTAACATCCGGAGTGTAATATATTCTCGAAGAACTAATCTCTCGTAATATTTAAGTGCTTTCTCAAGAGTACTGAATAGCTCAGTATTCGCGTTCGCAGCATTAAGATTAATATAAATAGGTAGAATACGTCAAAGAATCTTTTTAAAGCAAATTTGACGGAAAATGTAATAGCCATGCAACGAATTTTGATGCATATGCTTTTTTATAGGTAGAAAAATATTTAAGTTGTTTTAAATTTATATATATTTGACCTATATTTCTCTATTGAATTTAAAACAACTTGAAAAATTTTTTCTATCTAAGTGTATTAAGTACTTGCTTATCAATAACTTTTATTAGATGATTGTAAATTACTTTTTCTCATATTTTTATTGATTATAGAGAAAAATAAAAAAATGTCTTATTCGTTTTCTTATGTTAATAAATTGTGTTTGACTCTATTGTTCTAAAATCGGTGCATCTGTCGGGTCTCCGCAAGATTTCATCTTAAAATACCGTGACTACGCAAGCGAACGGGATTCTTCAAAAATGAAAATATTGGAAAACCATTTGAAGCGAAAATCCCCACTTCGAGATGAGGTTTAAAGATGGAACTGTTTTGATAAAGTTACGTTTGATGGATTTGCCTTGACTTAATAGTAAACTTTTGTGACAATGTTTTATAATATTAAAATTTTTCACGTGTACGTTCGTAACTGGATATATCCGTAAAACCTACAAGCGTGACGGAATGTCATCCTATTGGTACTCAATAAATTGGAGTGTTTTCAATTGAATGAGGTTATTTTAAATTTGTACTAAAAAGTTACATGTTCTTTTTTTCCAATATATCAAAAATTTACAAAAAAATTCAAGTCACGCTAGAGATATATTTATATAAATTTTGGATAAATAAGTAAATAATAAATAAATATATCTGGCATGCATCAATTATATTAAAAATTCACCATGCATCAACATGCATTACAAATATTCTCTTTTTTGTATAAAAACTTTTATTAAAATAAAAACTTTAAAAGAGATAATATTAGTAGAAAGACTAGAAAGTTATATCGTTACTCTTTATTTGGTCATATACTCATCTGTACTTAAAAAGAATTTATCGGCATTATCAAAAAGATATTTCACTACATTGAATAAAATTAAAATTATTATGAAATATACATATATGTCCATTTCTTCCATCTAATATATCCAGTTATCAGTACAAGTTAGAATAGGAATGTCATTAAAGTTTGTTTTTTCTTACATGAAAGATCGTGTTATACGACGATCTATTTTAGGAAATTAGACATTTGCATAGTAAACGTTGCCATTTTCATCGGCAGTCACTTGCGCGTTCCTGCTTTACGGTAACATCCCGAGTTGTGCCGTGATGCGTCGCTTAAAAAAAAAAAGGACAAGGAAGGATAAAAGAAAGAGAGAATAAAGAAAAAAAGAAAAGAAAGAAACGAGCGGGCACGTCGTTAGGAGGCGCGTTGTAAAGCTCTGAATATTTCCACGCTCGCTTGCATACTGCATTAATGTCACTCGCACGTTTAGCCTTTCATCGATCAAGCCACGTTGCAGTTTCGAGTGACGATGTCCTCTGCTTCAAAGGGTCCTTTGCCAATGCGGTTACGAGTTTCATCAAAACTTCGGTCCCGCCACGTAGCCGCGATAGCCAGGCCCAGGCCAAGTCCTTGCGTCTCGTAATGCCGTTTTACAACGCTGCATTATCCCACTCTCGATAGCCTGGAAGACGCGCACGTCACCTTTAATATCTCGCCCATTTTAATACCTGCTTTCTCCTGGGATTACGCGGGCGTTAATGAACGCCCGCATGTTTTATAGGTGCGCTGCACTTTCGCGCCGTGCGCGAGGAGAGCAGCATGATTAATTTCGCGTTAGAAATTGGAAATCCGTACCTATGAAAATTGCTAATTAACGATTGCCGAGGTACCGGGTCGCGACGAACGAGAATTTTCGAGGTAGCGCGAAAATATTATGCTTACATTACAGTTTAATGTTCGTCTCTCGTGATAATTGCTGGAATCGTGATAGGCGCGCTCGTTCCCGAAATACGAGAGACGAGAATTCGATTATAATCTGGATCGAGTTACGATAGACGTGCTGTTTTTCACATTTGGATATTCCCTTTTTTTTTTGCGAAAATGTTAAATACGGACGAGTACGTTTCGTGAAATAGATACTTTCATTAATAAACGTAAACGAAATCTATAATATTATGCATAATATATAGATCGTGGATCACGGGATTTTAACAGGAGTTTATAAAATCGGGACTTATACGTTTTCGCGTGTGACATTTTCAGTTTACAGTCGTGTTAGAAAAATAAGAATAAATCATTTTGACGCAAAGTCGCTACACACCGTTTATATTCTCATCACGCAGTCAATAATTCTGTTATCATGTGTGTGTGCGTGTGTGGACGCCGTATTCTCGATAATTCTCCGCGAAATACGTCAATCTTCGGGTAGAGCCGAGCCCGAGAGCGATCCTTAATACTGATAAACTAGAAAGCAGGCCGGGTCGACCGGGGGTCGTTATTTCGGATGGTGCCGGGTCGTTAATAAATTTGTGTTTACGGTGTCTAGCATGTTGCAGGAGTATTTTTACCCCTTTATCCAACGCGTGTTGTCGCGGCCGTGCAACCTCCCGTCACGGACATAAATATTCCGTCGTCGACGTTCAAGCTGATCTTGATATTATTTGCAATCTCGTAAACGAAATCATTTGAGTTTAATCGCGCTAGAGAGTATTACTTCATATCTTATCCCCTTTCTAATTCTGTTTTTTTTTCCCAAAAGAAGAGATTGATTTTATTTATTAACTTTAATGAGATAGATGTATAATACGTTTGTAAAGTAACTTAGGTAAATGAGTCGAATGTGTTATTAATTTATTTATACAAATAATATTTATTAAGATAATCAATATCATAGATCATTTATTATATATTGTTTTCAAAAATATTAGCTTAATCGTTAATAGATCGATTGGCAAAAGTCGGTCGTGCAGATTTACATATATAGTATGGTACGTGGTAGAATTTAAAGTTTTTAATTCGTATCGGTTATAAAATTGCCTAGGTTGAAACTTGTAAGTTGTATGTTATGTTCTTGAATGATTATACTGCTGAAGTTGAAGTGTTATTTAGGGCAAGAAAGTTCAACATGCAGCTTTATGTATGTACATATTGTGTAGAGGAAATTTGACGAAAGAATAGTATATATTTGGCATCTATAATAGTATGTAGACGAATTCTATTCTAGTTACTGGCCACACGCTGTAAATGGTGCAAATTGGTGCTAAATATTTGCATTTTATCGTACACGATATTGCAGTCGAGCATTTATAACGGCGCGGCGCCGCGATATATACATGGGAAAATGTTTAATTATTAAATTGTTATCAATACGCGGGAGCCCACGTTTTATTTAATTAGTCGGAATCGATTGGCGTCGTAATGCGCGAGAGAGGTGGCGGCAATATTGCGTTAAACGGCACTTCGACGACGGCGCGGCGTCCGAATTTAATTGCGAATCGTAAGGCATAATTTTGCAGTTATCGCAATACGGCGCGTCGCGCGCGCTCACCATCGGGTCGCATACCAACGCGGTATGCGACCGCGTTGTTAAACCCGCAATAATCTCAACTCGTTCCCGAAGTGAACGAGACAGGGATGCTGCCCTGCGAGATTCCACACCCGCGGGTTTCGACACTGGAGGGCTCGCCCACAGCGAGCAACGGTACGCGCCCGTCCTTTGCATTGTGGCCGGGTTAATGCTCGACGTCTGCTGCCCCATACCGTCGTGCCAACCAGTAGGACTTCGAATTACAATGGAAGCATGAGAACCCGGGAACCTAGACATGCGACACGGTTGCTCGATTGGGGTCTGTGCAGCGTGTTGCGAAGTGCTCGCGTCAGGCGTCTCTTTGTGTACACCACCTACCTATCGTGCAAATCGCACGAAAACTGCCGCGATTCCTCTCGTAACGTTCGAACGCGATGTAACTGCAG
Organism: Temnothorax nylanderi; assembly: GCF_030848795.1. Lineage (NCBI taxonomy): Eukaryota > Metazoa > Arthropoda > Insecta > Hymenoptera > Formicidae > Temnothorax > Temnothorax nylanderi. Next base: position 463,943 of record NW_027249148.1, on the reverse strand, counting down.
CTCAACGAGTGGCACGATTTCGTTACTGGCTTAACACGAAATTCTTGCGCGTAAGCGAGATATTACCGATGGTTTGTGATAAACATGATGGACATTATACGATTATTAAGGGATAGACTTCCCCTACGTTACATTGTTTGCTTTTGTAATTTTTGATGCTTAGATCCTTTATAATATTTGCAACGTAATTGCATAATTTTGTCAAGATTGCTAGGTGCAGTTTTAAGACAAAAGGAAACTCTTGAATCGGTAAGTGCAATGTTGAACCAAGAAACGATCGACCTCGTTTTGCTATTATATACTGACAGGGATGTAAAAGAGACTGGCGTCTATCTGACAACGCGCCGTGGAAGATCGATCAAAACTAAGAAGATGAAATTTTTCATCGACGACCCCTTGCTTCTGAATACTAAAATTGAGCATAATGCAACTTTCAGGAAGTGAAGGAGAAAAAGAGAGAGCGAGAGAGAATGGAGAGAAAGACAGAGAAAGACAGAAAATTTATGTTCTCATTTATAATTTTCTTTTTGTAGCAAACTGATTTTGCAAATTCTCGATCACGATGACTGCTGTTTGCTAATTCTTAATACATAATGTATTTTGACGACATTTTACGAGAGTCTGAATTGTAAAACTGCGAGAGATGCTGAAGATACGACAACACACACAAATAGTTTCCAGTAACGTGATAAGATAAGTAATTTGCATACCAAAATTTCCAACTTTAGTATCAAGTAGTAAAACAATTCAGGCACACATATTGCTGTAACCGTACCTCATATAAAATAGGTAATTTGATGACACCATTGTCGAACTTTGCTACTCACCTCACTTGTTTCAATATATAATACTTTCGATTTTAACTCAAGACTACAGTTTGAAGTGTGTCTAATATAGTCGGATAAAGCTATACAAAATATAAAGATCTTACAGGAAGCAACTTTGATGTTAATAATTTCGTAAACTTTCTTAATAATTGCGGCAGCTGTTTAACGCATTTAAGATTGAGTAAATGCCAGATTTTATTTACCATATTCTTTTGGAGAAGAATGCAAATTTTTCTTAGAATTTGATCTAAGTGAATGTGGTCGCATAGACGACGAAGGATTTTCGTATCTCGAGGGGCTAAATAATTTGGAACATATAAACATTCTATGTATATACCTATAACAACTGAACGTCTTTGCAAAATACTGCAAAATAATCAACGGATGCGTGAGTTATATTCGTTTCATATAGAAGACGCAGTTGTGACAGAATTGGGAAATTCGTGTCGTGACTTGGAAGTAATATATACACTGTACGCAGATGATATTACATCTCAGGGTATTAATGCTCTTGCTAACTGTAAGAATTTACAACGAGTGAACCTTGATCTGTAAGTGTGTGTGCTACATTTTCTTTTAAAATACACATTATTGTATTCTTTATTGAAATTTGTTTGCTTCTCTTGCGAGCATCTTGAAAAAGTTACATGAATTTTTTCTTCGCAATTAAAATACTGTACTAATTATATGATTTTTGTAGCAGATGTGATTGGGAGATGCCAGTTATTGATGACATATTTAGATTACTTTCTTCTTATCAACACTTGCAAGAAATTTATTTGTGCAATGGTGTCCTCACTGATCATAAGTTGAAATTATTAGGGCAGTGCAGGCACTTAAAAAAGTTATTTCTTGTGAAAATTGATATACCTGATAATTATTCTGTTATTTTGAAACAATTTCCTAAACTGCAGGAGTTTTATCTCGCCTGTAATATAAGTGATCAATTAGTTAATAATATAGTTGATCAATGGAAGGAAAGATATCCGTATGTGTCCGTCTATACATACGACTGCGACAACTGATAATTTGAATAATTTTTGTTTACTTTTGTTTACATATATATTTACAAATGAAGTTTATGTCTACTATTTTAAAATATAAAAATTATTAATTTTAACTTCAGTAAAATAAATTTTTCTTTTTAAACATAAATACAAGTTGAGCCGGAGAACGTCCTTAAAAATAAAATAGGTATTTTTCATATTTTTTCTATATTTCTATATTCCATAAATCTTAAGGTTCCTTGATCGGTCAAGGAAGGTTTATGAAATGTAGAATAAGGAACAAGGAATCCTTATCCTCAAGGAAGGACTATGAATACGGCTATTAGAGGCTGGCAAATACGATCTTTCCTCAATTAACAAAGATCAAGATTGGATTGTTGCTAGTACATTGAATTAGGCCAATCGGCGGAGAAATTAGGAGGATCCGGTCATCCAAAACAGTTGGCCCCTGCTTCCGCATCGCCGCTATTGTCTGAGGCGCAGCCGTCGGCTGCAAACTCCCCGTCAGCGGGACTTCGCGGTGTTCCGCGGATGACCCGCTCGTCACTAATATGGCAGACGACTGCTGCGTTTTCTTCTGCCTTCGCATCTCGCGCCGCTTCGCTAATCGCTCGGCGTGCTCGAGTTCGTACACCGTGCGTGTCCTTTGTCGGGCTTTTCGCGCTGCCCTCCGTCTGCTTGTGCTCCTCGTCGCGAACGTGAAACTTTCTTCCCGTTGTACTTGCATACGGACTTTGCTGCAGTCCGTCTGCACTCTATCTGGAACCAATCGAAGAAAATCTTTTTAACAAAATAGGCCGCCCACCCATCACGCCATTGGTTTTATCTAAACACGTTTTGAATTCATTGTCGCACGAACATTTATTTCCAAAGAGAATACAAAAATATATCGGGCGGCAGTGTGGTCTAGTGGTAGAGCGCCAGACTCGTAATCTGAGGAACCAGGTTCGAGTCCACTAGAGCCATGGAACAAGTTGTGGGGTTGATGGGATCTATGATAATGGGGTTTTGTTTAGGTTTTTATTGAATTTTATGATTTTTAGCCTATTTTTTGAGGAACAAAACCGGACGTGATGGGGTTATTTGGACTCCGGATTCGGTTTCAGCATGCTCGATTACATATAGTAAGGTGGGTCAGGTCCCCGCAAACAAAATTTCGATTTTTTTTGTGGAGCTGTGATAATCGATTAGGGATATCTTTAAACACAAAAAGACGTGTATAAAATATGTATCTGATACACCGGCTATTCTGCGCGACTAAAAAGAAACGTATTATTCTTTATATTCTTTAAAAAAGTCGTACCATTTCATTATATCGATGTCTCTGAAAAATACAATTGTTATATTTATTGCGTGTCAATCACGGTTTATTTCGGGGTTTAATCGGGTTTTCTAAAGACGTGATTGATGGTCCCATTCTCGCCGAAGAGAAAGAGCCTCAAATCCTACGGCGTTCCACGAAAAAATTGATCAGCGAGCGGAGTAATCCGCTGGGCTTATGCGCGACGTATCGTCGGCTACAGGAAAGAACTAAATTGGCCATTATTATCATTGACGTAACACCGTCGCCGTCGACTCTCGCGAACGTCTTTGAGTCAGTCCGACACTTCGATTTAGAAACTCACGTCGCCTGAACTTTCCCATTAACTGGTTAATTTGAATACGTCCCGCGTCGCGGCATGTGACTAACGATCGAGCTCATTGATCTCGGCCTTGATGCATCACGCTTGGTGCTTTAAATGCACCAGGATGGCGCGACCTAGAAACGAATATGGCCTCTTCTCGTTTTCCTTTTCCAAACTTGACGACGTTCGAGAATTCCGCAAATTCTCTTTTCCTCCGCAAATCAGCCACGCTAATTTCGATTAATAATTGCTGATTTTTTATTATCGCTCATTAACGATGTTCTTGATGAATTGAACTTTTTTCGTATATGATTAAAGACTCTCATTAAAGACTTTCGGACTCGGGTTAAAACACTTTTTGTGGGTGTTTACAAGCTTTATTATCAATTATCTACAAATGGCTCAATAATGGCGTTTGCTATTGTGAATATTTCTGACATAAATTCGATGTAAAATATTCATCGTACCGCTTGCAAGATAGCGAATAATAAATAGCAAGATTAATCGGATACCTACCGAATTATATTCGTATAATAATGAAATTCAGTTAGTTTGTTCATATTGATAATTGTTGGTATCTCTTTCAAATCAAATTATAAATTTTCAATCGTAACTACATATTTATAAAAAAGTAATCTAAATTTTTCATGATAAAATGAAAATTTATGTATGCAGATAGTTGCCTATTTAAATGCAAATACCAAATTATTGTTGAATGTAACGATAAGGTTTGAATATTTTAGGTCAAACGAGAAAGTTCTTAAAAGCGCGCATTATTTTTGCTAATTTAATTATTCCTGGTAATATTAAAATTCGTAGCAGAGACGAACAAGGAAAGACTTTTCCTTCTCAAATCGTAAAAGTTGCCGCGGGATAAAGCGACGCAGGCTGCTTGAATGACATAAGGCATACGCGAGTTTGAGATTGGGATGGAGAACATCGGCATGGAGATAGCGCGATAATGAATTCGATCATCGTGAAGAATTTCAATGAGGAGGCGCATCGGCGCCAAATCAGTCGCGGGAAAGAGAGGCTAAGAGAGATCCTAACGTAAAAGAACTTTTCAATCTCTTCTCGTGGTCCTGCGAAGGATGAAAGGATCTCGTAAATCGTACGATTCGATTTACGTCTTTCTTCAGAGCCCAATGTTTCTGCTCCCTCCCTTCTTGTGCCCTCACGAGCGAACTAGGAAGCCCCCGGTTGGTGTCACGCGAAGGTAAAGAGGGTAAATTAGTCCTAGACATTCACTTTAACGAGAGTAAACGTGCTCTCGAGTACAAAGTACCCTTAAGACAGCTAAAGCACTATTTGGCCATTTTCAGTTGACTAATATGCGAAACTCTTTAAATCGATTAAATTTCTTTAAAGGAGCAGCTCTCTCTTCTATTTGCATTTATATCTAATTTTTGTAAACTAAGAATAATTTAATTGATCAATTTCTCACATACAATAAATCCATCATTAAAAGATTTTTATGATGCAATTTTGTTAATATTTCTAAAAAAGCGCGCGATGTAAATATAAACGGTGCAAGATTATATTTTTATCGACTAGCGAATACCGACAGCGAATGTAATTTAATTTATAATTACGAAGAGAGATATTTCTTATGTTGACCCTTGTAAATTTACATTAATTTTCTTCCAATTGAATTCATTTTTTCTGTGATGAGAGATTTAGGTCGCATATTAAAACAGAAAAATCTGTTATCTGAATTTTATATGCAAGTGACGTTTAACCTATAGTGGATAGATTCAAAGACTAGTATTTAACAAGAATTAGCATCTAATTTGCAAGTCTGCATTTATAAATGCGTTTATTAGTGTCAGCTTTTTATTAGCTTTTACAAATTATGCAACAGTACGATAAATCGTCTTTTCACAATGAAGTTTTATCGTATTTCTCGTGGTAATGGCACTTCTTTGTACGGCGGGGGGCTAAATTTAAGGGAAACGACCGACCGTCAGATATAGGAGACAAGCAGCAATATGTGGAATACACTTCATATCGTGGCCGCGGTTACAATAGAATAATTTTAAAGAGCTATTTAACAATTCACTTTGTTGCAATCGCGCGATGTAAAATGATCTGGGGGTTTAGTCAAAGAGAACTAGGGCGCAGTCAATCGGGGGAGGAAACGTGCCGATTGGAAGGGTGAGAGCGAAAGCGGGAGGAAAAGGTAGAAATACATGAGGCAACCGGTATACCTGCAGCGAGCGAATCAATAGCTTCCTCGTAAAGATCTCCGTAAAAAACACGTCCAAAGCGGGGGAGTTTCTTTGCACGGGTAATGCTATCACGTAGCTAGCCTCGTAATCGGAATTGCGAATTTAACGAACCTCCGATTTTGAATTAATTCAGGGAAACGACGACGTATTAAATTCCTTTAATCTCGAATCCTCGAGAGTCGGGGGCGTTCCGGCAATCCTGGGGAGTCGGTTACCACAATCGCGGTGGAATATCGACAATAAAACGAGCTGTCGTTCATTCTCGTTACCGTGACAAATAATAATCTCGCGTCGCCGATCCCCGATGTAAGCCGAGAAAAACACTACGGGGACACCGTATATCTCCGACCGGCGTTTATCGCGCGTTACCCCGGGACAGCATAGCGACCTAAAACCTACTGCCAACGAAGAGAAGCGGCGCTGTCGTAAGAAATATTAAGGGTTGGCTGGGAAAAAAAAAAGAAAAGCTTCGAACCGGATGTTCGAATGGTCCATAAAATACGATGGTTGAATTGGCCCGAATTCTATGACGCGCGCCAGGACGGCGGTGTGAAAAATGTTCCAGCGGTGCCGCGATCGAAATGAAACGATCGCATTATTACTTGGGTGTGGTAGAAGTTATACCGAAGGTCTCAGGTTTACCGCAGCTCTACGGAGCTTTATTCCCGACCCGCAATCGAATTCCCTTTTTCTTAACAAAACTGTCGAGACATCGATAATTCTTCAGTCGCGCGAATAAAACTTTAGTGCTTTAAATACAGACGGAAAATTCCGACGTACAGATATAATTTAATCGCGAAGAATATTAATTTAAAGTCTCGTCAGAAAGATTTTATGTTAATTAATTTTATGCTAATATTAAAAAGATTACGAATTATGCTATTTAAATAGAAAGAACGTTATTATATATATTCACAATTTTAATCAGTCATCAAAGCTGGGGCATTAAGAGATACGTGGTCTTGTATCTCGCGTTTGTTGCGTCATATCGGACAACGGACAACTCGTTTGTTTTCTATCTGGCAAAAATTCGGAATTTAGGTTCAACCGAATATTTTCGCTGGTAACCTACTGTTTGGTAACGTATGGTATGGAAAATGAAAACTCGCTCTAGCCGACCTCGCGGCGCAGTTTTTCGAAGCATGGCGCACGGAAGCATTTTTCCGGGGATGCTCGCGCACACGACATTTTCAAGAAATTACCTCGCGCAATTTTCTACCTTTCGCCCGTGCCTTTTACTACCTGGATAGAAAATGATTTTGTATTTTACCGGCGAATTTGTACCGTGACATGCGCTGATACGATGCTAGAATTATTCAACAAATTATGACCCATGAACTCTATCCGTAATAAATATTTTTTAAAAGAGGTGCATACACATACGACTCGTATAAATTTGACTTTCAACAAAAATCGGACTTTATTAAAATTCTCTTTGAACATGTAAAGTGATAAATAAAATAAATAAATTTAATAAAAGTGATTTGATGACAATATATTAAACCTTTTCAAAAGAAATGAAATTTAATTGTCTGCAGCATATTCTTCATTTCTGGATTGCGATCGAATAATTTGCGAAACGTTCAGACATGAAAAAGACATTAAACATCTGAGAAAATAACAATTTTATTGAGTACATACTAAAAAATAACTAAGTTTTTTTGAAAAAAGTAAGCTGTTTTATTTTACTTTTAAGCACAACAAAATATGAAGAATAAATAAGTGTAATGAATATGTAATATGAATATATAATTCTTGAAAAACAAAGATTATACTCTTTAATTTAATAAGTAAACAAAAAATCTTTCTTCCTCGATAGAAAAATGATTTCTGAAAGAAAAGGTCGAAAAATCTTCTTTTAATTTAATTTGTTTGTAATAAAGAAAGAACTAAGAGAATGGCTCGGCACTGATTGGTCAAAGAACCAAGAATGGCGATTAAGCTAGAAAAATTCTTAGGGTACCGCGCGTATTCCGCTATCGACCGGGAATAAGGTAGGTGATCGCGACGCAAATAGAAAGGGGTAAATGGAGAAGGACAGGCGGGTTGTAGGACACACACGTATAGGGACGAGGAAGGAGGCGCAAGGGTGGCAAGAAAAGAGAGTAGTGGTTTCCTCGTCAAAAAAGATGAAGTCAACGCGCGGTTTCGGGGAGGGTGGCTGGCTGCACACGGGGGGGCCGAGTCCGCGGCGACGATGCGAGGGCGGGGGTGCGTTCTTTAAGGTAGGGGGCATGCGCGGACGTCCGGGGGTGCAGAGCGGCTCTCGGAGGTTAGTCGCTTGCCAACATCACGACGTGCCGCTCGTGCCTCGCGATCGTTGAATTTACACGCACTCGCTTGTCACCCCTTTCCACCCTCGTCGTCGTAGTCGTGCGCTGTCATCTCCGCTCGTCGGCGTTCAATTTGTCACCGGTCCGGCACTGATCGAAAGGAAATATATCGTCCGCTCTTTCTAGTTTACTTTTCGGCGGTGGAATTCTTCGCGAATCGAATCACGAATCCCATCAAACTGCGATTTCGAATTTGTCGGAAACAACGCGTATTTTTTTTTTATTACGACGATCTCGTGCGCGCATTTTGCGGATGCAACAGTGTATCGGGAAAGTGCTCCGATCGATCCGTTAAAATGTGGATCGCGCTGTCGCGATCGCGAACGAGGAACGATTGACGGGTTAGTGACTTATCCGCCGAGGGACTTCTCGCTCGAGCGAAAACGTTTGTTCTTCGGCGATCGATGGTGATCTTCGATCATCAAGGTGACTGATCGCGGTGTGATGACGGAGAGAATGTGGGCGCGGATGCGCGTTCACTCCCGGGACCAATTTTCGCGACTCGGATAAGCAGTGCCGCGTCCTCGACGAGGAGCTGATCTGTCGCGAGGTTCGCGGAACCAGAAGTGACTGCATTGCGTGCGTGTCATCGTCATTGCGGTAAACGGCGCGTAAAAGTGCGCGTGGAACGACTCGCATCACGACGAACGGTCCCCAGGTCTCTCTGTTTGAGTCGAGGAGAATCGCAGTGTGTTTCCCAGCGGCGATTTGGATGCTGTGTCCGGAGTACACGGCGCAGGGACGCGATCTCGCCCTTCAGGAAATTCGCCGTGTCCGAAAAGTGTAGTTCCGAGATCCGTAAGTGAAATTCATCTCCGTTCCTTTTATATCGGTGTGTACGGATACGTATATTATCGAGAATCCCTTTGTGAAGTGAACGTACGAGATTTTTTTTAAAAAGAGGCGTGTCTACGGCGGTCCTACAGCGGGATCTAATTCTTCAGTAATCCTTTGAATGGTGCGACGAACGTCCAGCCATTGACCAAATCACTTAGCCGAGTCCATTTTATCGCGGCTATAATTAATAAGTTTATAATTAATAAGTAATAAGTTTACAATTAATAAGTTTTGTCCATAAAAATAATAGCTCTGTATTTTATACTTACGCTTTTATTGTTAAACTTTTCTTTCTTGTAGAGAGAATTTTTAGGAAGTTGATTGGAAGTGAAAACGGGTTAAAGTAAAAAGAGTGAAAAATATCTTTAAATTAAATTTCTAAATAAACCAAATAAGTCGATTCCTAATTATCCTTTACATATTAAAACAAAATTTTAATGCGCGTTACAATATTAAAACTTTAAGTAACGCGTTCATAATTTACGGAATTTATAAAACAGATTTTCAATTTTGATATTATCAATTTTCTCTGTAATTGTGCTAACATTAGTACGCTCTTCTCATGATTTACAATCATTTCATTCCGTGATCAGTATAGAGTAAATTTTATTAAATTTAATATAACTTTATTTAACTAATTTAATTAAATCTTATTGAATTTTGCATGTCGTTCCTTTGTGAAATTGGATGTATTTTAAGACTAATTGTATTGAAGCGTATTCAGTGGGGGCTAATAAACAGAGGGAGCGGAATTGATGTTGTGCCAAATATATCGTACTAATAACAATACAATGAGAGGCATGTGGACGTATCCATATGAAGAATTAATGACGCTTGTGGTTAAAAGGACGCAACAATAATAGCAACAATTTCGGTAGCGTTTTGGCATAATAATAACAATAGAACTCTCAATAGAACGGTGCTCGCTGACGGGCGGCGACGTTGCCGGCTGATAGATTGAAATACGCATTATTGCGTTATCGCGACCGGCGAGCGATAATATTTATCTGCGGAAACAGCAATGGAAAATTTTTGCTCGATCTTCTAATTGAATTTTACGTTATTTCCGCGCAACGACGTTATTGCACGATGATGAGCGAGCGCGGGAGACGACAACGTCGACGGACTCGATTTGCACTCCAGGACGAAAAACGTAATACAATTTATCAGCGACGCCGCGCGCCGTGCGAATTTCGGTGCCGAATATGCAATCGACTGTACACGCTGAATATGCAATGCGTTCCTCCAACTTATATCTTTTGCGGAAGGAATTTTATTGGACGGCGCGGCGGCTCTCGGACGCTTTGCGCAATAAAAATGTTCAAAGCTAATCGATTACCTTATTGAGCCGAGTTTAGATCCACGTTTTTAGCGTTTCGTTTGCCTACGGACTTTGCGTACGATGCACTACTGAAATTAGTCATGCAGAGAGAAACGTGATTAAAATATTCAAGCCGGTATAATATAACTTCAGTTGATCATAGTGAGTGTTACCTGCATTTTTATTTTGTTTGAGCGTATATAAATTTTAGAGACAACTTTCGGCACGAATATATTTTAAAATTCAAGCAATAATTAGTCTATTTTTCTCAATTGATTTTGACGTTGTATCCACTAATAATAATTAATATTTTTTCTTCTAAAGATGAGATATTTAAAACAGAAGTCGTTTTTGTTCGACCCAATAACTGGCCAGAAAATTAATATATTTAAACTCACAACGTTTCGGCCATAATTTCGGCCCTTATCAAGTGAGAAAATTAATCAAGCCATACATCCTCAAAAACCACGTACAAAATATCCATTACGTTGCTGACATCGTGCCCTAACTACGTCATACATACGTAAAGCTAAAAAGTGATTATATTTATATATAAGAACAAAAAAGTGGCATTAATTTGAACAAGGACACAGAGTATCTGGATGAGTCATATAACGGTATTCTTAGCGAACTCACCGACATCTAACTATTTCTTATTATTGCGAAGACTAACCTTCGCGGTTAACCTAATGTGAATGCGCGTCATTATTATTTGAGACGTATAGGAGTGAACATCGATCACGAGAGCACTTAGTTTCGGACCACGATTCAATTCTGTAATATGTAAGTCCATACGGAGATTATTTTTAACAACCACATAGACGTCCTCCCACTATCGTGATATCGAATTTCAGAACGTTTTATACGTGACTACAACGTTGATGGACATAAGATTCTCTGCCTTTTTAACTGCTGACTTGGTTCGTTTTCGCCAACCAACGAATAATAGATCATGGACTCATCACTGACTGCATACTTGCAAATTGACTCTAGACATTCTCATATTTATAATTTTACAATTTACAATAGATTCACAGATATTTATTTATATACAATTTTATTACTTATATACAATTTTACTTTTAATATTTAATGCTCTCATGTTAGATGTGACTCCAGATGGCTTTGTCATTTGCTTTCGAAAAACGGCTACTTTTATTTATTTTTTACTGTATTACTTTTTAACAGGTTAATTTTTCACTTTGCGCGACTCTATGTATTTTTGTAATTTATAACGGCTGAAGAAGACCCTGTGCGGTTGAAACGTTCCGTTGTATATAGGTATGTTTATTAAATTAACTTTATATTGACATCTTTGTTTTTGCTCGATTGTTGGCCCTTGTTTCTTATTTATATATAAGAATAAGTTGCTTTTATCATATAAACTGAATTTTAAAATAAAATAAATTTTATCAATAATAATTAAGAATATTTTACCTGTAGTTTGTATTGTACCAATTATTTTAATTTTCTCACCTTTTCTTAATTCAAGGTCACGATAAACTTCGTCAAAATTAATTATGTGGGTCTCTAACTTATACTCCCCATCCGTCAGAGACCCACAACCAATTGATTTGTTTAATTTATTGTTATAAATTGTAGCAAAGTTTGTCTTGATGTAACCCTCTAAGACTAAGAAATAGATATTTAGAAAGTGTTAAAAGAAAATTATATTTTATATTTTGATTATTTTATAAATAAATAAATATGCATATATAATATATATGTTGCGACACCCTGTCCGTGACTGGGCTGGAATGCGCTATGGAATAAGATATTTAGTACATTGACTTACATCTATTTATAATCTATTTATAATTGGCATTGAATATAATATAATATTTAATCAAATGTGTGAAAGGTTTGTTTTAACATTGGAACAAAACGTAAAGAACACACCGCGATCTGCGCTGTTAAATTCGTAGTGTCCAAATTATACTCAATTCGAGTAAGTTTTAATTATTCTTATAGGTCGCCAATACTATAATTCAATATATGGTTAATTTAACTGAACCAATGAAGTTAAAATAATAAATTTTGACAAACATGGCAGTTAAAAAATGTTATTTAACTCAAGGTATTGGTAATATTTATCCTTTAATACCTATATTTAACGGTGCACCGAAAGGTACCTAATGTTTGAAAGGAAGTTTTATGAGACCCCGGCTATTGTCACATCTGCGATACGTGCATGGGATTTAGGTTGTAGTGAACACGCGAAATAAGCTATTCTTACAATTTTACTTATCTCTATTCGCGAGACGTAATTTCGTGAATTTTACCGTCCATCGATCGCGTTTCTCTGTGTCATTTCGGTGTACGCGTGTCGCGATCCGTGCCATAGAAACGGGCAATATTTTCTGACACAATAGAGAGCCAGTCGTGGAGATTACGCGCAGCTTCGTTCGATAACGTAGCTTTGGTGTTAAGCGTAGAATTTTTCCGTCGGACGGCCTTCTCCGAGCGATGCCGTAACGAATCGTCCCGGTGCGGTGGATGTTGCGAGTCCATCAGCGGCGCGCAGCGGACTTGTTAAAACGAGTAATTAACAGGCGCCTATTATCGGCTTGTTGCGTGGCACTGGGGGTGTCAGCGATTCTTCATTGAAACGTTATTTAATCACTTGCATTACGTGCTCTGCTCGTTACCATTTCTAGCGTGAAATGAATCGATTTACGAAATAAAAGAAAAAAACAAAGATAAAGTGAAGGTTCTTTTGATACGCAGTTATCTGATAAACAATAGGCTATACTAGAAGCATAAGCGCGGAAAAAAATTTGTGATTAATTAAATCGTATGTCAATTGAATTAATAATTTCGATAAGATCAATTCCTGGAAAACAATTTAATTAGAGAGGTGGCGTAAAGGATTAGTTGTAAGTACTATAAACTTCATGTTGTTTTATTTTATGTTGCTGGAAACAAACAATGCTTTTATTTATATTTTTCTGAAAAAACTTTTGAACGGTTTTATATACCCTTCACGCTGCAGAGTGAAACCCTTCTGTAGAAGCAATTAATGATTTAATATTTTGAAAACGCAGACAACGCGCTAGTGGAAAATTGTATGACTTTGTTAAACCTCGATTTTCACGTATTGATATTCTATGACAAATGAATTAGTTTCCGACCATTTGAAACAAAATATGTTATAGATATTTTTATTGTGGTTATGAATTGTTTTCTCAGATTTTCAAGCGAGATGATAAGAATTATAATACTGATATAGAAACAGCGATAAATTTCTTATACAATTAAAATTTTATACAGCCGGGCAGGAAGAACATTTTAAAATGTTGGTTTAAATTATATATGAAAATGTTCAGACATTTAGATTTTTTTATTGTCATAATGTCATACATTTAAATTACTAAGTATTCAATTCCCATATAATATGTGTTATGTTAATTACCTTCTCAGGGCTATTGCCGCGTTAAAGACGCTTCTGGCCATTCGACGCATTCACTGTATAAAGCAGTTATGCAAATTAAATTAATAATAACGCAGCTGGCAAACCGGACTTTACCGGATCGCGATCTAATTGTTTCGCAGGTCATACCGATGACGTTCTGTGAGACCGGATCGTGTGGGAACGAGAGGGAAGGAGGGAGGAGGGCGCAATTAATTACTTTGATTATGATTAGCCGTGCGTTATGCAAATCGCTTAGAGAGGTAGATGCACAACCGATATTCGCCACTTTGCTAATTGCCCTTCGATTCGCTAGTGGTTTTAACGCGTGTGAAATAGTGTGAATGCAAAACTCAATTCGAACATATCCGCTATTAAGTGCGAACATCATTACATATATTCTGCACGGTTGTAGAAATAATTTATAATCGTCAGAGTACCGAAGCACCAAAAATATATGTTAAATATCTATATATATAAATAGATTCATGAAAATTACAAATAGTAATTGCAATGAATAGTTTAATTCCACATAGGCACATCCTCACATCTTGTAATTCTGTTTCACTGTGATTAATCATCACCTACCAGAGGTTGCTGATCTCACATTTCAATAGATACCGTTTTCCGCGATTATAATTCAAAACGTTATCGAGTCACTGAGCGAGTAACTTACGGCGTGACAGCCGAGGTAATGCAGAATGAGAAGATGATCGATTAAGCTATTTTCAAGTTTCCCGATACGCGCGCACGCTTCGCAATTCAAATTGCGCGAGACTGATGCCGTGCGCCTCATTTTCCCGGACGTGAAGTGCCAAGATATTCGAGGAGATGATCGACTGTGCCCTGCCATTCTCTTTCGTCTTCGTTAATTTCCGTGCGCCTCGCTCTTGTGTGTGTGTGTGTGTGTGTGTGTGTGTGTGTGTGTGTGTGTGTGTGTGTGTGTGTGTGTGTGTGTGTGTGTGTAACAGGCCGCTACGGCATTTCCCGACAGAATTAGGACCTAGCTGTCCATTCTCCGCACTCAACACAAGTGCGACCTGTAGGGAACTAGCCGTCATAAAAAATTCCATTTCACGCTAGCACGAGTGAGGAGCAATAATGGCATACCAACCCTTTGCCAGGATTTCTTTTTTTCCTCTAATGTCGTGACATGACCGACAAGAATTATGAGGGACACGTGCGCCCGTTTTTACACGACGTGTCGCTGTCTGTCAGACCGGTGATCATAAGAGATCACGAAGAGACCTTCTGCTCTCATCGGTGTTATGTGATGTGCGATAAAAAATGACAATGACGGGTTTATTTGTAAAATATGTATTACGAATTTTTGACATTCTATTATTAAGAGGAAGAAATAATAAAATACGCGCAATGAATCTAGTGGTCACAAATTTTTTACAAATGTTAATTTATAGTAGATGGGTATATATGTGCGTAATCTACATAACATTATGCGTTTTGTGTTTGTGAATACGGATAATATAAACGGAATGAAAAATTACAAATAAAAAAGAAAATTTGCTTCTCTATTTATCACAAAAATAAATTTATCGCGAAATTATGTTTCAACGTGAAGAAATTCACTTTGGTTAAGTACGTTTTTACTGTATGTTTTCTGTCGTAAGCATAGTCAATTAATAAAGTAACATTTGATATTAAACAGCAAATTTAATTCGAAATTACGAACGGAACGCGCATTGAAGTTCTCGCATGCAGTTCGACAAGTAATTTCCGGTAATTTCGGTTTTCGATATATTTTGCGTATAATCCCGCATTCAAACATCGAAATGAAAATCAGGTCGCGAAGTCATCGTCCAGTAAAGTAGAGCCAGGGATTGCTTTGCACAGAGCATCCTGTCGATGAGCACACTGTGTGTATGTCGTGATATTAAATTCCTAAATGCAACGTATTCCGCTGGGAGGTGACGATAAAAATTACAACACGCTGGAACGTGGCGCGATGAAAGTTTGCTGAACATATTAAAATTGCAGGAGCTGACGTTGCAATTCTTCAGAGAAAGATTATTAAGAGTAATGGCTTATTCGTCTGTAACATTTATACGGCTTATGTGAGAATATGCGAAGTTGTACGTTATCTTTCTGCATTTTTTAAAGCGTGTGAGTATGATTTCCTCACGCCGAAAAATCGCTATTTCGCAAAATTATAGCTAGCTATAATGTATCTATTATGCCTCAGGGTGGTGCAGGTTTATAAAATTCCATTTAGAGTTTAAGTAAAATATGGACACGTAATAACGTAACTCAAATAACACTTGAGTAAATTTATTTGATCGCATAAATATTTTTTCAGATTAAAAACGTTCAAGTTTTTTAAATGCAATAAATTGGGCAAATGAATTGATGAAGGTATTATCGTAAATTCGAGATATGATGTTTCTTAGTTGTGCGCGCTCACTGCAAGAAACTTCGCTCAGTGGACTGTAATATTCCATTGCTATCTGACTATAATTTCCGAGCGAGTGGAAATGCTAGCCTGCACATATATTTTGCGGAAAGCGGCCGAATGCGAGCGTACTTTGAGCACAGTCGTAATTCGATTATCGAAAGTCTTTAGCTTTACTCAAGAAAGTTGTCCAAAGTTTTCACTCGAAGTTTCTTTACATTTTGTACGTATACATATATGTTCATATCTTTTAATCCTCTAATATCTCTTGGTTTTACACATCATTTGCTTTCGGCCAATATAATAGTACGCATTAATAGGATATTCATTCAAAATAATGCAACATAACTGACGTCTAACCGCAGAGCTGTGTATTAAATTTATTTGATGCGATACGTTCAATACGTTAATATATAATTAATTTAATTACATATTGCGCTCGATAATGTAAAGGACATATAGAATTCGCAGGATATTCGAAATAGCGATGTTACATTCGCGGCTCGTCAAATAAATTTGGATTGAATCTTTAACAAGGATTTAACTTACAATTAGTCTAATTTCCATTATATTATATTTAATATCGCTATTACAAAGACCAAAATTTTTTACAAAGATACTACGAGTTATACGAATACGAGGATCATGTTAATAGCTTGCACCTTTCGCGCGGCAACTTTACATATTTACTTAAGCTTTTCATATACCACTGTTTGCTCTTGAAAGAGAAACACTAGAGGCCTAGCATGCTCGAATTGAGTGTAAATACGTGCATCTATCGTTGGTTTTACTTCTATATGCACAAATATTATGCAACTAGAATAATTAGAGAGTCGATTTTTTCCCTCAATTAAATCATCAAAATTATTCAACAGAAATATCGAATCTCGTGAATCTAATGTTTCAGCGGTTATTGGCCGGCTATTACTTACTCATTCATGTATTCCTACTTGCGGAACAGGTAACAGTCGTTGCTAATGCGGAGAATCCGGATTAAGGCTCGATTAAACAGTAAAGATTATCATTAATATACACTGTGGGGATTATAGCGCTGATTCATAAAACAAAACGACCGGTCTGGAACAAGGCAGGCGGAACCGTCGCGTCGCGTCGCGTCGTCGTGCTAGGAATTGTTCCTGTCTTTGTATAATCAAGCTCCGTTGCTCGAAGCACGACGCGGGGATGCGCCGCGGTCCCCGAGGTAGGGAGAGAACGACTTTATCAAAGGTACATTACTTATTCCCGCCCCATTGAATTAAACGTCCTCCTGGACGCGGCGCCGAAGTTGCGGCAAGTCTGCGGATGAGACCCGATGCTATAGTTGTTACTGCAGACGTACCTTTGTCTCGCGCAGAGAAACACGTTCTATACCCGCAATCTGTATCTCGTTAGCCGAACGCAACTTTCTTCTAATTGTCATAGGAAAGTATCGAAGAAGAAACACTGCGCGAGTACAGAGTCCGCGTAACGTAATTTACATCGTGGCGAACTAAACTCCGAATAGTCTGGTCTTATCGAGCCGTTATTGTTATCGTGCAGTTTAATTTCCTCCGTCTCTGGCAGAGGTGATTTGCATTGTAGATACTTACTTGCTGGCAGATCATTATCAGCGACTGACAAAAGGGCTGCTATAAATGCTGACACATCGGCTGACATAATTTTAATCGTTCACGCAAACTTATATATTTCGCCTACTTAAAAAATATTCGCGCAATCACATAGATGTCCAAAAAGAATCACGGATTCTTAAAAGTTAACGTAAGATTTAAACTTTTAAACAAGCGCGATCGTCAGAAAAATGATGTATTCTAACAAAGCGCGAATAAACCTTCTGTTGGTCATAAGCGGCAAGGGAATCGTTAAAGCGGAACGAGCGATAGCCAAACATAATAGTGGAACGAATATACGAGTACAATAACGATGCGAGATTTTCAACTACATTTTTGCGAATCAATGGCAATGTCGGAATTCTAAAAATCTTTTGCTTTATATTCAGAATGATATAAATGCAGGAAAGACACGATTTAAAATATTCCGTAAATTGCAAATTTTATTACTCCCAAGATTAATCACGTTAAAAATATTATACGTGCCGTTTTCAGAGAGCAGTAAGAAACATAAATTTTAGTAATTGTTAAATAGCACAAAAATAAAGAAAAATAATAAATATAAATATAAGTATCTACGTTCGTCTGAAGCAAAAGCTAATCGTATGTTTCGGCCTGTATTACGAGCGGTATTCAGGTGTTAATAAAGAATTTTACATTAACTTGTGATCAATTTTAATTCGTAGCCAACGTTTCGACCTACTTGGTCTTCTTCAGGGCAACTATTGTTACGTTCAAATAAATAAATTAATGTCTATTGGAGCTCACATAAGAAATTATATACAATAACGTTAAATTTGGATAGTCATCGTCGGTGATGCGTCACGCAAGCAAGGTCAAAGTCGTGCTCAAATTCGCTGTCATCAAGCACACATTAAAACGTTACCGATTACATTATCGCGATTGACAAATTCGTATTCGTTACTTTCCTCGCAGCAGCAGTCCTCCATAGGAATAAATTACATCTTGTCGGTGGTCCTCTGTAGGATTGGAATGCATCTATCGGCTATGTTCGGCGTCTGATTTTGTCGTTGCTTGTCATATGTTACGTGGGAGTAGATTCAGTCAAACTTTTGTTCGCGCGGTCATACTTAGTGGTAACTATATTTCTGTATTATGGTAGGCGTCACGGCTCTCCAAGGATCGAGTTCCTTGCGTCGATGCATGCGCTGCCTCTGCTTCTTCTTTTTCATCAGTGAATTGTTTTACTTCTTGAACGGTACTGCATATTTTTACTTCCGCCTTGATCTCGAATAATTCTTCAACATTATCAATAGGTTCAGGCTTCTGTTCGTTTCTGAGCGTTTCCATTGCTGGTCGACAAAAATGTGATCACGGGCCTTTGCCCTGGGCACGACAAAGCCCATATCGGCCTGTACCGCCTTGACCCGCCGATACACCCTCGCTTGACTTTTAGCAAGAAGGTCGATCGGCGGGATGTCGGCGAGGGCCGTCACCCCCACATGCGAGACGGTCCTGTAGGCCCGGGCTGCCCGGCTCGCTATGAGCCCGTTGGACAGCCACAAGCTGCCTACACAGGGCGGGATTCTCCGCCACTTTCTCCACCCATACTGGCGCTCCGTATAAAAGTACGGAGTGGACCGTCATCGCATAGAGGCGACGCACGTGCCCGCCTGCGCCACCCAAATTGGGCAGCAGCCTGGCCAAGCCGTTTGCCATGGCTTTGGCCTTTGGCACCGCTCGGGCAACGTGCTCGCTGAAGCTTCCGGCCTCATTCAGCCACAGTCCCAGATATCTTAGTTGGGACTGAATTGGGACGCGGACGCCCTCTATGTCCAGGCAGAGACCCCCCAGGAGGTGCTTCCCGCAGAGAAGGCACCATATTGTATCCCCTGGCGGGTCGACCCGGTCTACCCGTAAACACATTTTTGCGATGTATCCGTTTTCGCTGCTAAGGTCGAATTCCTGAAGAAGACCAAGTAGGTCGAAACGTTGGCTACGAATTAAAATTGATCACAAGTTAATGTAAAATTCTTTATTAACACCTGAATACCGCTTGTAATACAGGCCGAAACATACGATTAGCTGAAGAAAAATAATTAAATATCTTATTTAATATAAAGCAATATTTTTTAGGTGTTATGTAAGTGATATCAAATTAAATAATGTAATATAATTGTTCGAGAGCGCGCGGTAGCGCGAAGTAGCGCGAGGTAATAGACAACCACAAGGAAAGAAACAGCAAGTACAGAAAAATAAAATTTATAAAGTCAAATATGTACAAGTATTTACAGAGTCCTTTTCAGGTGAAAAGCCGTAAGCGGTAGCGCGCACAGAAGTTAGCAAAAGCGGCGAAAGCTATTAAGCAAGCGAATGCGAGCGAAATGCGGTGTTCAGCGGTGTACAAGCGGTCGTATAAAGATATACTAGGCGGGTGATCTGCGAGCGAGAGCGATTCCGCGGCGCGGCGGTGGCCTTTTATCACTTACGAGTCGAGGCTCCCTCCAGGCAGATCACCAATAATTTCGGGAGGGTGATTGGCCATCGGCGGCCTACGTCATCGTGCTTACGTCACGGTTTTCAGTTGACGACCCGAAGTGAACGTTACTTGTTTTCAATCGCTATGTTTATGGCATGGATCTTTCCTTTGTGTAAGAGCGAACAAGTCGTTCGGGCCGTCTAACAAACTTGACTTTGTTGTTGCCGAGCGAATGTCAGCGAACTTTCCGGAACGCAAATGATAGAAAGATCCATGCCATACTGAATATTAACGTGACTAATTTGAGGCGAAATTTGAAGCGAACATTTTATTGCATGCGTGCTTGCGCTGTGATGCGACTTATCACGATCTCAAACAACAATTAATGGAAAAAACTACTCATTATAAAAGAATTTTAGGATCTTAAATTAGATTTACTTTGTAATCTCATGTGTGTGTTAGTATCGGTAATGTGCAATATTACCGATATTAACAAGCGCAATGCGGCATATCTCCTCTAGTTTCGGTTGAGTTGATATTAATGGTTAGCTGTTACACGTTAATAAAACACAAAAATATCCCGATATTGTATGTAATTTATCAAATGCACTGAAGCATCAACATCGGTAATACATAATGGCACATTGCATGGGATATGATGATTTTCACTTTTACAGCAACAATCAGTAGTGTGTTGTGTTTGTCCATATCCAGCATGTGTCGATGACAATGACAAGCGATTCTAATATATCGATATCTTCGTTTCAATTATGCTATTTATAATTAACATTTTGGGTGAAAGAATAAAAATTTAACAATTAATTGTTAATGTGTTAAATCGATAGAATTAAGTTTTGAAGTCCAGAATTACGAATGTGTGCCATTTAATAATTTGAGAGATATGTTCGATGTAACTAACGTGTAGTTAACCAAAAGAGAAAAAAAATATAAAAATCAATTGCTAAGGGTAATTTTGTTAGCGTGTACTTAACATTTTTTGTGCGAACGCTGTATAATCTTCAATTTCTTGTGATTCTCGTGTTTCCGCGTTGCGGAATCACTAATATTCGAGCTTGCGGAACGTGTTCCTGACTTTTTGTATTCATGAAGAGAGAGAGAAAGGGTGGGTCGCTTCTCATTGTACGCGCGAGAATTTATACCCGAATGGAGCATAAGTAAAGGAGAACCGGACGACGAAAGAGGGTAAAATTTATTATGCTCGGACGTATCCGGGTGCCGCGACACTCTTAAAAAAAGTGAAATGTATAGCTAGTCCAACTTTGGCCGTATACCTACAATGGAATGTCAGTGTTATATCCCGTTGTGGTTTTATTTTAATTGTCACGTTGGACGACTAGCGTGTATAACTAGTGAAACATAAACTTTGGGGAAAATTTGGAAATAACGATGTATGTAACAGCGAAAATATGCAAATTGAATTATTGGATGTATAACATTTTAATGATATCATATTCGAGAAATATAGGATATCGTTACTATTGTGTTAATTACAAAATGAATCCGAATTACAACACTAATTGCATTGAAAATTTAATAAAGTTATAAAGATCTGTATTCTGCAAAAATTAAAATAATGATGATAAGATGGATAAATTGATGAGATAAACATAGTAAGATGAATGGTAACTTTAGCACTTGCATTGGCGCACAACGGATAATTCGTTCTTCGCAATATCGGCCAAGTTCCTCGAAGCTGTGTTTGCATTGTTCATGCCTGATGTTTGCGAGAAGCACGTATATTCTCTGTTTGCTTTCGCGAAATGAGACACGACATGACGACGTTTGTAATTCCGTCTGATCTTGACTTCGCGAAACTGGTATTTCTCCCCCGGCTGTAAGCGTAGAAAAAATATTAGCAGCATGTAACGTGAAGCGATACGCCATTTCCGAAGGACACTCGAATGCACGAACTACGTCGGGTTCAATTTCCCGGGAATGAAGATGGAGCTTACTCTCTCATGTTGTTACAGCGCTACTGCACGCTCCATATCCCGGGCTCGCTATCATTGCATTCGCCAACGGCGAGAGCATCGGGCTTGCTCGATAAATCTTTCGTACATATTGATATCGCCATTGATTAAATCGTAGCCGTAATTAAAATTAAAGCACGGAGAAACGTATACGAGAGTATATGCAGTAACTTGATCGAAACGGATGATATTTTTTAACGAATCGTCTCGATGCGACCTGATTTTTCGAAAATTCATCTCGGAATTAAAATAAAACTACGCGCTGTAGTTTTTTATTCAAATAAAACTCCGCGCTAGTAATTTTAGATTCGGAAATTTTAATAACATTCAGATTTATTAACCCGCATGAGACAACTGACGCACTCGATCCGAGTGTTAAAATACGAGAATTCTCCTAGCTGCTCATCATTTTTACTAGCATATGCATAGACAGATTAATGTTCTAGTTTTCGAATAACCTTATATACTAACGCAAAAATAGAATGGCGAAATTAGTAAAATGAAATTAACATTTTCTTATTATGTAACTTTTATATTTGTTCTACGGATATGAAAATTACGGAAAGTAAGTTAAGCTACTTCGCGGAGATTGCGGGTTGCATGTTAAATTAAATTGAAATTTATATAAGTAATCTCGCAGCTCGGATGCCTTTCCGCAATAATACACTAAAACGAATATTACCCGTAACGCGAACAATTTCATATGTATCATGCGCCTGCTTTGCGAAAGTAATCTTAATGTTAAATGAGCTGTAAACAGCGCGGCATAGAAATTTTTTAATACGGTTATTTCTGCAGAATAGAATTTAATTCTTTCTGCAAATTTACTCTTGCAGTATATATCTGAATATTCAAGACATATACTTTATAAAGATAATTCAAAAACGTACAGTGGAAAAGTAACTGCAACGTCATAATTTCCTTCCATAAATTATTTTAATGTAGGTATTCTCACAAATGAAACATGCTTGAGTTAAATATAGTAGTTTAAAGCGCACTTTAAATTTCATTACGTACCTTACAAAGGTAGATAAGGATTGGATATGATAAAAATAATATCAGTATCCTCTTAACTTTTACGCTTTGTTAATTAACTTTGGTACACGTGAATGCCTGAAAAGTTTGGTACATACATATTACAAAATACGTGGATAATTAAGGAAAAATGATCAAAAACGATGCATCCTTTCCGTAAACATTGAACTCCTCTTTTCCATGCAACTGTACTGCTACACAATCACTTATTTTAATGCACATTACTACATCATTCAGGATGAAAGCGTCGAAGCGTGGTTCTTTCTTTGCGCAGAAAAATCGATGTGCAGCTCCAATTTTCTTTCTATCCATTTGACATGTATTTTATTTCCGCAAACCACTAATGCTTCAGCAATTCTTTGCGTTCGAATCCGTCCGGGATTGTCTTACACCCGCAGGGGGAATGATAAAATTCGTTTTGGAGATTCTTTGTACTTCGTTCTCTAATATCCGATCGCTACACTTGCATTTGACAAGTTATCAATGGAACTCTGTATACTTCCATCTGCGCCTCGTTTCTGTTTGGACAAAGTGCAATAATAGCTACAAATTTAAAACACTAAAGAATGTGTGTGTGCGCGCGTCCGCGCGTACGAGAAAGAGAGAAATATTGTATACGGAAACATAAATACAGTCTTTGTTTTAAAACAATATTTTAACTGTTTTTCACATTAAATTAAAACTTTTATTTGACTAAAAAATAATTAGCGTTCAGACACTAAAATATTTTAATTTAATTGAGACATAGATTTAGTTGTTTGATTATCGATTGTTCAATATTTTAACCTAAAGATTAGTAAATTATACTGTTATACTACTTAGTACTGGAATACTATAATATTTATCTTTTTAACTTTATCTTTTTAATATTAATCGATAAATATATATTATTCATATACCAGACGGACTTCGATCCAATTATACTTTTAATTTTGTAAATGCATTATCTTAAACTACCTCTCATGTTCACGATCAAGATTTTCAGAGCAGAAAAATTTATATATTAATAAATTATTAATAAATTGCTGGAAATAAATTCACCACCTACGCATACATGTAAAGTTGGGAAATATACAACAATATTCTGTTGATAAATTGCGTTCAAGGAACACACTATGGCTAAATTATTTTATCTTTGATCGTGCAGATAAAAATTACTAACTTTTTAAATTATGTCCTGTTGTATAAATCTGAAATATAAATAAAAAATTTAAATAAATATATTTAGCATAGAATGCATTTATGAATAGCAATAATCGTAAGAGAGGCGGACAATATTTGAAATTAGAGACTTGTGGCAAGCTATGAATAAGTGAAAGCAACGGGTGCAGAATGGCAGTAAAAGAGATTAGAAAGAAGTTGGGGTCTAGTGTCTTCGCATCCGGATAACTGACCTCATGGCACTCACGGCCTCTCTCCGCTAACGAAAGAAGGAGGATAGAGGACGGGCAAGACAGAGGAATAAGGGTGGAAGTATACGGAAGAGACTGGCCTTTGCATAACGTGCACCGACCTACGAGCCCGCCGGGAGAACGTATTATTGCAATTTCACATGCAAAAGTTATTACACGAAATTGTCTGAAAATTGCACCCCGGCTCAGCCGCGCTTGTCCTCCTTCGCCTGCTTGCCTCCTTTTAAAATAAACCGGCGTTTGCACTTTCCCGCCCGATTTACGCAAAATATACACGAAACGGACTTATCTCCCGCGTCGCAGAACGTGGTCCAAACCGCGTACATACTCGTGACGTTAAGTCCGCCAGGAAATATCGTCGCGCGAGAATCCTCCGTGGTATTCGGCGGCGACGTTTACAGGAATGGATCCGCGACGCTCGCGAGTCGCAATCTCAGATTTGTGGAAAATTTCCTACGCGCTGCAGCGGTACGGCAGCTGTCTGCGAATGTTATCTATCCGTCACGTTTCATATATTTGATCAAAACCGGGGGATGAGAGTTATGCAGATTGAAATGCGCGATCCAAACGTAAATATAATAATCGCGATACCGAGAATATTATTCTGCGAGCTCGTGTAGGCACGTATAATGCATTTAATGAGGACCCCGTGGCACTGATATTCAAAATTTATGGCGTTCGCACAATGAAATATTAGTATCATTTCATTGTTATTACTCGATGCATGAAACAACGTAAATTGTTTGGCTGTGAAACATTAGGTACGAACAGGTAGTATTTAGCTGCAATTATCACATGTAAATACACCATGGATTTATGTATCAGTCAATTAAGTGAGATAGTAAATTAAGTGAACAATTTTAAATTAAGTAAAAGTTGGCGATTTTAACGCACGAGAGAAAGATAGGGTTTAGAATATTATATTTGCATATGTATGCCTTTCCGATATCGATTATTTTCTCGGTCGACTTGACTCCGTGTCTATCTTTATTCGCAAGAGGGTCCTGAGATATACCAGATGGCGTGACGAATATCGCGTTCGACTTGTAATTACGACCACCGGTATATAACGTGGATAATCAAACGGTCAGACGTTTCCATTCCCAGTGGAAAATTACTCTCTCGGCGCTGCTGGAGGCTCACATATGATTCTAGGGTCGAAATTGAGGAGAGGGAAGAGTTGAATAGTTGAACTTTTAAATGTATTGGAGTAGTGTCGCTTTTATCTGAACGATCTAACCGAAAATGAGTTCATTTGCCGTTGCAATATTACATTCTTTTCCGTAACGCCGATATTAATATGTATATTATTAGGGACTTCCTAGTATAGAGTTACATACTTGCTAGTAGAGTTTAGCGATGCGACAGATGGACGCAAAAGTCACACACGAATAGGTCGCACTAGTGCGGCCATACAAAGTGCCAAACGATTCTTATCGGTTTTTCACGCTTGAACTGCCTGTACGTAACTAGTTTAGTTTATCCTCGAGGGACAACCATCTCGTCTTCTTAAACAGTCACATATGGCGCGAACATTTCGAAGATGCAAGCGCATGATAAATGAAGTATCTCAAGTTTTCTTTCATTACATTAGCAGTTGCAAAATTGATTTCCTTTCGTTGAGTTCCTGCTTCTGGCAACAATAAATTGTATCTAGATTGTTTTTTTTTCTTGTATAAATGTATAAGATTTCGAGACGAGGGAAGCTTGAACCACGCTGCTCCAATTTTCTAAATGTGTATCTACCATTTATCTGCTTCGCGGTTGAAACTACTACACATTTAATTTTATTTATATATTTGTGAAGTAACAAATATTTTTACATGAATGATTTTATATTAAAGCGTTATTTATCTACATTTTATGTTAATTACAACGATAAAAAGTTAAGTCGATTTTCTTTTATTTTGCATATATTCATTAGATTGTGACAATCATTTCCTTATACAGACATTATATGTATAATAGCATCAAAATCTATACATGTTTTACGCTTCACAGTGCACCATAAAGTTCTTTTTATTTTTCTTATATCTGTAATAAAAATAGACCTTTCCATATTTAGATCATGTAAAGATAAACATATTGCGCAATAAAGTACGTTTTCATGACATCGGTCGTGGTTATGCACTTCGTATCGGAAAATATTCGAACTTTACCTAGAAGTATGGATATCCAATCTACCCATAAATTGACTGTACATGGCACGGTCAGTAAATCGATACGGGAGTACATATCGTAAGAATTTTATTTCGTGTCATGGAGTCATTGCACTGTGAGGTTGATAAGTGCAGCTAGATAATATTCTTATAATTAAACTTGAATTTTATTTAACGTTATAAAAATCATAGGATTATCAAGAATATTATCGTTGTTTAAACTTCGTTATAGAGAAAATGAATTTGGAATTTGTTTCTAATACTTTTAGACACAGTTTTCTTTAATTTAATTTAATTTAATTGAGCATAATGAAATGCAATATAAGTAATAAACAATAAATAATTTTAATATAAGCGCACTTCAGACATTCAAAACTTTGATAATTACATATCAATATTGATATCACATCACATTTCTTTATTGCTGTATTTTACAACTCTGCACTTAAACTTTTATGTTTATATTAAATTTAATTGGATCACTCGTAGAGAGCTGTAAGAAGTTACAAGTGTTAATGGAATTAAAGGATTAATAATCAGGGCTTTTTTATAATTTACATTTTATGCAGATATTCCGTGCGTAATTTTGTAAACCTGCTAAGAATGGGGATTCTTAGTACGAAGAAATTATGCTTGCTGTTGTATTTTCTGTTGTAAATTCTATTATCTTAAGAAATTCCCCTGTAGCGCGAATTGCTCGTAAACCTCCCGAGATTTTTAACTATCGTTAATGCGGTAATTTGGCTGCTACACAAATCAAAACGATAATGCACCGCGCGCAAGCAATAAACGATTATATTTGATAATAAATTATTGCTTTGTTTTCTAATTTTCCTACTCTAATTTTCCGGTAGACATACTTAAGTATTTATACATTAAAGATCGTTTAAATTTTAAATTGTAATCAGAAATCCGAGTTGCTTTGAAAACATTAACTAGTAATCAGTTTTGTAATAATGAAAAATAATAAATGTAATTATAAAAAATAATAAAAACAGATCAAGATAAAGCATAATATAATTTCTTGTGCGATGTTCGATGTAACGACAAACAATATTTGACAAATTTTTATTGAAAGAAATTGTTTTATCTGTGATTTTCCAAATATAAATTATAATAATCGAGTTTAACCTTAAAAACTCACAATATAGCGAACCATTTACAATATAATGAAGCTTCGATAATTTATTTTTAATTTACTAAAGTTTACAGAGCGCCAGAGTTATGGAATATTATCGTATTAAAATTAAAGTTGGATTATAAAGATGGAATAAAAATTCCATTCACTTTCTGAATTAAATTCTGGAAAAAAATTATCATAATCCATATTTTATGATTTTCCGAAGTAAAGAAACGACCACCATCAGAGAAACGACCAAGTTGCGTTCGAGAAATTCTTTTGAAGAGTATAAATTAAAACTACTGTTCTGCAAACGTTAATAATGAATTTTCAATGAAGTATCGCATAATTATAATCAAAAACGCATAATACTTTATTAAATAATACTGTGGTTTAGAGAAACAATAATAACGGGATTATCGAAGGATAGTAAACATATATAAATGAGTAAATATTGGATTGCAGGATAACGCGCGATACAAATACGATACGTACCGCAAATGCGTAAATAAATATGGCAAATTTTCCGGACGCGTGGACATAAATTGGGGAGTTTCAGCATAAATAGGTTATTCGTAAAGGAAGCATAATAACAGCATTTTGCAGCGTATGGTAATTATCCGGCCGACGATTTTTCTCTCCACGCGTTTCGTTGTATTGCGCACAACATACGCAACACGAAGCCCGCGGAATTAATGCAAATTTATGCTCGCATGCTTATGCGCAGCTCCCGTTGTAAGCCGATCGGCTTATCGCCGACTTATAAGCCATAGAGACAAATAAAGCGCGAAAATTAGCACGTTCGCTTCTCGTAGGGCAGCGCTCTACAATTGAGGATTGGAATTCCAGTGAGTCATGTTCTATTTTCGAACTTGCGCAAAGTTCAACTCAGCTCGGTGTTTGTTTGTCGCAAAACTTTCTGAGATCGTCTCGTCGAACAGTTATTTTAAGATGTTTGTAACATAATTGGTTTACTAACTCTATATTTTTATGCTTTATTTTATCGACACTGTAACACGCGCAACAGATGTAAAAGTTTTCCTGCGAAATGTCTCGAATACTTTTTAATTTAAGAAATAGTAGTACAATTTTATATTCTCCCTTTCCTGTACGCGAATGTGAAAGGAAATTTGATACTGATATTAATAATAGATTAATGTCAAAATGATATTTTTGACAGAAACATTTTCCAAAATTGTGCATATAATAATAAAACTACATTTCATCGCAGAATTAAATTTTTACATGGATATTCTCGTAATAATCAACTTTGGACGTTTAATTCCGCTACCTCGGTAATTTTATTGATGAAAGGATGATAAATTCTTAACTCTCAGGATATAATTGCGGACCTTGAAGAAACACGCACGTTGATAAACGAGCGAGGGTGAATGGTCGACAATAAAACGGGGGAACGTATCATCGTTATCATCAATATAGGAGAGGGCCTGGCCCGTGACCCAAGACGAATAAATCCGCGTTGTACATGATTGCCCCGGGCTCAAGTTTTCCGTACACAATCATCCGTGCCATAAAACACGCTGGCGCGTGCACGCGCTTACACGCGGCGGTTAATAAAACGCGCGAGACGGATTCTGTGTATGCTTAGAGGATAATCCGTCGGGCGCATCTGTCGGCCTCATAAAGTATTCCTTGTCGTGCAAGACCCGAGAGGACGGGTAGAGCCGTGTGCGGCAGCGAGCTGCGGTTAGTCATCCGTGTCAAATGGGCAAACCTAAACAGATTACACGCTGATTGGCCCGGTCTCGTCGTCTTGTTGTCGGCTGGAAGCCACCCTATCTCGACAGAGATGCCGAGGCGACAGATGTGTCGGCTAATTCCTCCCTCTCTCTCTCTCTTTCTCTCTCTATCCTTCTCTCTTTCTCTCTCTGTCTCACACTCACTCTCACTGGCTTTTTTTCTCGTGACCGTGTCATGTTCCTTGCGCGTGGTATGCATTTAATGGCACACCGCGACGAATTCCACAGGGGGTGGCGCGCCACGTTCTTCGCGGTCGTTTGTCGCATGAGGCGAGGTTATTAAGGGCGAAATTCGCGTCGGAAATGCGTGCGTATATCTTCGGCACCATTATACCGCGACGTGTGCGGTATTGCACCTCGAGATTCGAACGACTAGACAAATTCTCACGACGGTCCCGATTTGTTTAAACCGGTGCAATTCTCGCCCGTACCTGTCAGGTATATACCAATTTAAATCCGCATTAAATTTCACGAAACTAATTTTACGTTGCATATTTATTAAGGCTGACGTTTCAAATCTGCCCCCGCAACGAGATAGATTCTAGCGCTATTGATTTAACGCTACTAATAATTCACTGAGCGAACTTGCGTGTTTAATTTGGCGCTTCGTAGTTTCCATCTAGGTAAATAATGTATTATTGCGATGCAATTACATGGTTCCATTTGCACAATTATGTTTGCACGGGGAACTCGCAAAACGCTCTATCATTATTTACTAAATTGTAAAATAATGTTATCAGAGATATTAATATAATATCACGACGATTTCATAACATTTGAGTGCACGAGAATGAAGATTTTGCCGATAACGAGATTGTTTTAACTCAAACAATATTTTCGTTGAAATAACGCAAACATTTAAGAATATTTTTAAAAGTATATTAACTAGTTCATTAATGATAAACATGTCTTAATCAATTCCTTCTTTTTTCTTGAATCAAAACGAGAAAGAATAAAAAATGCCACTGATATTGTTTTTGTTTTAACTGGCATACACATTCAAATATACATTATAAGTAATGACGAAACCAATGCCACTCACAGAGAAAGGATATTGCGATTAGATTTAAGGATCTCAGCTTCCGGAGATTCATGCAAAATTAATAGTATTCCCTTTGCTCTTGGTTCCGTTTCTCGTCGAGTCATCGGGCTTAAATAAACTCCCGAGACACTAGCGATTTCTTAAGGATTTGATTCTAACGGGGTGCAACGTGCGGTGTACTTTCGCTAAATAATTCTTAACTGGCGGAGTCCGTGTATTCGCGCGGTAATGAGAGTAAGAAAGACGCTAGCCTGGTTTCATACGCTATTCCCTTTGACCCAGCCGTGATACCTCAAATCCGGCAGTCTCTAGTACTTTCGTGACATGCGCTCGCGCGCATATCCGTCAGACTTATGTAAACGAGGAGAGGATGCCACGCCAGGATCAAACGGGCGTCGAGGGAGGCGAGCGTTCCGGGGGAAAACAAGAAGCGACGCGCGGCGCTTTGTTGGGCGGATCACTTAGATCTGATGGGTAATTTACGTTCCCCCGACCGTCACGCCGAGGAGAGCGCACGGAGAGCGTCCCGGAAGACGCCCCGCCGGATCGATGATAACGATTAATTACGATTTATCGGCGTTATCGCCTCGTCGTACGGTGACTCATAAAGCAATTCCCGCGATAGGCGGGCGTGCAACGCCGTGGAACAACTTGCATTAAAGTGTATCGATTCGTTTGATTTACTAGCCGGGACTAGCGATAGCGCCGAATGGAGCCGCGCGATATTGCGAGCGTCCGCGTTCGCTGCTCGTGAAATTAAAAAGCACGTTTATGAGCGACGAGTTATACCCGGTAGCGCGATTATTGCTCGGGGAATCATAGGTGTTGTTGAACGAAGCACAGTGTGCCTCCGGGAATTTTGCATATCTACACGACCGTTCCGATGCCCTCCATTGCCACCATTGCCGATCATTTACGTTCCTATTTTCATCAATCAACTGATCGTGTCGTAAATAGTAAAACTGTAACCTCATTTCGCAAAATAATCAATGTTAATTTACGAGCAATAAGTCAACCTGTCATTCGGGTCAGCGTAATTTTCATGGGGCAGAAAATTCGCGCTAGTCATAGAAGTCAAATTCAATAACTCATGCGTAAGTCCGCGATAGAAATAGAATTTTTACACGACGGGGAAATTTATTGATATGCATGTATACATGCGTAAAATTATTTTTTAAATTATTATTTTATCTACATTAAGATCTATGATTATTTTATGTAAATATTATTGTTATTAATAATTTTTTAATTACATAGAAAGAGTCGTGCGCAATGAATGTAATCAGACATCTCAAAGTATTTCGTAATTGGAATGAAATGTCGAGATCGTGTCATCACTCGAAAGCGAATTCAAGAGCGCGGAAGCGGATTTGTCGCCGAAAAGTCGCCTTTATTTGATTACACGACCGATATGTCGAGCGATCCATCAGGGAACGGGCGAGGCAGAATAATTCGACACGAGAGACGGATTCGCGAATACCGCGTCTCATTTTGAGCGTCTTGAAACGAGTTTTACCGCGACGTAATGCGAGTATATATACTTTTTCCTTCTCTCTCGATTCTTTTATTCGTCCGTTTTGCTTTTTCCCTTATGCCGAATATAACACAGCTGCTAGATATCTCTTCACATACAGAAAATGTCGCATTTATTTCAATATCGAAACGTCAGTACGTTATTCAATTGAAAAGTCTTAAGGTACCAAACGTAAAAGTCGAAAAATCGTAAAAGTCTTATTTTATTTTCACTGAATTTTATATTAATAAAAATCTTATTTTAGACATAATCAGAGTAATTGATGTGAAAAATTAAAGGATTGTGTCAAGTAATTTGTTCTCAAGTTTCTGTAAAAAAAAGACGCGACTTTAGAGGTATCAAAAAATTTACTATTGTACAAAGAAAATTCGATAAGTTTAAGATACTTGATACACGTGTAAAGCTACAAGTAATTTTTTTTCACACATGATTGATCCACATTCACATGATGGATGAGATAGAAAATTGCGGTAAAGGACATAGGAAAAATTTTGATGGTTCTCTGTGAGAGCAGCTTTTATTTGGACGAGCACGCGGCAATGAGATTGGTACTCATTCGTTACTGTAATTTCCAGGGGAAAAGAAAGAGGTAACCATTCTGACGATAACGAGGAAAGGCTCGTTGAGCACGCCGCCGTTCCAATTATGTAAAAACAATCTCGTAAATCCGAGTTTGCTGGCGAGTTCGTCGAACGATCCGGCGAGTACGAGGAAACGATAAATTCGCCTCCACGGTTTAACACTCGCTACAATTTCACTCACGCTCGTAACCTTTTGCGAATTCAACCATCTCGAGTTTATACACCAAGAACATTTTCACTGATAAACAGTAGAAAAAAAAATGAGTTAATTAATGTTATGCCGCATTGTGGGTTGCACCGAATAATGCTAATCATAATTGCAATGTAAATAAATGTTAATTCCCGTTGAATGATAGGGACAGGGATGAATTAAATTACTGTAAAATAGAGTTTAGTATTCGTTTATAATTTCGAATTCCCTCGAAATTGCAACCTGGTTGTCCTGATTGTCCATCTGATTATAACCATCGATTTAATACGCGACTTGTGCAGTTTGTTTCCGTTTCCCTACATTCTTTTTAATAAGATCATTGTTGCTTTAAAAGGTAGACTGAAGAAAGATGCAATTTTAACGGATCTACGGTAATGTAACTTTTGTCCGTCCGTTCTGTGCTTGAGGCAAATTACATGGCGACGTGACCTAAATTACACGACACCGGCTGAGATTAAAACTAGCTCAGGCTAAAATATAATATCCTTATTTTCTAGCTATGTTTTGCACATGAGTCTGAAATAAATAGCTGGTACGCGCAAGATGCTTCGCTTTAATGTTTCCACATAATTATCTTCGAAGCAAGATTATTATAAAGAAATATCTCTACGAAATATTTTATAGACATTGTACAGCATCTCATTGTAATGTAGATAATTTATAAAGTTATGATGTTAAAGGTGTGAAAAACGCCTTGTCTCTCTCATAATGATAAGTCAATAGTACATTCTAATACTCGAAGTTTGGCGCTCGCAGCAATAATTTTGTGCTCCGTCTCACGGTAAACGTAACTAGCGCGCGTCTAACGTTATGCGAGCTGCATAACGATGCGGTCAAATATTTCGTGTTTACGACGGTAGACAAGCATCGTTAGCATCATGTGTAATTGGGAGCTGCGGTCGAGACTCGAGCCGTGCAACTTGACGTAATCGGTCGCGTTATGCAGAGTATATCTGACGTTGACGATTCATCCGGGGTTTGCCCAATTATCGTTGCCCTCTAATTAACGATTGCGCGAACAATCGCCAGAACGGCAGGCATTGAAGCCAAGCGTTGCGAAACCCCTACAAAACCCCACCTTTCTGCAATTGTGCGGAACACCAAACGCCGCGCCGCGGTACGCGCTCATCGATGCGCTGCGGGGTGTATTAACTGTGTTACTCCTTGTACACGCTCAGATATCAATCATTCTTATCGGTCGCAATTATCGTAGCACTATTGTATTATGATGTTGCGCGTGATTTCATTACTTGGCTCTCTGACAATGACAAATCGCCGTGAATGATTCGGAACACGAAAACGGTGACTTAGATTCGTTAAAAAGGACCTTTTCATTGACAAGGAAACCTTGATTTAAAATTGGAACAATTATTGCGAGAACAATTATCGCTTCTCTGATATAATTATTTTTTCGGATAAAAATTTGAATATTTATGGCGGACATTAAAGACTATAAACGAGCTTTGATGAACGAAATAAGTATAATTAAGTATATCTTTCTCTTACTTACACATCAGAGGTAAGAACATTTAGGGCCAAATTGCCCGCGTGAGAGTTAACGAGTTGCTTCTCTCGCGCATCGATGTACCATTAATTTCGACAGCTGCACAATTTCCGAAAGGAAGCAATACCAATTCGCTTCGGTTTTTGGAAAGCAGCAGCCACGCTGCCCTCAAAACGTCCCGTTCTGGTATTGACAATGTAAATGGATCGCCGCGTCGTGAACGGTATAACCGCGTTCCCTGATGCAGAAGCGAGAAAGGGCGGAGACGTGCAAACGTGAGAAATCCGGCGGATCTACCGAAAGGATCTTGTTAATTGAACGCTTAGCGACCCGTCGTGGTGTACGCAGCTGGACAGGATCGATCGCGGGAGTCACGTCGTAGAAATTGGAGCGATCGTGTTCCTTTTCGTTCTGGTTTCCTATACCCGCCAGACCCACGCTCGTCGTCTTTGCCGGGCTCATCGGCGCACACATACAGGTATATAACATACATAGGTATATGGATCGAGCTAATCCCAGAACGGGTTACGGCCACCGGTGTAACTGGGACGTGCCCGTAGTTCGGAATCGGCTAGCTTATCGCATTTTCTTGCGCGATTTCTTGTTCCACGCGACGTCCATAACCCTGGGAGTCATGAAAAATGTCCTGGAATCGTAACGATCTCAAAATGTCCAGGCGCATCAGAAAACTGTAGATGTACTTTTGTACTTACTTGACGAGCTGTAGAGTTTGTCTTGCAGACTTTTGATGTGGTTGTAGCCTTTAAAAAGAATTTCAAAATTATCGATTAATAATCATAATTTGATCAGGATGAAAAGCACGGAGAGAAAATGTGGTGTAAAATATTTTATTCACACTTGCCAAACTTCAATAAATAAATTTGTTTCCAAAAGCACACAACGTGCACGTTTTTAATCGGAGAACATTCTAAATGAGTTTCGATTATCGGTTTAACACTATCACGTCGACTTTACATCCATATAGTGGAATATAGTGGAATATAGTGGAATATAGTGGAATATATAGTGGAATATGAATATTTTAAAAATATTTTATCGTAATTGAAGAATTACCGACAAGTCGCGTCTACAAATGAAATTGACTACTCTTATCTTAAAACTTATCCCACATTAATCCGCGGCATTATAATCGCGCACTGTAATAATGCTTATATCATTTTGTACTTCAGTCTGTACATTATTAGTGTACGTTATGTGCACATTATTAATATTTAAATTTGGAGTATTATTGTGTTCTGTCATTAGTTCGGGATATTGTGTTTCTTTGTCTAGCAGCTCTTTGTTAGTTGTGGTACGGTCACACCAAGGTAATCTACCAAAAAACTTTTGGCATCTATTTTTAAACAGATAAACGATGCATAAAACAAAACTCAAAATTGAAAATACGATCAAAAAAATAATTTGATAACTAGTTTGCAGCCTCTGATAAATCCTAAGACTTTCCAATCAGGACTTCTATAATATTAATCTGCTTCGCTGGTTTACGCGAGCCGGGATGATTATAGCATGCAAAATTGCGACTCAAATTTCACATTGTACCCCGAAGCAGAACGGAGTAATAACGTTCTCTATTAATCGGATGCGGGTGCATCTCCTAAATATGCGCTCGGTCACGGAGAACCGAAATTCTCTGGATAATCTGGCGGATCGGACTTGGAAGTTTCGCCTGCGCATAGAAATCTTGCGACGGCGAACGCAGCCAGAATTTGGCTTCCATCTCGTGGCTTATGCTGACAAATGGCGAGTTTCGTAGATAATAGGCGGGGCCCTTTGGATTCGTATCTTTGCGACGATCGATCGGTTTCAATTCGAATCCTCGCTACGGAAAGACCTTGTTCTCCGATCATTATCTGCAAATGGAAAGTGTATTGTATACCTTTATTATGTGTACTGTATACTACATATACAAAACACGCTTGTCATATGTTAACTTGCATGTATGTGTGTGTCATGTGTCTTCGTATATGTGCATAATACCCAGGTAACAGGATGACGTCTAAAGACGTCTTAATGACGTATTATTGACGTTAGAGACATCATTAAGACAGTATTAATACGTTATTTGACGTCAATCTGCTACCTGGGTAATATACACAAATAATTGAAAATGCTCATATTGGTGAGAAACATCTGGGAGGAAACACTTATCTCTCGCTTCTATTGTTGCATGAAAATAGCGGTCTTTGTGTGATACATTATAAAAATTCGAGGCTTAGAAGTGCATCAGTAAAGAGTCAGGTTTTATCCCGATTAATCTTTTTTTTCTTTTTCTCGGAATTTTAGGAGTCGGCTTTTAGAGCAACGGGCATTTAACGTTGAGGCAGCAAGGTAAGGAGTACAGGATCTCTGTAGGAGGCGATTCCATTAAGATATCGAAAAATGTTTCCGCTGCTTTCATCGTTCGTAAATAAACGATAATTGTTATGTTCTTAACATGTTATAAAGTACAGGACTTTATATAGATTTAGTTATATTTTACAGCAAAAAATATTTTTCATAATTTTTCCAATTTGTTTAATTACAAATACGTCATGTATACCCAGATCATTTAAGTACAAACTAAATGCTTGATTTTTTTAAAAGATCGTGTTTTCCATGAGTATCTTAATCAACCGATTGAAAGATTAATGTTAGCGGTTCACCGGAAAAAGATTAATTCTGCCATTTAAGGCTCATTAAGAGATGCTCATTCGTGAAGCCAATCGCACGTTTTATTCCCTTCGGATACTAAATCGAACGTTTTACAGCGCCAAGCTCCACTTTGCTGGCCCACGTTACACTCTGTATATTTCTTATTGCTCCACCGTAGCTTAAACCGAAATTTGTATTGACCGTTAAGCGGGTATTACGAGGGTAGCTTATCGTTTATCCGTATTTAACAAAACGACCGCGCGCAGCTACAGGCAGTTACGTCTGGTCTAAATCGGCGGTGGTGGATCTGGCCATTGCGAAGGGCTTCCACATCCAGTTATTAGACCGTAACATCCGGCAACTTAAGTGCCTCGCACAGCATAATTCACAGGGACCAGCCGTGGAGCTCTCCCAGAGGTGGAGTTTCCGCGTCTCATTCTGATATCGCCGGTGCACCTACCACCTCTTGGAATTCTGCTGATGCGACATATCGTTCCTCCTGCGGATTTCCCCGACGAGCTTCATACGTGACGAGCGTAATTGCGATCTCCGTAACGCGAAATAATCCGCCGTGCGAGCGTAATTCTGTGCTAATAGAAATCTTAAGTCGCCGTGCCATATCCCCTTCGGAAGTAAAGTACTTTCCAGGTAATTGTTCGTCCACATCGACCATCCGCTGATGACTTTGCCAGGAATATTTTAATATCTATCTTACTGACTAAAATGATCAATTGCGGTTGCTTGTGGAAGAGTAGAAGGCAGGAAACGTTAAGTCCTTTCAGTTTGTTCTTCTACTTCCAAGCTAGAGAATGATATTGGCCGACCTACTTTAAAAGTATCGATTTCATTCTATCCAATCTAGTTTATACCCAGTAGGCATTTCACCGTTAAATATTTCTTTAATATATATTGTCAAAATAAATTGAACTGTTTCCGATATCAGCGATTCAATTTTGATGTGCAATTTACCCTTGACAAAAACAGGAAGTTCGGCGATAAATTAATACTAATTCTTTTTCTGAGTACACTCAAATATTAAATTAATCACATGAAATATATATATATGTATAATTTAGAGCAATATATGTGTGTAGACTTTATTACATACTTGTATCTTTCAGAAATCTGCGCGTGATGTAACACAATATTGTACACTACATTCAAATTGCAAGTGGCGTTTATAGAGATTGCTTCATCGCGAAGTCGTGCTTATTTAGATTTTCCCGTCAATAAAGAGAAGTGACATTTTTAATTAACTGTCGAGAAGAACGATCCTTCCTTCAAAATAGAAATATTAATACGAAGATTCTACAATTAATGTATTAGACAGGCGTTATATCGAAGAAATTGACTCAAGCAATCTCGGCGGAAAGTAGAAAATTAATTTTTTATAAATATGTACACGCTCCGAAAGGGACGTGAGCTTTGAGAGATGTTAAGGAAACACAAAGTCGATTTAGTCAAGAACTTTTAGTTAGTATATTTACCATACAGTTGGTAAATTATTAAGTCTTTCGTTAGATCATTTATGTAAGAGTTTCCATAAATCATGGATAAGAAATCACAAATATCAGAAATCACATAAATGATAAATCGCATAAATCAGAAATCACAAAAATAATAAGTCGCATAAATTAGAAATAACAAATGGTAAATCACATAAATCAGAAATCACAAATGATAAATTGATTAATGGCCAATTCACTTTAAATCATATCAAGTCATTTATGAAGAGTATTTATTTCAAAGTCTTCAACTAAACCAAAATAACACCAATTCAATTTGAAAGTATCACATTTCATGAAATCATTTCCATAAATTATGTTGTGATTCAAAATCAAGGATATCTCAAAGAAAGTTAAAGTGACTTATTCGAAAGAGAACATAGAATTGAAAAAGTTAATGAGTGAATAATTCTAATTATCAATAAATTGTACGTTAATACGAGAGTTTTATTCAAAACTTTAATTCTCGCAAATATTACCTTTTAATTAAAGAGTCAATAAATATGTATCAAGTCAACGCATTAATCCATAAGTTTAATTCAGACAATACAGATATTATCGAGAACATGGCATAAATTGCAACTCAGCAACATGTTATTCGCAATAATTCGGAATAAACAAGAAAGATCGCTCGACGTCTATTTGTTAAACAAATGAAATAAATATTAGAAAGATTTGTTGTAGAATTAGAAATATTTGTTAATCCCATTCCAATGAAAATATCGTATAAATCCGTAATGTTTATACTGAGCGCTAAAAGATGCTCAAGCTTATTCGTTATGTGCTGAAGGCGCATTTTGAAAGTATGGAGCCCGAATCGAATTGGAAAGTATTATTCCGTGAAAAGCTCTTTACAATTTTCGTACTATCGTTCTATGAATCCTTAACACCATCCGGCTGTACATCCGAGACTTTAATTAACTCAGACTATTTTTCTTTAACTGCTTCGTATTATCCGGCTCGAAGGACCACCATAATCACTGTTTACAAATCAACACTTCAATGTCCTAAATAATAATCCAAAAAAGCATTTTTGTAACCCTACCGTTACATGTCGGAGACATCACTAATTAAATCAAGAAGTCCTGATATCTTGATATGATTACATCAACGTACATACTTATAGAAATATGTTTTGCAGTCAATTTTCAAGAATTAGTTTATATAACAATATATCAGGAAAGATATATATATATATATATATATATATATCAGAAGATATATATATATATATATATATATATATTATACATATATATTAATACTGATTAATATATATTGTTATTATAAAGAAATATTGCTATTAACAGTTGTCGCATATAGATCGTGGAGAGCTATCATACTGTGTAAGAGTGACTTAATAAATGTCTTTGAGCACAACTTAGTGGGGCCACTTGTATCTACCTTCCCTTGAGTTGGTTACAGCAATAGCGACGAGGATGGGATGATCAAGATGATCAATGATGATCAAAAGACAATTCATCCATATTTTGTGGTTCTTCTTCAGGTTCATCGTTATTTTGTGCTTCTTCTTGATCTTCATCCTCATTTTGTTCTTCGGGAGTTATAGAGAACTCTGGAACGTTCCTCTCGGAACAACGATAATGATCTTCGTCTAATTATTGACGCAGCTTTCCTTTCGGACTCGCATCGGCCACAAAAACGAAGTAATACCTTTGGTCTTATTGTTTTTTGCACCAATACCTGTCAACGAAACTGCGGATTGCGTTCTAAGTAAATTAAGTTGTTGAACAACTCTCTCTGTTATAATTGCTACCTCTGAACCCTGATCTACAAGTGCTCGCAATTTCATGGATTGACCTTCCGATGAAACGACCACCACTCTTGCAGTCGCGAGAAGAATTGACGATCCCAATGATTCGTCTTGATGAGAGTATAAAACCCTTGCTTCTTGTTTTGATGAAGTATCAGAACGGGTTTCCTGTTTAGGACTCTTATTCTCCTTTTCCTTAGATTTGAAGAAGTCTGTTACATGAATTGAGGTGTGATGTTTACGACGGCACTTCTGGCACCGTTTTGTAATCCTACATTGTGAAACTCGGTGCAGTCCCAAACAATTATAGCAAAGCTTATGTGTGGAGATGAGTGCTATTTTTTGTTGTGTCGTTTTTGACGCGTATTTAGGGCAAAAGGATATAAAATGCTTTTCTTTACACAAAATACAGACTCCCTTTTGATTGGACGACGCATCGAAAGATTTGCTTTGATGATGAACCTTTGCTGAAGACTGTTTTGTTGATTGCAAAATCCGTTTCTGCTGAGAACTTTCAAAGGACTGTAGCGACGACATTCGTGCGAATAAAAAATCATGAAATTGTTTCCATGAAGGAGGTTTTCTACTAGAGCCTAATTGGGCTTCCCACAATTTATTCGATTCTAAATCTAGCTTCTGTGTACAAATGAAAATTAAGATATGATCCCAATGAGCTATTGGACATTCTAACGTTTCGAAAGTCCGATACAATTGCTGTAGTTCCGTGCCTGATTCTTTGTTAACGCGTTTAAGATTGAATAAGGATTGAAGCGCATGGTTTATTAATAATCGCGTGTTCTCATAGAATTCGATAAGAGCGTCCCATGTCTTCTGAAAATTCTCCGCTGTTAACGCCGTATGCTGAACTAAATTAAAAGCTGAACCCGTTAAATGAGTTTTTAAATATTGTAGTTTTTCAACAGCAGATAACGTATGGCTTGTAACTATCATTGAATGGAAAAGATTTTTAAATGTAAGCCATTTCTCAGCATTCCCGTCGAAATGTGGAATTTTTATGAACGGCAACTTTGCATTTGGAAAATAAGTCGGCCCTACACTAGGAAGAGACACCGATTGACCTGATGTTGATGGAACCGAAGTTACCTGATTTGACGTTGATGGAATAGAAATTATCTGATCTGACGTTGATGGAACAGAAGTTGACTGATTTGAAGAAATCTCTGTGATAGAACCCTGATTACGTTCCAACAACGAAGTGAATCTTTCGAGCGAGTTTAAATAAACCTCTTTTGTTATATCATGAACGTTTTCTTTAAAGTAAAAGTGATTTTGGACCTCACGTTGCTCCTCTACCAACAGTCTCGGTATTGAGATCATTACTGCGGTATGAACAATATGAAATTGATTCCAAATCCCTTTTAGTTCCGAAATTTGCATCTGAATATTCTGATTAGAAATATTTGTTAATCCCATTCCAATGAAAATATCGTATAAATCCGTAATGTTTATACTGAGCGCTAAAAGATGCTCAAGCTTATTCGTTATGTGCTGAAGGCGCATTTTGAAAGTATGGAGCCCGAATCGAATTGGAAAGTATTATTCCGTGAAAAGCTCTTTACAATTTTCGTACTATCGTTCTATGAATCCTTAACACCATCCGGCTGTACATCCGAGACTTTAATTAACTCAGACTATTTTTCTTTAACTACTTCGTATTATCCGGCTCGAAGGACCACCATAATCACTGTTTACAAATCAACACTTCAATGTCCTAAATAATAATCCAAAAAAGCATTTTTGTAACCCTACCTCGCAACACTGTCTAGGTATGTCACTATGGGCCCGCATTGGTCCCGCTAGAGCTCTTCACGGACTTGACAACTATGACAGATGGCAGCACACCACTGTCTCTATATCAATACAGCGCGGTATTTCAAACAAAATATCTTATAATATAACTTGTGCAATTTGGTATAATTACATTGCAGAGGTATATGATGAAGTTATTCAATTTCTTCGCTGCTCAAGAAATTTATTTATTTATTCAGATATTGCTTTTGTATTCTGATTAGTATCGATGGAATCGCAAATGTCTAATGTCGCTCTAAAAATGATGAACAATCGTCAGTGATATCGTGACGTGTCATTAATTGCGCGTATAGTTCCGGCCTCGAATGCGAATAAATATCGATCAATGTACGTCCGGACGAACGTGGGTTAAGAAATGTGTTCGCACAGTCGTATCTAGCTGCAAAATCTATTAAAATAAAGATTAATCTCCGTGCGGATTGAAATACGAACGAGGAAAGCGAATTCGCGGCGATCACTCGCGAAATTGAAATTGGCATGATTTGTTGCGAAAATGCCTGTCTACGTCGTTATTTTAGCAATTTTATTCTGTAAGTGAACAATCACGAGCAATGCCGCGCATTTCCGTCATTGTTATGAAATATCGCTTTAACTCCCTACCGTAATCGAGGCGGGTAATTATATCCTCTGGTGAATCGACACATACGAGAGAATGCTAAAAGTGATTATTTTTCGATTATTTAATATTGTTTAATAAGCGGGGAAATTATTTTATCAGGAATTTTGCTAAAAAAAAATAGATATAAAACATAAAAAAAAATATATATACTTATTTATATTTGCATATTTAATTATTCTTCTTTTCAGACGTATTTATAATATGATCAGTTGCAGAGATTATAATTTTTCTCTTTTATATAGATGAACAATTAAGAGCGACAATTACGTTGATAACTGAGTGACAGTCATATTGAGACTTTATTTAGCAGAATATAATTAATGAGATTCCATAGTATTTCAAGATTATAACTAGTACGACATATAGAGGAAGTACATTTAATTAATCAGATAATTATTCTTAATTAGCATAGTTTAATCAAAGTTTTAGTCCGATTAAGAAACATACATCAATAGAGATCAACAATTGGTAATAATGTTAAACATATATTTCATGCGAGTGATAAATAGACGTTGCTATTAATTAATTATTCTCTTTATAATGGCTTATCAATGTCGGAAGCGATTGATTGCAACGTGCTCTCGATGGCAATTAGTTTAAGATTGATTAACGTATTGCTAAAGTCGATAACATAGAATGGATTTACTTTATAATTGTGAAGGATTTACTTGATTTTAATTGCAAAGTTCTCATCCGATTTCTCTGTCTGCTGTTCGCAGGCTGGAATAATTTGTATGACGTTCACATTTAAAGTTTCTATTAAACTGAATATGAAATTAAATTATCTATTGAATTTAACATCCAACGTGCTATGCTTGGCAAATATGAGGGGAAGCTTTAATGTTAATTCACCGGGCTTTCTAGTAGTTAAGCTGCGCGCTTGTATCAGGAAAGTTTGAGAATAGCTAGATTTCGCTCCTGATAGTTACAAAAACGATGATTAAAAATCCGTTGATAAAACACAAAGCGTTATGTCGAAGTTTACCTATCGAAAAATTGCAACATTTCGGTCATATAGCAATAAAATCAAAGTTATATAATTTGACATAATAATTATGAAAATTTTAATCAGCGTTAAAACATTTTGCGCGGCTTCGTATATTCTACGACTAGCTCCACAGTCCAAAGAGAAATAGAGAATCAGTTATCTCCCGAAATCTTTAATCAGACGTTCGAGACCGACAATTAATGAAAGTCAAAGGTTTCAGGAAGCAATAACTCCGAGGATATACTCGCTTTTCTCAACGTTGATACAAATCAATTTCATGCGGTAATAGAAAATATTGAGCCATTAACGAAGATTTCGGAGCCGCTTTGCGAGGAACGTGTGGCTTATATAGTCATTGTTTTGGCTGAACAGGCCCTCACGTGCGCGTGCGTGGGTGGTGGATGTTCCGTGCATGTGCTTGTGCAGGAAATAGTGTACGAGATTGCGAGAGATGGTCCTCGATACTCGATTACGATGCAATCTCATCTCTTCTGTTCGTCGTACGATCGGCCGCGGCCTGTATCGTCACCGATGTACGCTGTCTATCCTTAGTCTTCATC
The DNA here is from genome assembly GCF_030848795.1 of Temnothorax nylanderi. Classification (NCBI taxonomy): domain Eukaryota; kingdom Metazoa; phylum Arthropoda; class Insecta; order Hymenoptera; family Formicidae; genus Temnothorax; species Temnothorax nylanderi. The sequence continues at coordinate 419,625 of NW_027249148.1, read as the reverse complement.
GTCGGATCCGCGCGAGCGTAGGTATTGCGGGAAATGCGATGATTAATAACGGCGGCGGATGACCGTTTATTGTACCCTCGCTCACGCTGACCCTTCATTCTCGGCTGGCAGCCGAGGGATGCAATAAAACCTATTAGAGCCTCCAGCGCATATAGAGCACCAATGTGACCCGCCGCGCGATGACCTGCATATCCGCCTCCGTTCTTGATCCTATCAATCCGGCTACGCGATCGTTCGATCGCGCCACCCTTATTCTCCGGTGGCGCGATACAATGGCGCGGGATAAAGACCCTAGTCGATGGATTATGAGGGAAGTGGAATTTGAAATATCGGGGGAAGTGTCGTCGGCGATAAAGGGAAACACGAGGGAACGCTTCGCGTCGCGACACGATACCGTAGAGCCCCGGCGGTTTACGTTGTTCGTTCTAATAAATTTCAGGAGCGGTGCCGGTTGAAATTAGATTGATATTACAACGAGGATAAGTTACGTTCCTTTCGAATTTTATTTAACTCACGATTGGCCAAAATTCAGTTATGAGCTCGAGCAACGAAAAGAGCTCGACGAATTCCGAAATTCCGTTCGCGTAAGTCGTTTTACATGCGGTGCTATAATAACGAATTATCTAAAAATATAGAGCAAGTTTAGCTGCAGAGCGGAAATGGAGGTAGAAATGCCGCGCGACCTTAGCAATGTTCGAGTAATCTTGAATAGGCGAGTGCATTTATACCGCTTCGTTAGATCTCCGTGTTGAATTACGCCGTAAAAAGAAGCGTAATAAACCATTGCGCTTTCCGCAAAACGTCACACGACGTTTTATGTACCCGAGATAGGAATTGGCAACGCTGGGTGCGCACTCGCGCACGAGTACCTCTTTCAAAGAATATCGTTTGATTACCTGGTGCTGCACCAAGTTAGCGTATTCCGCGCATTTCAAATACCCGTTTGCAAATGCAAATTCGCAATAACGAGCCCCTATCGCCCAATTGTAACGCGGCAACGTCGAATTAGGCAACGCATTTGCGAAGGGCGAAAGAGAAATGCAGATTCGCTGGCATCCTCTGACACGCCGCAAATGTGGCAATTTTAACCATTTTCTTTGTCCGTATTTTCATAGAATTCGGCACATATCTAAAGTGTCTGCCTGCTTTGAAAGGGCGAAATTGAATAATTCAGATTCATGTCCATCGTGGCGGTAAATTGAGCGATCGAGCGAAAGTGGGGCTGTAATGCAGCTCAACTTATACATATAATTTCTGCCGAGCGCTATTTTCTACCTCTCTGTCTTTAAGCACAACAATAAGAGAGTGACTTATTTATTCTGAACTGGAGCTAGGTCTCCGGCAATTTTCCAGGGCTGCGCGCATTGTTCTAAGGTCATAAAGGCACGCGAATCAGCTAGCTGTCGCTATCGGGTCTATCCGGACATCGGTACGCGGTCATCGTAAAAGATCAGCAGATCGCATGATTCCAAAGTGCGTTGCACAGCGGCGATGGCCATCGCAAAGTTCACGCGATCTAGCCACCCGACCTAGCGAATGCGATTCGTTTTTGCGTGTGTATACACGTGACCTCGCGGCACCACGCTTTATAATGGATGAATTGCACCGAGAAATTGCCCGAGCTACTAGTTGAAGTACACGACCTGGTTTTTAAGAAGTTAGAATTTACTAAACGTGACTGGCAATCAAATTCGGTATCGCGCACGTGTAATTTGGCGGCTGCGGTCGCAACAGTCGCCTGTGTTTCATCGTCGCGAAAGTTTTCTGATCCCGGAGTAGATAACTTTCTAAATATGCCGCACTGACTTGAGTAGAAGGAAATGAACGCGGATTATACCTGAATATTTGATGAGCAACGAAATTCGGCAAACATTTTAGTAAAAATAACAACGTGTAATTACTCATTTATAAATTTATTTATAAATTATACTACGCTTCGTGATTGTCCGCGACTGATATAAACGTATATTAATTAACAATTTTTTGTTGTGCTCATCAAGAAAGACTCACTTTTATCAGATTCTTCGCTCAATTTTCATCAATCATTGCGAAGTCATTTGTGATAGTATCTAAAATATAATAATAAGAAGTAATAGACTTTATTATTTTATATATTTCTATTACCATGTTTACTGGAATTTTCAAATGTTTCGTTATTATTGACAAATGTCAATTTATAAATTAATAAAAAGGTTTGAAACGAGTTACCCGACAGGATATCGCGTTTACAAAGCGAAATGTGAAAAATACCATCCGAGTACAGTGCTTTATCAGCGCCAGAATTTCATAAAGCTGATATTAAATAAAACATGCATGTTCAGCGAGGATCACAAGGAAATTATTATTTAAAAAAGAGGCTTTTTCAGCTGGTTATATTAAAGATTTTTTTCATACGTATGTTTAATGAAATCCCTGATGGTGCTTTTGATGCTTCTATCATATGTCCGCCTGCATCAACGTGTTACATAAAAATACGCATTATAAAATGTCTTGTTTGCACAAAGCGGTTGAGGGAGTATTCTGTTCTGTTGCAATTTATAAATTCATCGTAATTAAAGAAGAAAAATCCTGGAATATTTCAAATTATAGATATCTATTTTATATAAATTTATTGAAAAAGTGTTACAAAATGAAATGACAAATGCGTATTATTGAATTTTTTACATTGCCGTATTTTTCTCTCATTACACATACACACACAATCCCATGGTGAAACTGTCCGAGTATCCGTACTGACGTACGTCATTTTGTATTGCGATCTGTATCGGTCGATGGAAAAACTACCGTCAAAATCTCGCGCGGCGAAAGAGTTTATGCTTTACAATAAAGTTACAGATTCATATCACGCAGAATATATTACATTTATTCACCGATTCACCGTACGGCACGTTTTCATGTGCTACGAAGAGAAAATATCAATACACCCGATGTATCGGCTACAAGTATCGCATACGTGCCCGCCACCAACATTTCTAACTGATTTACACGAGAATCCTGCGATAAAAACGTTTTTTATGATTTCTTTTAACTTTTTTGTCCGTCATTAAAGGATTGCTCGCCATACGCAATGTTTGCATATCTTTTGAAAAATTATCGGTTTAGCTTAATAAAATGTCTGTAACATCAGTTTTTAATATATATAAGATATTAATAATAGCGTGATATTTTATACAATATTAATTACATATCTGATAAAACAAGAAAAACCAACAGGCGGTAAAAATAAAATCATATAAAGTTTTTGCAAGGTAAAGATATATGTGTCGGTAGAATTGAAAGAATACATCTGGCATTGATAGAAACGGCATTACATCTTTGGACAAATATTTTTATCTTCTTTTTGGTAATTTCTTTTAAGGGTTGCGATATTATAATTGGAACTAATTATATTAAAAATATTTCTTATTATGTATATAATCTTGATGATTTTCGAAAGTATATCCTTTTCAATATTTTCTAATATTCTCTTATCTTTGTTGTATCACTTTGTTGCGACGTCATAAAGCGCGAAGTGCTCGATAATCACGATGAGTTATTGGAGTCATGGCGGGGTTAAACAGGACGGGCCTCGCTCCGGTAGTGTAATCTTAACCTGCGCAGAAAGGTTTATTCTGTAATATATGTCACTCGCATGCCGCAAGTGCAAAGCAGTTAATTCGCGTCCCGCGTGCGTCGGTCACGCCGCGACAATTAAAGGGGATCTTTTAATCGCGCGCGGTTTAGAACTGCTTAAAATGGAAATTTCGTCAGGCCGCGGACTCGCGCGTGCGAAGCTATCCCCTTCCCCTCCACGTAACAGCGCTTTTACGAGCTCGTAAAGTAACACTCGGAGCAATGATGAATTTCATCGTCGTTGTCCGTCTCAATTATCTCCTATCATCCAGTCGTTAAGTCTAATTCCTGGGACGCAATAGTTTCTTTCACCATTTGTTGACTCCTTGCTATGTCCGGAATAGAGAATACCATCACACAATATTTGTCTCTTGATAATTTATATTTATCTTTATTTATAGTTTTTGGAAAGTAAATATGATATAACACAGAATATGACAGGGCTATTAGGGTCGAACGCAGATTTTGGTGCGTGATGTCAATCAGTAGATTTATTCATCTAAATACATTAGTCCGAACGTTTCGGCTACGTCATATTCTGTGTTAAATTTTTGAGGGTCTACTACTAATTGATTAAATATGATTTAAAAAACTGTCATTTGGCGAAATTTCTTTATGTGACAACATATTAATATCAGATCTTTTTATCGTTAGGAACAAAATTGTACTCTAACAGAGAACTGAGCTCAAATAAATTTTTTATCTATCGAAATAGATTTATGATATCGTTATTCCTATCTGTAAAGGTTTTGTTTCGTGTAGCGTTGCCCCTTACAGGCGTATACGAACACGTAAAGCGATTATGACGGCATATCACCGTACACGGAGTTACACGGTTGATTGTCACATGTCGCGGGTGACATGCGACGCTGGGAACCCGATATGAGGCTTGTAAACGTTCCGCACAGACGGCAGGCGAATGCTTGACAGCCTCTCTCTCTCTCTCTCTCTCTCTCTCTCTCTCGGAAAACACCAGCAGACATTCTGCTTTGCGGCCGGGCTGTGCTTTTGCCGGCTTGGCGAGAATGCGCCGTCAAGTAACATATATGCAGCTTCCCGGTTTGTAATTAGTCCGCGAGATATCTACGTCGGTCTGAGAGTGCGGCAGCGACATTACGACACGCTAGAAACGTTCGTTGTACATATAAATGTGTATGTCGTACACGCGGCACACATAACGATACGCTGCTGTACGTACAGCCGAGATTTTCTGCTTACGACAAGTATATTCGGAGAAGCGGATAAAGGGCGAGAGAGCGTGTGCCAACCACGTTGTATTCCTAAGATTTTCAAAAGCACATCTCTTGCTGTGCAAGAAAAGTCTTTAGATTCCATCTTTCCGTTCCACGAATGATACGTCTGAGAAAAATGTTTTAATGATTGGCATCGATATTTCTCTGGATATTGTAACTCAGCTCATTAGTAGCTAATGGAATATCATTCCTGCATTTTTTTTGTAACGAGGCAGAAAGGAGAACATTTTCTCATTGTTGATTTTATTTATTCTTTTAGTTAGTATGATGAATACTTTTTGGCATCTTACTTTACATTTCCTTTATTTATTCCAATGTGAACTAACATATTTCCCGTACTCATTATTTTTACCTTTTTTTTAAGTACATTCCCAATATATTTAAAATTATTGTTTACTATTTAGTGCGATAGATACAATTTTAAAATATACACTTATATATACAATGCATTAGTTCCCTCTTTCTTTATAGGCTCCAAATTAATTGCTCGTTAGAGAGGACAAGAAAGTCGCGTCGTTTTCATACTGAAGTTTTCGCAAGATAACGTAGTTAAATTAGAAGTCTACGGAATATTTCGGGCGTGCTTTTTAAGCGCAAAACTTCCTGTTACAAATCAAGATTTAAAAACTTGATATCTTTCTTCCCCATCAACAGTTGTCTCGGGGATAAGACTTCAATTAATTTTCTGCAGCTATCGTTTGCGCGTAAGAGCAAACTCGAGACAATACGCTGCCCACTGAGCGAGCGCTCCCAGGAGGGCTCGCTTGTTATTCATTCCTCTTTCCTTTCGTCAAACATTGATGTCTCAAGATTGATTCCCAGAGAATTGAAAGAACTGTCCTTCCGTTAACGACTATCTGTAGAGAATGTTTCGGATTCGATCTCTTTCACAAGCAAATAATCCAATAATCGATCGATCATCGTCGTACACGAATACACGAATAGTGGAGAGCAAATTTTCTTAAAGCATGCTCGAGCGGACGGGAAATCCAATAGACGTCGTTTGCGCGTACTCCCGAGCATCGATATACGCGTTATAAAAACAAAAGAACGAGTGAATTCCTCTCCGTTGCTCAAAATCGTCTCATCATTTAGAAATATATAGGTTGTGCCGGTTTTCTCGTAACCGGGGAAGATATAAATCAGTACAAAATTACGGCTCGCCAGGCGCGTATAGCTTCGCGGCGCGGTGCACCGTGGCGCTATGAGGATTCGCCCGCCACAAATGATTTCTTATTAATTATTTCTTCAAAAGGTATTCCCTTATTGGATAACGCCGTGGATAAAATACCTTCTCGGTTTTCCCTCACATTTACATACACATTTAACGGCTTCCACCTACCATTCAACTCCTCACTCATTACCTCCCAGATTTTAAGCGTTGATGATAAGTCCGATGGATATTCGATTGTTATTAAGTGTTCGATATATTTCTCCACTAACGCAATCCTTTCTTCTCTTGGCACAGATGACTGACTTGACGTTTTACATGATTTGGGACGTTTCACTGTAATAATAGAAAAAAATAAACACATAAATCATACCAATATAGCTATTTATGCAACACACAAAAATGATGTATCGCTTCCTGGATCTTGTAAATCGCTTACGAAAGGATGTATCTCTCTTGTATCTTGTTAAAAAATATCTTGTTAAAAAATAATCTTGTTAATAAATTATTATATACTTGGCGTGAGACGCTACCGCGTCTCTTGATGCGGCGGCATACTTCCGCGAGGCAGACAATTTGCCAATAGCGGCTGAAATAATTCCGGAATTAATTGAATCGCGCGTCTGCCGTTCTCTTCTTTCTCGGCCATCGGAAGGAAGACTCCGCTCCGAAGTTTGCGGAGTACAACGTCCGCAAACTCTTTGCTTTCAATTCGCCACATTTTGTTTCCGCGCGGAAACTTGTCCCTTTAATTACGGAAGCGGGGGCGGAGTGGGAGGGGAAGGGGGAGGGGGCAGACCGAACGCAAAGTTCCCCGCAATTTCGAAGTCGCGGGAGCTCGGGCAAAGGTTCATCAGCTTGAGATTAATAGCCCATCTGTTTGTTTTACTTCGCTGAGCCGCTCAAGTACGATAAAGTTCTTCTGTGATTAATTGTGCCCGAGTCCGCGAATTTAAAACCCCCGAAGCGCCTCGCCATTCCGACGACATTCCGGTTGTTTTAATGGTACTGAAGGGCGTACGGCATTAACGTAGCCTTAACGAATTTTCCACGGGGGGGAAGATAACGAATTCCGGGGGCTTGTTCGGAGAAACCCAGTTGGTCCTTAAGTCTTCGAAGGATACTTAGAGAAGTTTCCAGCGTGCGCGCAACGAGGAGTTTGTCCTATTTGCAATAGCATTTTGATTCTCGTGCAGGTTCATCTACGTAGAACAAACATTGAGAAGGTGCAAGTTCTTATAGTCGTTCGATAACAGCTCGTACTTTCACGGTTTATCAGGATTCAGACAAAGCCGTCTTATTCTCATTTCATCGCTACAATATTCATGTATAAGAGAACTAAAGTTCAAAATTACATATCTTCAGCGCTAAAACAAGCAGCGAGGAGAATTTCAGAAGGAATGAATTTATTAAATAAAGCTTGACATATATAAACCGTGACTAGATAATTTAATTAATAATGAATTAATGAGTAATTATGACTATTGCATGATGAGTATTATTTAACGTATGGAATTACGTTTAATGATTTCTACTGAAGTACAATGTTATTTTCATCACGAAACTTTGGACTGCGAATATACAAGAAAAAAAGTGTAGAAGGTGGAAATAAATGAAGACAGCGATGTTATTTACAGCTAAGGTGAAACAATAAATATCTATCATGGTTGGAAACTAGCGAAGTAAAAAACCACACCAACTGCGCCCCTGTTGCGTCCGATAGTTTGTTGTCATTTTCCTCTTTGTTTACCCTTCCTCGTAATATGTTACGTCGATTCGAGTTTGTGTCGTTTCCCATGCTATATTTACCACTTTATCTCCAAAAAAGTTTCCTCGCGAAGTACGAGGTATTGGCAAATAAGAATTTTAGTAATCAGATTTTTCAAATCTAATATTTACGAATTAATATATAAATAATTATTTCACGCTTGAATTAATTTTTAATAAATGTACGAATTTTTATTTGTATAATAACAATCATTATTTCGAACTTGAAATTATTGAAGGATGTTGATTGCGAAATTTAATGATGTTTATTGAAACTTCATTATAAGAAATGTATAATTATTCATAATCGTTATCATAAAAAATGTATTTAACATCATGTAAGTACCAAATACTCTTCTTATAAAAGGATTTTTTGAGTACTTTATCTAGTCACGTGACATTACAGATTACAGCAATTAATTTTAATAGTTATTAGATATTTAGTTGTAAAAAGAAGCCGTCTGTGTAATTCCTCTCTTTCCCTCATTTCCATGTGATAAAGCAGCGTGATTCTCTGGCATTAGGAACTTCCTGAGGAAGCTCTCGGCCTTTTCGCTCTGATTTTCGTGCAACTCGGAGCGGGATTAAATCTACACGCTATCGCATCGCGCGCGCCGATTACCCGCGGCCGGATACGATAATTCTCGGCAAAAATTACACGCAGATGCGCATCGTATTCAAAGCGCGCGGTGAATCTCGCGGCAGGTGAAAGTAAAGACCGTCATAAACAAGAGATTATCCGTCGCCGTATAAATCCCCCCCCCCCCCCGATATCCTCCCCTTCATCTTATGCGCGTTTTCATGCTGATCCCCACCGTGCACTTCCATTTTCCCCATCTTATCGGATCTAATCGCGGGATATAGGGAAAACGCGCATCCATTTGGCTTCCCTAATCTATTAAAGTACATCCCTCTCCGTCGAGTTGTATAGCTTCGCCATCATCGTTTCTCCCCCTCCCCTCCTCCCTCCGTGTCAGCCACTTCGCTCACGCGAGGTCATCCGACAACTTCATCAGCTCCGCGGCCTGCGGTGCACAAGTTGTATCTTGTTTACGGCATCACTGTAAATCGCATGATGTACCCCGGCTTGTTTTCCTGAGGCGCCGCCGGTCTCATTACCAATTTCCATATCCGCCTCATTCTGCGAAGTCGGTACGATAATGTTAGCGAGGCGAGAGAATTCCACTCGCAAGAAACAATTTTACGCGAGTTTTACGGGTTTCAACCGAGTTGAACCGTTTCAAACAGGAAATTGGCGCTTAGGATGGAAAAGAGTTTCGCAGTAGTACCGTTCAATTATCGTTTAGCGCACTCAGCTAAAAACAGCGCTCCATGTGCACACGATGCTTGTGCAACGATTGCGCTGGGCTCGTCATAGGTCAGTAATATCCGCTGCAAAATTGTGTTTTACGTGACTAGCCAGCGTGAATTGCTTGCTCTTTGCAAGCAGCATAAAGGCAATATCTTTCTTTTCTGACGGTTGCCTGTTAACATGCAAGTGTACTTATCTTCGCGTATTAATACTTAATTCTCACGTCAAATCATTTATCGATTCCCGTTATAACGATATTGTATTTTTAATTTTGTTCAAAAAATTTCTAAAAATAAATTTTTTTATCACTGATTAATTTTATTTTTTTTAAATGTGCAATGTACTGTCGCTTCAAATAATGTTTAATATATAGTTAAATATATAGTTAAATTTTTTTTCATGTAAGATTTATTACAGATTATAAGTTTCAATAAAAAGCTTGACATTAATTTACGGAAAGTATATCAGTTTCTATTAAATAAACGTGACATTTTTGCAAAATCTGAATGTAGAAAGTGGAGCGAGCAAACGCAGGTTCAAGCGCAATTTCGACGCGATTTCGGATACGTAATTAGCGAAAATAATTTCCGCGCTCTGTGCATCTATAGCGCACGTAAGGGATTCGGGATGCTGTTCATCGCAAGATAATATTCAAGCGCGCGTACACGCAATTGCAACAAACGATAATTATAAGAGCTCTAATAATTGCGTAACTTAGTCTTGTGTCGCCGTGTTCTTCACGCTGCGTTGAGGCAGTCACGTAATTTCGGGTGCCGCCTAGATTGTGTGTCGAGGTACGTATAAACACGTCATTCTGAATTTCGTATATCTAGCGCGCGAAACGGCGGGTTACACCACAGGCAAGTACAAATTTAATTAGCTCGCAAGAAGCGATGAAAGCGCGACCAGCGTATATATAAAGCTTAATTACATTGAAACCGTGTTCTTCACGCTTTGCTTTGCACGTACCTGGTACTCGTGAAGTGAGAGATTCGAATATTTTAAATTGAATTCGTCTTTTAAAATGTTATATGACGCAAGCGAGTCTCTGGTCGTGTTAATCGCAAGGAGCACGTCGCGCGAATTATCGAATATTCTGCAGGTGGACGTACAGGGACGTATCCTTATTCCGATCAATTTAGTAACAACGCTGTATATACATGTATATATACACTTGTTGTAACCTATTAACTTCTAAATTATGTCTTTTGGGAAATTCGACTAAGTTGATTTATCGATCTCTTTGAAAATATATGTCGGGAAAGTTAATAAAAGGCAGTAATTTATGGAAATTGCTATGTAAATCGATGCATACATCAAAACTTTAAGAAAAATAATGGCAATTGTAATATTTCACGATGCAATATTACCAAAGCTATAATATTATTGCACGTGCGAATGTGCGCAAAGTCAAACAAATTTAAAGCACATTATTTTCATATTTGTTGTACTCTTATTCAACCTTTTAAATCGGAGTGAAGGCTTTTGTTACAATCGCAGTCAAACTGATGGAATACAAATTGCAGAATACAATTAGTACGAATTAAAAGTCCATAGTAATTTTTATCGAGAAAGTTTGTTAATAAATCGTTTGAGGTGCATTAAGTATTTCATTTTGTGTACCGGGTTTGTTGGGTTAATGAAATACCCATCAGTAATACGTGAACTTATTAACAATTCGCGATTTATTATTCATGATGCGTCTATATGCGGATCTATAAATCATTCGCGCGTTCTATAGCCGTAGAACCGACGGGATATATCACGGAAGCACGCAATTATGGTAAAAATAGAGCTCGCGATATTACCTTATACAAAATACATTGCGCGAATCTACGGCTAATATCTCGGTTTGCACTTCCGCAGTTAAACGCAGTTAAACGTCTATCTTTGTAGCTTTATCGGGTTTTAGCTTTAACCTGCCATACGTACATACGCCGCGTAACTGTATACCTCTATGTAGTTACACCAATCTATATAGAATTAATGTTTCCTCCGTTATTCGCACCGATGACTTTCGCGCGATACCGCGACGTTTTCTATAACATTGAGAAGCTTTATCTGTCAGGATTATTTAGGGATATTTACAGCAAGGGAAGATCTGACACGGGCGTGTAATGGAACCGTCTGTGGTAGTAGCGCGAACATGATGTCGATGCGCGGAAACCGCACAAAAACCGCGACAGGGTCGAGCAAAAGAGAGAGAGAGAGAGAAAGAGGGAGAGAGAGAGAGATTAAGGTAATCCCACCTAACTGATGACGGTCGTTCCAAAGGTTTCAACAGATTAATTGGAAGATCGATCGACACTAGCGCTTCTTATCGTGGCAAAAAAAAGAACACTATGCGTCATAGCAACGTTGACGGGAGTGCGACACAATGTTGCTTCTTGAGGAGCATTAGAGCATTACCTTACGCGGAAGTGCGGACTTGCATAATTTCTGTTTTGCGGCTTGCCAATTTTTATCGCTCTCTGGCTTTCGTCTGGCTTTCAACGTATTCATTAATCATCATGACGCTTATAATAATATATATTTACCGTATCTTTCTAGTTATTTAAAGAAAGAAAGAATTATATTTGTAGGTAAATATCGCTCGCATATCGATAACATTTAGATATGCAATGTATTTCGAGGTATACTGCCGTCCTTAACAATAGAGTTGCTTCGAATTGTGTAAAATATCCCCAGAGATTATACTGATTATAGCATACAAGCATTGTATGCGCGAGCAGTATGTGATGTCAATTGTCGCGCGATAATTGTCTTCTACGGAATCGAGAGGGAAAGAACGGAGAAAGCAATTTACTAAGCAGAGAGCAAGAGCGTATTGTGGGCTAATGACAGTGCCGTGCTATTGTGGCAGCGGTGTAAACGTCAGAACGTGATTTATGGCTAATAATACCACGTTACTTGGACGTTTCGTTGGGAAAAAAGGGGTAGATAAAGCGCGCGAGTGCATAAGATCTGTTATAATCCTTGTCGTCGCGGCTTAATCGATTCGCGTTGAAATGTCTGACTAATTTTGCTCTTTATCACTTTCATGGGCAATCGTCTAATTAAAAAAAAAAGACTGATCTGTTGATAAGAATACATTAATGCGCTTATAATATTGCTTTTAATATCAATAAGATAAAAATTATGATGAAATACAGTAAAATAAAATGAAAGTAAAATATAATAAAATTATAATAAGTAGAAAAGACAGGAAAAAACTGTTACACGGATTGTGTGATTATTACAAAATTCGCTGATAGTAAAGCATGTCCTGCTATACTTAAAAATTAATATACTTAAATCAATTATTTTAAACTTATATGTATCATATAGGGGGGGAGGGGTATATAATAATAGAAAGTACATACTGTTATAATGAAATAAAATGAATATATAAGTAAAGGTTATGGACGAAAGTAAGTATAATACCACTAATATATAACTCCGAAAAAAAGAATACATATATTATACTCTTTTCGCGAGTATAATTAGTTGTACAACTTGTGAGACATAATATAATTAATAATTATATAATTTTTGTGACTTACGTTGGTGAAATCGGGCATTAATGTCTCTCTCCAATGTTTGTTTATATAATCAGACTTCAATCATACTGTTATTAATCATCTGTAGTCATAAATAATATTAAAAAGAAACAAGCCAAATCATAATCCTGTACGTTATCACAGCAATGGATAATAAAAAAAGCGAAGAAGAAAGTATATTTATCTTTGCGGCGATTTGATTTAAGTGTTAGCCATCAAATATTTACGGAATGGCTTCGCATTCGCCATCTCCTCGCACAATTGTTTTTCCACAGGCTGATGGTCTTAAAGAAGTACATCACCTTCAGTGGAATCTCGTTCCACGCTCTGTATATTCGCGCTTCACTTAAATTATTCAGAGGGCGAGAGAAATCCTGGGGGGAAGGGCTAATCCGAGGACGAGAGAATTGCGGGGCGCACCTGCACGCGTTTAAAGCAGCGGAAAAAGGGCGCGCGAGTCGTTTAACCCGAAATCAGCTTAGCGCGTTCTCTTTCTCTCTCGCGTCTCCGCGTTTCCGCGCTCGTTCTCCGTGCCCCCTCGTCGTTCATCCCTCTTCCCGGATAGATTTTATTATTTATTATACATACGCTCGCTACGAAATCGGTGCCGCTCGTCCCGTTCTCATCCTCGTCCTCTTTCTGCTCGTCTCTACCCTCGCAAGGTGGTGATTACAGCAACTTCCGGTGTAACGTTTCATATCAGCATGCGAACAACGAACGGGGATGAACTGTCGGTGGAAGCCACGCGACTGCTACAATAGTTCTCTCCTGTTCGGCTTGCTCGATTTGGTCGCCCGTTCCATGACCACGCGCATGTATTATTCCCGACGTTGTTTAAAATTTTGACGGCGAATTGCGCGCAAGGGCGAGGCACGAAACTCCACAAATCCCCGTCACTACCGCACCCGCACCGAAAGTAATTTGGGAATGGTGCATCAAATTTTAAGTAGATGTAAGCGTTCGATCACCGTTCCGATTTTAGACCGACCGTGACATCATTAATTTATTATCATATAATATAATTTAATTTAATTACATAAATGATGAACTTTTTTAATTGTGTCTTTTGTAATTTTAATTTTTATCTGTCGTGAAAGAACAGATAAAAATTGAAAAAAGAATTCGATGTCTTCTTATATTGTAGGCTGCAATGTAATTAAGAGGCAATAGTAACATTATTTTATTTTGTAATGTAAGATAAATAGAATCTTTTTTGAAAAAAGTAATAATCTTGTGGTCATGGAACATATTTTGCGTTTAAAATGGGGAAAAAAACACATGAGAAAGCGAAATAATCAAGCAGTTGTCGTAACCTCGCCTCACTCTAATTTAGATTGAGCAAATTATACACCGGTACATTCATATCTCGCGACGTAAAAACGCGGCCGTGAAGAGCGGTAATTTCGAGATTTACGCGCTGATTTCCGAGTGTGTTGAGATAAAAATGTAGCGGACCGGCGAAAACGTAATTAACGTAGTTACGACAACGTCGCTACACGAAGTGGAAATCGTCGTCGTCGGTCTACCGTTGTAGATCGCGCGAGAAAATAATGAGTCGCAAATATGCGACTCGGGGCTCGAGCGATAGGAGAACGAGGGGTAGGGACGGGATATATAGGAAGCGACGATAAAAACCTGCTAAAGGTAATATCCAGATTGTTAGCCAGTGACGTGGAAAGAGATGGAATAATCGGAAGATCCTGCGATTAAACTACGTGGCGCATGGAAATCATATTCTATCTCTTTACTGCATGCACGAGAAATGTAACGCGTGCGTTTGATAAAGTGTATATGTATATCGGTTCAACATTGGGATGTATGACGTAAATAGCGCTTCGTGTTGATTTACCATTTAACGTTGGCGCCGGTGATAACATTAATTATCATTACCCTCATTCCGAGAGGTATATATGACGGGCGGAGTATTTGAAATATGTCGCGGTTCAATAGCGCCTGAATAGGGACAGTTGAAGTTGATTATCCCACAATCTACTACTCTGGCGAGAATTGGAGCGCGGTGTCCCGTAGAACGTGGATAACATTTCATTCGACCTATTTTGCAATTCCCTAGGTTCTTAAACGAGGGGAACGCGTTCAGCTGACGTGCATTCTCTCAACATACGTTTGACGCTTCTGAATAACGTAACGGCCGTTCTCCGGAGTCTCCATTGCAAATGGAGTGTAAGGCAATGGAGTAAAGGCGGCGTTTGATTCGGTCGGTTCAATCGAACGCGCGGAAAATGTATATAACATGCGTATCTCTCATCGTGGAAAAAAAGAAACGTTTCGCTTTTCTCATGCAATATCTAAAGTATCGGTCGCACTTCGGTCGATAAATTTCCATTTAAAAGATTTCCATCAGCGATGTGTTTGGCCGCTCATTGAATACCTCCATTGAAGTGCCACGTACGCTGCTCGTGCCAAGCAGTCTATTTACGTATGGCTCTTACTAGTCTCACTCCCCTTCTTGAATTCATTCCTACGCGCAATCTTATTTGCTTCTCGTGCTTTTCACTGTTGACTGTCCTCGCGTATCTTTTTCCGACGAGGTTGCCGCGTGAGGAAACGTAGGAATAATACCCGGCCCATAAGTCGCGCACGAACTTATTCCTACTGCGTATAGTACGAACTCATAGCAATGCACGTAAAATTCGCAACGAGTTTTATTGTTCTACGTATTTCTATGTTCCCGTAAATACACGGTTTTATCGGCGGTTACTTCTGTAGTAACTTACGATAATTCACTCGTTTACGCGGAGTAAATTATCGTAAGTTACTACAAAATCCCGTTTACGCGAAGGAATTATTGTAAGTTAATACAGAAGTAACGCTCGCGTAAACGTAGTAAATAGCAGATAATACACATACACTTTTTTTTCCAAAAAATAATGGTAATTGATCAAAATTGTTGCCAAAATCACAGGGAGGTCCAATTATATTCGGATGAGTGGTATAATTTTGCTCTTTTCTCTTGGTAACAAATTTTTTCTTCCAAAAAATAATGGTAATTGATCAAAATTGTTGCCAAATTCACAGGGAGGTCCAATTATATTCGGATGGGTGGTATAATTTTGCTCTTTTCTCTTGGTAACAAATTTTTTCTTCCAAAAAATAATGGTAATTGATCAAAATTGTTGCCAAATTCACAGGGAGGTCCAATTATATTCGGATGAGTGGTATAATTTTGCTCTTTTCTCTTGGTAACAAATTTTTTCTTAACAAATTGATACACAAACTCAACGTTACCATCTTCTCCTAGAGCTACGGATAGTCTGCCGATGTAAAGATATCGACTAGGGTGAGTGCACCAGTGAATGAACGATTAAGCGCACGGTCAGTTTTGGGAAAGGTTTTCTTTGTACTGGATGGTTATGGACTGACAAAACCAATTCTATTCGACATATTATATCCTAAATATTTGGATTAGATCGTTAAAACGTATTATTCGAACAGAAATATATATAAAAAACCCTATTGAAAGTGAAAATAGCAGTTCCCCCAGTAATTGAACACTCGGACCCAATCAATGAACAGCCTCTGCACCAGTAATTGAACAGACCAATCCAGTGAATGAACACTATCAAATAAAGTAGTTATAGGTATTAACGTATCATTTATTTCGCAAGATTTTATACATAAAGTAGGTATCTGCAGTCTTAACAGTAATAATTATCAAACATTTTTCAATAAAGTTATATAACAAAAGTAATATAACAAAAATAATTAGGAACTTTAATTATCGATAATTTTGTACTTTTATTCTTGCACAGCGGTGATAGGTAGGTGTGTAGGTAAGTGGACTAATGTCACTACTACTTTCATTATTCAGTCTTTTTCTGTTTTTTTTTTTTACAGCAGTTCTTACAGCTCCCTTTCTCTTAACCCCGCTTTTTACGGATAATTTAGTATTCTCTTCTTCGATTACTATTGAAGATTGCATGTCAGAGTTATCTTGACGTCTCCGAGCTGCCGGCAATGCTGCATTTATCCCGTCACCCTCGTCAGTATTATTGTTTTTGTCCATATCTTTGGCTTTCTTCACGACTGCATTCTTTCTTTTCATACAGGAGTTATTCTTTTCTTGTGGTTCCTTCTTAATTTTCTTTTTAGACTTTTCCTCTTCCTTCTGTTTTTTTTCTCTTCTCTTAATGCAACTTTTTTTGCAGCTATCTGTTGTTTTTCCAGTAGTTCGTTTTGTTTTTTTTTCTGTCATCTTTTTCCATTTTTTTGATGTAATCGCAAAGGGTACCTGCTCAGTCAGCACTTTTTGTTGTCCTTTCTTTACTGGTTTGTCGCCAACTTTGGGCCAATGGAGGTGTTTATTCCAAATTTTATCAGTAGAATCATCGGTTCTTGTGTGAAACGCTTGGCGAATTACCACGTTGCTCAAAATTGTTGGCTTGTTCTTAGACGTTTGATCTTCTGGAACACTAGGTGGTACATCAGTCTCTTTAATTTCTGAATTTTCGGACTCGGGCTCTTCTACTGTAGTTTCCTTCATCTCAGCTGCATTAATCTTGTGGGACGTTTGATCTGTTGGAACACTCGTTACATCAGCCTCTTTGCATATACGATTTGTGGACTCGGGCTGCTCTACTGGCGTCTCCTTCATCCCAATTACGTCAATCTTGTGGGACGTTTCATCTGCTGGAACACTATGTACACCAGTCTCCTTAGTTTCGGGATTTTCGGACTTCAGTACAGTACTCTCGATAATGTAAGTAGATGTCATAAGAGCTTGATCGGTTGGATATTCCACGAGATTTGATCCATCCACAATTTGCAATTTGTTTGCAATATCGGTCAGGGAAAAATCAACGTCACTTCCTATAAACTCGATAGGTATTTCATTCAATGCACCAAGTCCGTCCAAAGAATGCGGAGCCCTAATTTCTTGTATCTGATCCGTTGCATCATTGACATTGAGATCAGATTCCTGGTTTGATGGGATTTCCGCGTTCATATTGGGAAGATCCGAACCGTTTGATCTTTCCGTGCATAGTTTCCACACTTTAAATAGGGAATCGTCGCAGTCGTCGCATCCGTGATATGTTTGTATGAGTGTATCTGTTGCATCCGGTCCTAGAATGTGCTCTATAACTCTCTTCGTTATCGCGTATTCGTCGGAAGTCGGAACGTCCTTCGATGTTTTATTTTGTATGACTTTGTGTCGTTCTGAGATGCACTTTGCGTAATCAACCGCATCAGGGTTGAATGGAAAGAGCCCGCATGCTCTGAAGCCATTCGTAATTGTTTCTTTCTTGGCTGATTCGTCGAATGCCGTTTTAAACAAGGTAACAAAGTTTGCCTTCGTAATAGCTTTGCCTGATTCATGTTTATGAGATCTAACGATTCTTTTCCAGCAAACTTTCAACGGTCGGAATATTGATACGTCGCACGGTTGCATGATATGAGTGGAATTCGGTGGTAGACAGTACACAATAATTCTTTTCTCAATGCAGAATGTGCACAGTTCGAGACTCAAATGTGATTTGTGTCCGTCAAGGAAAAGAATGACTGGAAACTTTATGTACTTTTCCACTAACCACGGATAAAATACGTTTGCCACGTATTCGTAAAAAGTGCTTGACACCATCCACCCAGAATCAGAACGACCGATAGCCCATCCGTCAGGAAATGAGTCAGCAATGTGGTTAGGGATCCTCTTGTAAGGGTAGACCACCATCGGAGGTGGCACTTTTCCAGCGGCAGAATATGTGCACAATACCGTGATCGATTCTTTCTCAGGACCACTTGCGATTTCATAAAGATTTTTGAATCCTTTTGGACCGAGAACAATGCCCGTCTTTGGACACGTGTGCATTCCAATCTCATCGCAATTGAATATGCGATTGCCATCTTCCAACACGTCGGCGGCACCCTCTTCTTCCATGAATTTGATGACTTCAGCGAACCAAGCTCGTATTTTTTCTTCCGTTACAGCCGCTTTCGCCCGAGAAATAACCTCAGTGTTTCTTTTGACTATTTCTGGTTTCCGTTTGAGAAACAGATGCAGCCACTTCTTCCCAGGCCTATCATCGACGAATGGATTCTCTCGACCATCTTCCTTCAGAACACTTCGTACAGCATCTTTCACCATTTCAGGATGCATTGGAAAGCCTACTTTTGCTTTATCGATAATCCACTTTTCCAATTTTGATTCTTCTTCTGCCGATAGTATGGTTTGCGGGCCCATTCTTCGAATTCCTGATACCTTGTCCCATATTTTATTATGAAGAGTTCCTTTTGGTACTCCATATTTGGTTGATGCTTTAGATAATGTTAATGATTTGTTTCGTATCTCAAGCAAAGCGTTCTGTAAGTCCTCTTCGCTGTATTTAAATCTTCGATACCTTGGTTTAGCCACTCCTGATATGTCCGACATCTTAAAAATTACGGGGAATTATACGTAATATCTATGAATCCATTTGATCTCATAGTTTTCTAAAAACTAGTGTTGAATGCGAGCGCGTGTGCCCTCCACGTGTGTCTCACGGTAGGCTTGCTTCGCAAGAACGTGGTCGAGAAACTTTGATTTTCCTCTCACTTTATTTATTGAAACGGCCGCAGTGAACCGATTCCGCTTATACAGTCACAGAAACGCGTAACAGATTTCGTATAACGCACACAAGAAAATATATCGAACTCGCCGCGATGTTACGCCTTGAGTCTCGCAGAGCTATCTGAGGGGAAGAGCGCGCGGAGGGGAACAAGATCGGACCGGCACGCAGCGCGCGCGAATCAGCGACCGATACCGAGCGCGCCCGAATATCCGCGAACCGAGCGTCACGGAAGAATGCACGTTGCGCACACGTGATTTGATCGAGGGAGACAGACAGTAATATGCGACATATTTAGTGTACCGAACAACTAGGTATAATTTCTGTTATGCATGTATCAAAATTATACCAATAAAGATATCAGGGTTCTTTATGCCTTAATCTTATACAGTATACTAAAAAAATGATGATCAGGTATTTACTAGATATTTCCTGTACCCCGCAACGAAAATAATTTAATTCTGATAGATATTAGTATTATCAAAAAACATTCTAATTCAAATAACAACATCTCACAGCATTACTAGATAATCGAATTTCATGTCGTTCATTTACTGGAATTACGGATTCCAATGAATGAACGCCGTCGTTTTCATGTCGTTCATTTACTGGATTTACATATTCCAATGAATGAACGGTGCCGTTCATTCACTGGAAAAATCGCGGTTGTCAGAACCAGTAAGTAAACATTGAGTTTGAGAGTATTTTGAGGTTAAATAGGATCATAAAAATTGTGCAAAACGAAGGTTTAGGCATCTTATTGATCAGAGAAAACAATATCATGACTTGTTCGACACTTCTTAAGTAAATAATATTACCTATAAGTGAAGAGGGGAAGCGATCATACTTACTATTTTTATCAATTTCACGCGATGGGCCGCACACTCTCGTCGAAAACAATTTGTTATATCTCTTCACGAGCGAACTTCACGTATGTGACGAGTGATGCTGCTACATAACGATACATAAATTCCGCTTCAAAAAAGTGCGGAAACCAAAGACTACGCTGACACCTTATTTTTTCGAGAAAAACGTGATACTGTTCATTCACTGGTGCACTCACCCTACAACTCTCGTAATTCAAACATTTATTGTGGGTTGTCGACATTGTCTCTCTAAAAGAAGATAAAAAATATAATCCTTTTACCACCTCGACTTAACGCTGACTTTATGTTATTTAAAATCGATCGTCGTAAAAGGGGCCGTATCTCTCTTTCTATCTCTTCGCAGTCGTAAAAATACTACCTGTTTTAACGTCGCCAAAAATATCGGCGTTCACCACAGTTTTTGACAGTATCGGGATCTTTAATACATAATCTTTAAACAAGAAATCCTTTTAAAATGGCAGATAAATGGCAGATGGAAATTTTAATCTTCTTCCATTACTGTGTTTTTTATAATTTTAAGCATTTAACTTTATATCTTTTTACTTCTATTTTATCATTTTTCAAGTCTCTTTATCTGTGCACAAATTTAACAGAGGAACATGCATCTCCTTGTTTTACTAAAACTTTTTGCTTCTTAGCATTAACCAGGAAAAGAAATAAAGCGATGCTTTCAGCTGCTTTATACAACATTTATGTATACACAGCATTTCATGACTACAATAATTCATATAAAACTTTATGATACTCTCAGAAAAAATAAATCCTTATATGTCTATTAATCGTACTCGAATTTTAATAGAATTAATATATTTTTCTCAAATCTTCAACTAGTTTAAACAACAGATATTCCCTTTGAATCGACCCGAGCACGAAATGTGTACGTGCAAAGTCGATATTCGTTACGATTTTTGTTTGACTAGTCATCGTAGGATTGATGCGTCGCTACATGTAAATGCCATCAGACGAGGTCGAATAATCACGCACGGTACGTTAGGGCAGTACCGGCTCGTCCGAAGAGGCAGTCGCGTGCCTCTTCGGACGTCCTGTTAAATATTTAAATGCCAGCGCGGAAACAAGCCGCGTATTTCGGGACGGAAGATTGTTTTAGAGAGAGAATTTATAAGATTTCCGATCTGCCGTGAACTCTCGCGTGACTTCCCTCGCGCAATCCGGTCCTTTGGCATGAGGAAAACGGAGGAGGAGGAGGATGTCGCGCGTTCCATAAATCCTTTATCGATTACAGCTTTAGGCACATGCATAATCGTTAATCTAACTCGTCTAAATAATGAACGTCTTAGTGTGACAGGAAATAAAGTATAATGCGGTCATTTGTCTGCAACTAGTGCAAGTAGTCGTATATAAGTAAAACATGCATGCCAGAGGAAAATGTGGCCTGATACTGTGGGCACTGAAACTAACAATAAGGCAGTTTTATAAATGAGAGAAGGAAAACATTTGTCTTCATGTTTTACAGTTACCTTCCTTGATTTCTATTCCGCAAGAATGTATATTGAATTATACTTATTGTTAGAAGAAAACACGACTTTAAATGATGGCAATCTATATTGAAATTTAAAATTATTAATAATTATCCCAAAATTCTTTAAAAAATCTAAATTAAAAATAAAATTATTATAAATATTATCTAAATTATTATTACAAAATCTTAAAAATTTATATCATAATATACACAAATATATATTTGAATAAATAAATAGAACACAAAATGTAAAAATAAAGATTTGTCAATCAATGTAAAAAAATTGCTTGTCTATTGATTTTACATGTTATGGCTTTACAAAATTCTGCCAAATAAAGAGTTCCAAAATATTTCACGTTTGTCGGGAAAAACGTGTGGGCAGTGCTTGCTTTGAAAATTTTAACATATACGCTGGTTGGGAACATATGGCGTTCGTGGTTGGCTTACGAATGGCCGAATCACAACCTGCGAGAAGCGTAATGTATCGTGAGGTCTACCGTATAGCAGCAGAAAAACACGAATATCAAATAAACCTCGTAAATTAGAGAATCCGAAAATTTAGTTAACGCAAATCTAATATAGATTTAGCGCTGATTATTATACGTGAAATTATTAACAGCTTCTCATTACATAAAATATTAGGCGGTTTATAAATCAATTAAAAGATTATTGCATAACATACCTATATTGTTTACTTATATTACTTTTTAATAATTTTTTATTTAAATATAGTGTTATATATATTTCTAACAAAAATTTATAAATTTTTTAAAAATAACTTTCCATAGAGATATTATTTGTGACAAAAAAATTGAAGAAATCTTTTAAGTTAGCCTCTTGCAGATCCGGACGGTACCGATACACCCGATGATACCGGTATACCACCACCAGCACTGAGAAAAAGGATTTGCTGTATTAGCAAATATTTGTCATTATATATGATTATATATGAATTTTGTCTCTTACTTACTGATTTTGCCATTTTGCCATTTTAGGATGCTCTCTGTCTACGTGTCTGGTTAATTTTTTTGATTTGTCTTTGTAATTGTCTATAAAAAATTCGCAGAAATTGCAGTTCACCTTCGTACCTTTTACATCAATGGTGAAACATTTACGCAACTTATACGGTAACTGTCTTGTATTCTTGATTTTATTGGATTTTAAGTGATTTATTAATACGGTTAACATCAAAGTTCTATCTTCCACGTCTTGTTCTTCATTACAATGCCTGCATATGGCCAGTCCATCTCTTACATCTTCATAATGACTCCATAAGTCGCTTTCATTTTCCATTACTAAATGTGGTACAGAAATAATAATTATCATTATTATTATAAAAATGCTGCGATAAAAGAGATAATTAAAGTAATTATTGATGCGGTAGAATTCTATCTACTTTAAAATATGTGAAAGAAATAATTTAATAAAATATTAAAAGAGAACTTATTCTTCCTAATTTTTTGTATAGATCTCTCTACACTATTTTAACTTAAGAAATTAATATGACGCGAACGATAAAATTTGTTATCCACGAATTTGTCAACCAAAATCAGCGATCCACGATCTCCGCCTAACCGAGTAAGTAAGGAAACGATGAAAGTAGTGGTATTTCACCGGCGATGTTGCCATCTCCCACTTATGCTACACCTCTCATGTCTCCTTACAGTGCCAGACTAGAGTCAAGCTCAACAGGGTCTTCTTTCCCCGCTAATTTTTCCAAGCCCGTTCCCTTGGCAGTGGTTTCGCTTGATAGTAGATAGGGACAGTGGGAATCTCGTTCTTCTTAGAAATTATTGTTATCTAAAAAACAGTTTTGATAAAAAAAAACCGCATATATAGTACTGTTATTGATATACAAAACTTTTTAGATATTCTGTATGGAATATGACGAGCTCGAGAATACGAGAATCAATATCTCAACAGGAGATACAATTCGTATCAGATTTATGTCAAGGTATTTCTTACCGAAATACCACAGAAGCGTTTGTTTTACAAGAATCGATATCAACAGCCGGAATAACGAGTGATCGGAAATCTGAGTGATAATCGGTTTTCAGTTTCTATTTTGGTATTCGAGATATGCAATCGATATATCGTATTTATCTTTTCGACGAATAATCTTGTGTCTTATTGTTATATACAAGAGGATCCCTCGGCAATTATGCGAATATACGAGAATCACCTCCGAATGCTCCTGTTCTTCGGCGATCCCACTACGGAGACTACGGCGATATCGCGGCGCGAATCGCGATACGAATAATATTCGGACGGATATTTATCGGACTGCCAAAATCCTCCGCTTTTCTGGGCGAAATATTATCACGCTCGTTCAACCATTGCTTTGTCTCGGGAATTCGCCGAATACTCTTGATGTTTTACATCCGGCGTATCTTCCGCATGATCGCGAATCTGCATTTTGAGGAACCTTGTTTCCATATCTGTTTCATCATTGATTCCCAGCGGAAATGCTCTCAATATCTTTCCAATGCTTTTATTCTTACGCGAGATAGGATGAAAAATCAGATTTCTGACAATATTCACATTATACTGTTAATCGAAAGTTGAACACTTTTTAGAATAAAAAAATATTTTTTACGTTATTTTATTAAATTTTAATAGAATTCTCAAAATTCAATTAACAAATAATTATTGTTATAACGACTAATTGAAAATAAAAGACAATTTAATCAGAAAAGAACTTAAAATCGAAAAATTGATTTTTCTTTTAATCCATATTCGTTTTAATTATAGAATGGATGGTGCATTTTTGTGTTATTGTGTATTGTGTGTTACATTTAGCTATTAACTTAATTTCTTATCGAATCATGTTCCACCGTATGTATCATTCTTAAATTTTAAGAAATTAATTATTTGTTTTATTTTTCAAATTTTTTATGGTTTATTTGGACCAAATAAGGCTCGTTAACAGATAATAAATGGCATAGTTGGATACGGCGAATTGAATATTTTGTTGAATCAATGCAATCGTTGGTTTGTGATAATAGTGAATATTCTGTTGCCCCAAATTAATGTAGGTACTTTAATAGTTAATGAATCTGATTTTGGCACGAACGAATATCTTTTTGCATCAATTGAATATTTCTTAATAGTTAAGGAATATAATTTTGGCCCAAAATTATATCTAGTTGCATTAATAAAAGATTTCTTAATAGGTAAGGAATACGATTTTGGCGCAAACGAATATCTTTTTGCATCAATTGAATATTTCTTAGTAGTTAAAGAATATAAATACATATATATATATATATATATATATATACATATATACATATATATATATATATATATGTATATCATAAGCATGCATTACAAATTTGTGTATATATGATGACCTGAAATGTTTAACATGTAATTGAATGTAGACATTTTATTGAGAACACAGAACTATTCTGAAATGTTTTTTTATTTAAATATTGTTTTATATAATACATGATACTAATTTCTGGCGGAAATCATGCAGCGACCGCCGGATTTCGTATGCGCTGCATATATACAGAGAGAACGGTTTCTTTGGATTTAGTAAATTTTATGACATTCAAACAAATTTATCTTTTGGAATAGGTCCAAACAAACAAATTTTTGATTCAACAAATACGATTGTTTGATTTTTCAAATAATGAATAGCTTTACTTCAAGTAAAATATTTGTTTAATAAGAGAATAAGATTTATTTGACCTAAAGATGTTGTTGTTTTATTGAAACAATGTATTTTTTTCGAGAAAAAAGATTTATTTTTTCATCCAGATAATTGTTTCTTTTACTTAAAGAAGTTTATTGTTCCGTGTAAACAACTTAACCGCTTAGTTTAAACAACCCCATTGTTAGTATAAAGAACTGTATTATTTTACTTGAACCATTTTATTGCTATTCCAAATGTCTAATTGTTTCATTCAAATAGTTCCGCGTAGTTTGTCTTAAATAATATTCTGTTTTAAACAAAATAATACTATAGACATCGAATTTTTCATATGCACAGATTGGTGAAAAAGAGCAATTAATAACTAAGATTATGTTATTTATAATATCCAACATATTTATACTGCAACATATGTTAGGTATAAATATGTTAGATATTATAAATAACATACCCTTAGTTATTAATTACTCTTTTTCACCAATCTGCAATATGAAAAATCCAATGTTGAATAAAAGATAACAGATCAAAATAAATAAAAAAAGATGCATGTATGTAGAAGAACGTATTTTATTTAAAATTGTAATCTATATAATATTATAAAATATAATATAATATATAATATAATATATATAAACATAAAAATGTCAATTCTTTGTTTTATCTTAAAATATACTACATAAAGCCTTAACTTCATGCTTTTGAAATTGGACTTTAAAGAAAAAAAACGGAAATATTTATCTCATTGTAAAGGTACAATATAACTTTTTCCATCACCCATAATGTGTACGTTATAAGGGAATTTATTTGGTAAATCTTCCCACTTTACAGAATACCATTGAACATCTTCATGTATTTCAACTTCAAACGCTTGCAAATGATCTCGGAATGCATTTGTCGTAATTGGCGACAAAATAAAACTAATAAATGTCTTCACGAAACATTTATTGTTGTCGACTGACGATTGGCAATGTATACAAAACGCTGCGACGTTTCGACCTTTGGGTGATGGGTGATGTCTCTGCCGCTGGCCTCGGTGACCGATGACGTTAATTTATTATCGCAGTTGTTGCACCAGCAAGTTTTTACGCAATTTTTATTGTTTTTTTATGCACGAGCACACGCCTACAGTATCTACAGCACAGTTTTTTCTGCATTTGCAACCTAGGCTCGGCATCTTTTTTTAACTGCGTCGAGAAACAAGCAGGCTGTACAGATTATAGCAGCAGAGATGAGGGGACTCAGGGGACTGCAGAGATGCCATATTCTGAGCCTGGTATAGCCCCGGACAATAAATGTTTCGTGGTTTAATCATTGGCGGAATAAACAATTATTTCTTGTAATAAATGTCTTGTCAGAAATAATATATAGCAGAAGTCCAAATTTCAAAAGACAATCAGTTTCAGTATCATTAATTTGTACGACATTTCTTAAGTTGTACTTAATATTATCAATTTTGACTGAAGCGAAAATATTCGCTTCTTCAGAGAAAGCAACCCTAGAAGTGTTCATTATAGAAAGTAATTTTATTTCTTTTATATTGTGTATCTTGCCTATAAAGTGTCCATATTCTATAGCACTAGGTAATCCTTTTTTGCTTAAAATTCTATAACAAAACTTCAGTTGTTGCTTAATACATAATGTTAAAAGTAAATTAATACGAGAGGTAACAATTTTAGCTGTAGATTTTAGTTGTTTATGAAATCCTTCATATCGCATAACCCAGATATGTCGCACTGGACCCACTTTTTTCATAATTGTAGGGTAATGAACAAGTAAATGTGTTAGTGGACCGCTCCGGTTTTCGCGCGCTGCGCCGAGGAAAGCACAAAATAAGAATCAGCTTCCTTGGTTAACGTAACACGAGTCAATTTATTTAAAGATGATTACAATGTCATACGCTTCGCGTTACAATGTCACACTCGCTAGTGCACAACGCAGTACTCGCTACGATTCGACTCCGGTTTCTCGATATCGACCAGCAGTGTCGCGTACGGATTTTGTTGACTCACTGACTGTCCCGGCAGGAGTAGGCAAGGGATCGCGGCCGGAGCTTCGCGTTAGGCCGCGAGGAATTTCGTGACGTGAGATCCGCTGATTGGCTCCAAATCGTCTAGCGAACAGACTATTGGGCGCGGTACGTGCGATCACGCGATGTACACCTGCGAGCCGTTTGCTCGAGAAAATACCAAAAAAAAGGGGGGAACGTAAACATTCGCGGTTTGGAGCATCTTTCGAGCGTTCTCGAAAGATACTCGCTTTCACTTTGGAATATTTAATTCTCAACACGAATATTCGATTCTCAACAAAATGAAATTTAGGTTTTAAAGTTTGTTCAAATAAACTGCAGTAAAGTCGATGATGCTCTTTAATTAGATATTTGAGATAAGATATCGAAGAATTAGAAATTGTTTTAGAAAGAAGTATATCTAACATCTTATGTAAAAGGATATAAAAATTCCACACCGTTTCAGACGAAGGAACTAAATCGCCAACCAAAATACCAAAATAAATAATCAGAGCTAACATTTCGGATGCAGACATTATTAGACATTTTTTCTTTAAATGTGCTAAAATAATAGAAGGTACTGGATTACCTGTATCTATATCTAGAAACTTAAAATATTTAATTCTCTCGTTCAATTGTTCAAGTGAAAAATATTTCTTTTTAATAAGGTAATTTATTATTTCGGCCATATCATATCGTAGAACTCCTTCCAAGACATCGTGCATTAAATCACAAGACAAGTTACTCGTAACATGAAAATTAGACAATTCGTGCCAAATACATGCTTCCTTAATTCCAAATGAAAGAGACAAGCAATCATCGTTATAATTTTCAATGTTACGTAAATCTTCTTCATTTTCCACTACTTGATATTTTGTTTCATTTTTGTGAGTTTTACAAAATCGACAAAAATAATTAGACTGAAAGCTTTCATCAAAACCTAAAATAGAAGATAATAATATAATTCAAACCCAAGTTATCTCCTAGAATTAATAATAACGTGAAGTATACACGGATCTTTTCTCCTGAAGATGTTTGTATTTCGATGCCTTCAGTTTCTAAATATTTCAGTTCTTGAATGATTTTGCTAAATATGCTTTTATTACCATATTGCGTTCGATCAGCAGAAAAATTAAGTTGCGCTAAAAATATATTTTCTAGTAAAGAAGCATACTTAACAGGTATAGAAGCCAGGGAAATATACACTGCACCCACTTTATATATTCCAGATTTCGAACCTAAAGGATTATTAGGTTCGAAATCATCATAGAACAAATATAGTGGAAATACTATTTTATTTTTAAATTTAAGTTTTATTTGTCCCCACAAGGTTCCTTGTAAAATGCTAGTACGTACATTCTCGTCACATAGAGATTCTTCTTCTCTCATATATGAAATAATATCGTGAAATACATTTGGCAATTGTAAAAATTGTTTCAAAATCTCACGTAACTGTATTATTTGTCCTTCACAATTTTCAATAATCATATTTGCTTCAAAAGAATTATTCGTTTTTGCAAGAACTGACCTTTCTCCTATAAAGAAAGAACTTGGTTTAATGTAACACTTACTGTTTTCCAGAAATTTTAACCTCTTACGTTCAGTTTTTAACTTTTCAAATATATTTTCGATATCTTTAAAAACAGTAGATATTTTATTCAAGGTATCTTTAACTAAATTTTGCTTTTTTAACATATATTCTGTATAGACAAACACAATTTGAAATAATTCTTTTGTATCCTCCATTATACATTGAATAATATTTCGAGGCAAAGAATAATTACTATACATTTTCGCCATAAAACGTACAATAGCATTCTGAACCATTTGCAAAATATCAAGTGCTTCATCGTCAGAAGATTTAGAAACATTAGGTTTATCAGACGTATCAGTAGAAGAATTTGGAGTAATCTGATAGTTGGAAATATTGCGAACATTAGACACTTCAACTTGTTTTTCTGCATCTGATTGTAGAAGCTCATTTTCTGTGTGATTTTTAATTAAATGCTTTTTAAAGCTTTAACTGAGGAAAAGTACGATAACAATTTTCCTGCTTACAAACAAAACTTTGTAAGAACGGGTGAAAATATCTAATATGCTGTATTAAAGTATCAACATCTAAAAATGCCTTTGAGCATTCAAAACAAATCATATTTTTATTTTGCATTTTTGAAATGTGTACTTTAATAATAATACACCAGTTGCTTTTTAACAACAGTTAATAAAAATTTGCTTAAGGATTATTACGTAATTACTTATTATATTGTAATATATCATTTAGAAACGGAATTTTTATATCTTTTTCAGATGTAATATTAAATAATTCCCACTGTAATAAAAACCACAGATGCTGGCTTTCTGGTGTATACTTTACGTCTAAAACGAAATATACTTGAAAACAAAATTGCAAAGCAGCGAGAAGTGTTGATGATTGATAAGTTTTGTGCTCAATAACAACATAAAAAGAATGGATGTTACATAAACTGGGACCAACTACTATAATATATGGCTGAACTGTTAAACCCTTCTTAAACATAAAATCGATTTTTTTTGCTTAGCAGATTCAACATCGCTTGCGCTTTTTACTTGTATGAAAAGTCCATCTCTTGCTTCCGACATAGACGGTTTCCAAAAGTTCTTGTTTATTCTTGCTCTACTGCGAGGTGGCACCAACGAAGACAATAAAAATAAGCGTATCGCAGTTTTAGAATCTGGAATAGACGAAATATTTATTTTTAGCATTACAGTATAGCATTATACATATCATTAAATTTTTATATGATTTTATTGAAATTTAATAAAAAATAAGCAAATTAAAAAGTAGTTATATAGATTCACTTATATAAAATATTGTATAAAGTAGCTATAAGATTCACCTGTTGTTAGCTGATCTTCGAGCAAATGAAATAAGGATTCGTCGGATGTTTTCAAAAGTGCCTTGCGTTTTTCATATACGTAATTAAAAAAATTCTCAAATTTCAGGCTTATATTGAATTCCTTCATATGATTGAATTTTTGTTCAAAATCGTAGTTAATCTAGAAAAATTGATTTAAAAAAGTGCTGTTTAGTGCATGTAACATTTTATTTCGTGAATAAAATTAAGTATTAAATTAGAGAAAGAAGCCATGCAAACCTATAAAAATAGTACATCATTAGTTATTTATTAACAAATACAATTTTTAAATGTAAATATTAGTAATTATTTATACGTATTGACAAAAAACACACTTATACAGGAACCTTTAAGTAAAATGTATATTGTAATATAATTAATATATCATAATATGTTTTTAATATATGTAAAATGTTATAAAGATCTGATCAGATCGACATCGTTCCTCTTCCTGAAGAAGTAAACTAGAATGTTCACAAAATGTCGGAAACAAAATCATGAAGGACGTGGCATCAACCCGGAAGCCATATCAAGCATTTATTCACACCAAGGAAGGCTAAAATATTATTGTAGTTATACAAAAGATATTGTTAAGATGTACTTACGAGCAAATATTGAAGACAAATGCGCTAGATCACTTGCTTCCAAAAATGATGTAACATTGTCAGTACTCATTTTCACGACACGACAGTCAACACGACGATATTACTACGCGGCACGGGCGGCACGGTCGGCACGAGCCACGGTTATGTTATGACGCGGGCGCGGGCGAACACGATCGTAGACATTCAGATGTTACCCAATGTTACTAACTAGCACGCCGCGCTATCGCTATACGCGTTTTATAAGACATTATTCACAGTACACATGTAGTATCCACAGGACGATATTATGAATATCGGCCATAGACAAGAGAAGTCACACAACAGAGAGCGGCTAGGCGTCTCTCTCCATCTTCGATATTAAGCCAAATACTTTCGATTTTTATCCAAACATTACAATAATTGTCACAAGCAATAAATTGTTTAACTTCTTTGTTTCATTGAAACTCTATATTGAATCTAACTAAATAAAATATTGTTTGGTTTAAAGATATATTTTATTTTCTTTAAATAATAATGTTTTTTTCATTAAACAATATGATATTCTGTAATGAAACAACACAAATTTCTATCTAACAAAATAATATTTGGTGTAAAATTATGTTGTTTCAATTAAACACATCCAAGTTAAACAAATAGGATTACTGAATCCAAAGAAACCGTTCTCTCTGTGTACGGGTGGTACATTGTTGTAGTTTTCGTCAATTTTGTACACTGTAATATATAACGGCAAATCTATAGTTAACAACAAACATTATTTTCAGTAAGGTATCGAGCATTTGCACTTTCATTTTTTTCCCGAACATTCCAGAGCTTTTCTTTTATTTGTCGCTTTCTCTCTCTCTCTATCTCTCTGAATTGTTTAAAACAATTGAAGTTTTTTTTATTTTTAGTAAGGTAACGAGCATTTGCACATTTTCATTTTTTTCCCGAAAGATGAAAAAGAAAACGTGTGTCACACAGAACTATCTAAAACAAATGCGCGATATATGCGAAAAGGTAACCTGTTTTTTTGTACGAGAATTGCTAATGCGGCGAGGCACACGCTCAACTGTTCATGCATCGCGTTTTGTACTCACCCTGTAATTTCCTTAAAATGTCCTCTTTGGCCGGTAGATCGCACAAAAAATCTTCCATCTTCGTCAACTTCACAAATATTAAATCAATCACGATCTCACGGCACTCACGAAATTCGGTAGACTGACGCCATTACTCTGCGAAACCGGCAGGAAGAGCAGATCGACGCGCGCACTGCGCAGCATTACGCGCAAGACTCACGGAACCGAGCACGAAACAAAGCAAGATTTCTTATCTATTAAGAAATATAGAGTTGGCTCAACAAATCGCATTCGTTTCACTCAAAAGAACGAACTTTATTTGATCCAACATCTACACACATTTGTATGAAATAAATCATGTCAACTATATCGCCGAGTTGACACAAATATGAATGATAAAGTAAATTAGCAATACCAACAAAACATTCATTTATATTAAATATAATTCGTTTGCTTGAAATAAATATTTTAGAAAAGTGTCAACCAAATATATTTAATTGGCATAAAGAAACCTTTTTCTCAGTGTATTAAGAAATTTTTTTTTAATTTACATCAGAATTTAATTTTGTATTTGACTTTAGTTTTTTCCAATTTTTGAACATCTACGTACATTTGGTTTCACGTTTTCGAACTTTTATACGTAGCTTTTCCCATTTTTTGTTCTTTACACGCTATTTACGTACGCGTTGTACAAATGAAAAGAAGGAGAATAAAATATCATTAGGAGAATTGTGCGAGGTAAAGAAACGGAGAAATCGACAAGAGCCCGGGCAGAAGAATGTTATCCGCGTTCCTATCGATCTCACGCAATTCAACAAAAACGTTCGTACATCCGCACGCTATGAAGCGTTAAGAAAAACTTGCACGTACCTCGCAAAAAAAACCTAGCACTTTTTATTCGACGAAACTAGTTAATACCACGTTAGGGGCACCTTGTGCGTAGTTTTGGAACACGTTCCCAGTACTCTCGTCCTCCGTTTTAGCCGTAATTTCTCTTTTTTATTTTTTTTTTCAAAGACGCATATGGTCGCGCAAAGTGGATGCGCCAAGTATATTAAAATAGAGAACTTAAAAGAGAAAATAGTTTATTTATATAAGTAGAATAGGATTTTTGTAAAAAAAATTGCCCTATAGAAAAATAATAAAAATATTTCTTAATACAATTCTTGTAGCTCGATCTACGGTTGCTATATTATTTGCTTCAAAAAATTTGCTGTCGCGCTTTATATTAACATTACAAATTGCTAGCATTACTTAAATGGGAATTAGTTTATTTCGTATGTAAAATGGAGTTAAAATTTTCTGTCGGCGTAGCGCGCTCTATTTATATTAAATTTTTCAAGTTTGTTGGCACAATTTTCTATGTCGAAAAATATGTCGGCTTGAAGTTGACGGCAACGTATGATGAATAAGCAAGGAATATGGACCGCTGCCTGGCATAAAATTAATCAACTTCTTGCATCAACGATGTGCAACGCATTTTACAGCATGCACTCAACAACTACTGCTGTTCTTTAATTAAAATTCTAAGCTTGACAATTGTTAAGCTTTGGAAGCTACATGAAATGCTATATAAATTGATTAACTTCGAGAAGACTATTGAAACAATGTATTTTTCTGCATCACTTTTATTGATCACTTTTCAGTCCTTTCAGTGATAAATCTTGATTTTAATTTATCTAAAAATGAACAAACTAGACGGCTATTTAAAGGAAAAAACATTTACATATTGAAGTAATTAACTAAAATCGTAAAAAACGAGTGTTAAAAGTGATGTTTCTTTTGGATTTCAGTTGTTTCGAAAGAGATGCATGTCTGAGGAAAGGAGAGAGACACGAGTATTTTGTGATCATCATGAAGACACTCTGGATCGTGGTGGTCATCCTACTCGAGATACACTTGTACTTTACAGGTGAGTTTGGATTTATGAAAAGGTATAATTTTGTTATACTATTATTATACAATGTATATCGCATACTGCATGATATCTTGAACATGCAATTATTGAATAAGCAAAAAAATTTGAAAGAGGAAATTTTTAAATAAAAGTTTGATAAGTTCTACATTAATTTAAATATATAATGTGGAACGTTGTATATTTTAAAATGCAAAACACAAACGTTCTTTTTAATTATTCGCAGAAACAGGAATAAAAGTCATAGTTTTGTAAAAGAAAACGCTATTTATTATTTAGCATTTCTAAATTTTACATTTATAGTTGCATATACCACTAGCGCGCGCATTGCTACTTCATTTGGAATTCTTCAGGTGTTTCGGATATTACGTATTTAATTTCGTCGCGTCAGGGGAACGTGGGATTTTTGAAGATTTTATAGGATTAGAGTTAGAAATTGTGGCGGGGAAAACGACATGCTCATTCGTATTTCTACCTCGTGCATTTTCCTCTTCGCAAATCGCGTGTTTAAGTATAGCGGCTCTCCTAGCCTAAATAATTTTGTTTCTAATTCTCCACCGCGTCGTACTCTTCCTCATTGGTATTCGCTTCGCGGCGGCATACAATTTTCAACGGTAATGATGCTGCCTGAAGAAACACAGGCGGCACGCCACACTCTTCCGTATTTGCGTTCAGGCGAGTTATTTTCGTGCCCGGCAATGGAAAACACTTAATCCGGCTGACAAGCAATTTCCGGTTATCGTGTTGCTTAAGTGACGTACTTTTGCCTCGTTAGTGTTGAACTTTTCGACGGGCGTATCGAAATCGCGTCGATCGCTCGTCGCGTTGTGTCCTTACGTCATGATTCCCTTCTTCTCGGGACAGCAAAGCTGTCGGCGCTGATATATATACCAACCGGACAAATTCACAGAACGCCTCATTTCCGAACGAGACGATGCGGTACTGCGAATTTAGGTCGTCGCCGTAACACCTCCAAAGCTTTAGATCTAATTGAAAGTTTAATTAAATGCACATCGGCCCCTATTACCGAGCCGTTTTACGATTCCCGATTCGGCAAACTTTCCGAAATTGTGCTAGATTAATCTTCCACTATGTGCGAATACTAATCACCGGTAAATTTAATTTAGAAAATTGCACCAACCCATTTTACTTTGTCTTTGCTCAAGTTAACGACAAGGCGTTTATAAGATTTAATATACCCATTTGTGCTAATTATTTTCTGCTTTATTGTGTATTATTGCCGAAAATACATCGCGTCACAGCTTGTAGATACAGCTTAAATATTAAAACTTATACTTCAGAGATTTATATCGAGAGACTTGTATCATACCGCAATTAAATATTTTCACAGTTTATGCATGGATAATTCTAGATGTTCATATGGAAAGAGATATTTCAGGAAAATCGAGTTTGTGAATGTTGAATAGCCATATACTCAGTTAGCCGGTAAAATAAATACGCGAGCGAGAATTTAGTAATATTTTAGCGCACGGCAAGATTTATATTTAAATATTTTTATTATGGAGTGTTAACTTTTATTGCATTACTAATTAATAATTTTCGTGTTTATAAATTGCGCGTTATAAATAGGAATACAATATTTTTAATGTAAAAGTATTTAATTTTAATTATAATATATTACTTTTTCTTAAATTTTATATTTTATTAAAATTAATCTAATATTTAATATAATATTCTTTTATTACATGATGTGAAAATCTCTATAATTTTTTTTACAAAGTAGGGATATCTACTTTAATAAGCCCTCAGGGTTTCATTCGTTTAACCGCTCCTTCTTTTCTTTTTTTTATTAATTCTAGTCGCGGAGAGAATTCGAGTATTTTTCCCGCGAGAATTTCTGGCGAATAATCACTTTGAGATACTGACGGTGGCAACGATGTTAATTCATTTCGACGAGAAAATTCAAGTGAGATACGTGCTATGCTGATCAACATAGAGAGACTAGCCTGTAACAGCCTTTTATATTATTAACGACAAATGCAGAACACGTTCATGCACAAAGATTCCGTGTTATCCATCGATCGAGCTTTTTCTAACTTGCATAAAAAAGAGACTGAACTCATCGTTCATTACATTACGTAAATTAATTGAGATGGGTATTAATAAAACATAAATTATGTGTTTATAATGGTTCTTTTCTTGTTTTATATATATATATATATATATCTATTATGGGAAATACACACACATTTTATATTTTGTTTTATATTCTAACAATATCTAATTGTATATAATAAAAATTAAATAAAAGTGTAATGTTAATGTAATGAATATTATTTAACAAATTGACTTATCATGATTAATTAGTGTCTAAAAATCAATTTACACAAGAGCCACAATCTTTTGTATAAATGTGTATAAATGTAAAGTGAAATCTTGTTACGATGCAATTAGCAAAATAGAGTCTTTTAAACTTGTAAATTATTGAAACGTGCAAATATGAGAAAAAGAGAAATAATATGATGGCAATATGATGGTATTGCGTAATTGGATTGATAGGTTTTACTTATAACGATCAAAGAGAAAATTCTGTTATTAATATTAATGCATTTTCTTAATTAGAAAGTGTATTATTAAAGTATATAAATATTTAATTTGCTGAATATTAGAATAAAATTAGATCATAAAGATTATATTTGTCATTCGCGAACGCATTTGTCTAATATAACTTACGTAAAAGCCGAATTATAGTTGCGTACTATTGTGTAAGAAGAACTGCAACCAAACAAAAATGTTGCCATAAACGTTCACGCGGCGCGGCGTGTATATCGCAACGTTTTAAAAGCGAACTTTGCATCGTTGGCGCGAGGCGTCAAGTTTCGAGCTCGGGCTTTCAACTCGTTGAACAGAAATAGAGGCTTTCCAGCTGGATATTTGCCAGTTGAAAATCTCGCTCGAAAAAGACGCTCGCGGATAAAATTCTCGCGGAAGATTCTTTTTTTTTTTTCTCGGGAAAGTCTGAGATGTGCCCAGAGACAAGCAGGAGGCGAGGCACAATGCAAGAAAGTTTCCGGCTGAATATCTGCGGGAATTCGCCGCGGTTTGGCGCATCTTGGGCACCGGTAAACGTCCAACTGAACCATCGTAATTGCCATGACTAAGTTATTCACTTAAGCCACTCGGGCGACGCTCGGGTTATGCGTTATCGTCGCGATGGTGGCTGCATTAATCTCGGAGCAGGAGGGTGCTCCGTCGTCTCTCACATTCTCTGCGCCGCGCCCTTCGTCAACCATGGAAATCGCTCTTAATCCTTGATCATAGCCGGCCTTAAAACTAATAGCCCTCATAGGAGAGACAGATATTATGAGCGCGGAACTTTGCTAGATGTACGAGAAAACACGTGGCGTGATTTCTCACATTTTATTACAGCACTTTCGTAATTTTCATTTAATTGAATCTTCTGGGAGACTTTAATTAATCAATCCCTGTTCTGCAATCTGCGCTAAGGTCTGAGTAAAAGAAAGATTAAAAGAAAAAGGTCGCATTAAAGAGCAGATTTATATAGAGCTCCTATTTTTACAATATTCATATATTCCCAGAGGATTTTTTGTATAAAATTATTATTGTAACCAAGACATGACATACTGTACCCACTTTACAATTAGTTTTACAATTGCGTAGAGAAGTAAAATAAAGATTTAGAATATTTTTAAGATTGTTTATACAGATTAAAAGCAATTTTTACGTGGGGAAATATCTTGAAAATATGTCGTATATAGTGTAACAAATATATAATATATTATAACTATCTGAAACCAATTTTCAGATTTAGAATTTACGGCGACGAAAAAGATTGTTAGTAATATTAATTTGTTGATACGACACGTCATACACAGATGTTACTTGGATCGAGCAAAATGGTTTTCTTCTATCTTCAGAAAGCATTGTTGTAATTTATGTCCGCAGTGAGCCAGGCGAAGCATCAGCAGAACTCAAGTGCCAATAATGCAATCGCCCCATTGAATGCCCCGGAGGGTAAAAATGAAGATGTTCGTGATGTTCTTGAAGGACCAATTGGAGAGGTGCTTGCTCAAAGTGGTACCACGGCAGTTCTGCCGTGCAAAATTCCCGATCCTGGAGCTGGAACAGTAAGTGTCACACAGTTTGCATAACGATATTTTACTTCAGTTCATTTAAATGTCAATGTTTCTTTTGATTAAAAGTATATCTATATGTTATTTGTTTCACCGATAAAAAATAATTGCAATATGACTAATTTTGTCAGATCCTTTTTATGTCTGTCGTTTGAATATGTATTGTTGAAAATAATGTTATAAAAATTGATTTGCTCGCGTTGTATTTTACTAGCAGTATACGCAATTTGAAACGGTACATAAATTGAATATTATTTACAAATGCAGTTATTAATATCGTGCTACAATAAATTATAGTAGATATACAAAAAGAATTAAAATTCCTATTACGCAAACGTGGAAATCAGCTGAAAACGACATTATTCACTGAATTAAAATGCTTAATTGAAATACGTAATAAACGAGTAATTTTTCAGGGAATTATTTCTCTGACGGAATATTGAAATATTAATAATCAACATTTTTCCCTGCTCGATTCCTCTCTTCGTACCATTTCTCTACCCCATCTCAAAAGCCGCTCGTCGTCTTCTTCCATTCACACCAGATTTTCCAGATTTTCATTTCCGTTATACGGACAGGTCCGAACGATCCTCATTTAATTTCCGTTTCCTATCGCGCACATGCCAAGCGCGAGTGATCCATAAAGAAACGGAGTATTCGCTGTTTCTAATATGGTTGGCGTTCGTGTCGTAGCGGTGAAACGACCATTCAAATGTAAACCGTCGGGACGGTGAATGACAAACGCGAAGATAAAATTTGCAATGTCGAAGAGGCTCTTTGCAGGAAAAATATCCTCCATCACGGCCGCTATTAAAGTTGAAGTACAAATTTTCTTTAATACACGAATTATCTCGGCAATCGCTTGCTGACAATATTTTCAGACGCGTTTTATCTTCATCGCTTGGTGCTTCGTCAAAAAAGAACAAAATGAATTACGCAACACGCCAAGACAACGACATGCGTGACTAATTTCCATTTATCGCACGTGATGACGTTGATATATCTCCACACATCGCGTCCACGGGTCTGTTCAATGAAGAATTA
Source organism: Temnothorax nylanderi (assembly GCF_030848795.1). Classification (NCBI taxonomy): domain Eukaryota; kingdom Metazoa; phylum Arthropoda; class Insecta; order Hymenoptera; family Formicidae; genus Temnothorax; species Temnothorax nylanderi. The sequence goes on along the minus strand of NW_027249148.1, from coordinate 380,753 downwards.
CACACCTTCTTTGAAAAAAAAAAAAAAAAAAAGAATTATTTTTGTCAAAGTATGGTATCAAATAAAACAATATATTTTTTTATGTGCCAGACTAGAGTCAAGCTCAACAGGGTCTTCTTTCCCCGCTAATTTTTCCAAGCCCGTTCCCTTGAGCCATACCCTACGACATGGTCGATTTCACATTACAAACTTTTAATTCGTTCCATCCACGTTTACAGTTTACCATAGAAGTTGGTAACAAAAAACTCAATTTTTTAGATACCACCATTATCAACAACAATGGTCTTATCGAATTTGATTGGTATCATAAGCCCACCTTTTCGGGCCGTTATTTAAATTACAATTCTTGGAATGTCCACCATATTTTTTTAACTTTGCGAAAAGACTGATTCTATTGTGAAGATGTTAAAGATTTTTTTATTGCAGTAAAAGTACAAGAAATGAAAAAATCATACATTTATCTTATAAACGGGCTTAACGTAGCGCGTTTTAATAACTCTTTATGGATCTCGGGTTTCTTTGATTTGTCGAGCTCGCTGATTGAAAGCACAGACATGTATGATACTCTATTCCTTATGGATATATAGATTCTGCGTAACCACGCAAACATGTGCGTCCTATATACGGCCTGCGGTGTTGAAAGCGGAAACGAACGCGATGCGCCATGCTGGAGGTATAAATGATAGGTCGATATGGTATTTTTGCCCGTGAGTTGCGGGCTGTTTGCTCTTTCTCTCTCTCTCTTTCTCTCTCTCTCTCTCTCTCTCTCTCTCTCTCTCTCTCTCTCTCTCTCTTTTTGCCTGCGACCCTCGCTATGTACTTTAATGCTGCAGCCGTCGGTCCAGCAAATTGCCCCAGTTTTACGGTCTACAGCGGTGTGGTACTTCGGCATAGCGTATGCTCTTTGTCTTACTTAGAGTGCCACGAGAAAAATCAACGGACAATCTGCGTGAATGGCGTACGCATCTGCATTCGTGCTTCATCCCGAATTATTTTCACCCATATCGGACTCGGCATTTCGGTAACGATGAACGTGAGGTATTGATTGACCCAAACAACACTAAAAAAAATCGATGTCCATCGCTCCATCGCACCACACGAGTTAGAATTGTTCTTTTTAGGACTCTATCCGAATTCTCGCATCTCCCGCGCCTCTTGACGTCTACATTAACTCGGCCTTTCTCCGCGGGAAATTGGGGATTACACCTCCGCCAAACCCCGCATCTCGTCGGTCGATTCAGTATTTGGAATGTATTCTCTCGTGAACAATGCCGAATTCCGCGCCGTTATACCAGATGCCTATTACGCTTGCCTCTGCCCTCGCGAAGCCGAGAAGTTCACTCGGGAATATTTTAGAATATTTTAGCGGGTTTCAACATTAAACCAAGGACGCGCCAGATGCCGCGTGAAACTGTATTCCTCTTTTTTTCTCTCCCCGTCCGCAAAAAAAGGGGTGAGGAAGGAACGAAAGGGCAATCCGCGTTATGTGCATACGCGATATCGAGATGGTGGAAACATTCCTCTCTCGATACTCGCTGGCTGGGGGTATACTTTAGAAATCGGAATGGAATTCCGAGAGTCGACAGACGATTCTCTCTGCGCGACAGGCGACGCACGTTTCCATGAAATTCCGACGGGTTTCCCGTGCCAGCAACATCGCGCGAGACGTAAGCCGACTTTAAACGCGCATTTTCCAACACACCTGTTTCGTATCGTTTGAAAACGGACTTATATATATACATATATATAAAACGGTCATATTTGGAGTGGAGCCGTCCGTCATACGGAGTATGTCAAAAGTTACAGACTATCGTCTTTAAATAAAACGATAAATTTCTCGATAGTGATCAAATCTCGTTACGGATGTACTCTTCATTAAAACAGACATTTTTAAATAAAAATCTCTTCGCATTATCATTCCTCCGGTGGTTTTCGCATTTATAAACATGATCCTGCAGCATCTCTTCCTTGAGCATTTAATAAATTATACTTTTACGGAAAAACGGGGATTCTTTTGAGTTCTGCAGGCTTCTTTCTTAAACAGAACAGTTGCTCGCTTTGACATAAATTGAAATCGCGTTTCAATAGTCCGAAACAAATCGATAACGCGCTGCGTGTCAATGCTAAAGCCCGCAACCGCCATAAACGGGCATGAAAACTTGGGAACGCTCTCGGGGGATGCGGCATGTTTATACGAAGTCCACGGAGGGTTTGCTCTTCTTCCTTTGATTTCTGGATTTTACAGCTCCGCTGGGTACGAAGAGTAGAGACTTCAGCTCGTAATTTACTTACAGCGAGAGTATTCCAGGTTTCTTGCCACTTCACGCATTTTACCAGAGTTATGTACAAATTTAACGGCAGCAAAGCGATTTATGTTTTTAACATCCATTTTCTTTACAAAACTTCGTTTCCAATAAGCGTATAATTGCACGAAGAGGAAGTACCCTTGATTAAATTATTGAAATGCATTTATATCTTAATCGAGTAAAATTTTAGCAAATTGAACTTGATTTAGTGCTTATTATTTATATGAAATAAATAATTTGTTGTTTGTTAGGCAAGTTGATTTTGCGGAAGAGATAACTGAAAGCAAAATTTATCCATAATGAATATAAACCAAATAAATTTATCCAAAATGAATATATAAGTAATAAATTATAATAAATATATAAATGGCAAATTCCTGGATAGTAATTAAATCTCGTTACGGATGTACTCTTCATTAAAACAGCCGACATTTTCAAATAAGAATCTCTTCGCTTTGCCAATAACGTAATATTGATAAATAGTATCATATTTTACAGTTAAATAAAAAAAACCGTAGCTTTAATTTTATGAAAATTTCAGAAAATCAGAACTGTGAGCTTGAGATGTTTTCCTATACAGTTTGAGAGATTGATATGTTTATTTATCGTCTTTCGCTGCATCGGACCGATCGCTCGCTGGCGCGATTTTTGTTCTGGACGATACAAAAGTTGCAAAATCTAAGGCCACTTATGCAAAACTCCCTGTCACGAACCGCATATAACCTCGACGAATCCCGCGCGTCGTCGTCAACCATGAATAAAAGATGAATTCATGCGCGTCTTGTGTACTACAGAAATACAGAAACAAGAAATAAGGCTGCCCCAAGGCTTCTTTATGCCGCGGCTAAGGCCAAAACAAATAAAAAGTGCCTCGCTATCGCGGGTGGCAAAAGGGGCGGGGTTGAAGAAAGGGAGGGAAAAAGTGCATTACATCTTGTCTATGTAACTGCCGTCGTACGGAAGTTTATCCTTTCTGCGACGAAGTAACATGTCGTGTATTCATAGTGATAACCAGATATAGGTGTCGTAAAATTTGTTCAAACGATGAATAAATGGTATCTATCTAAACTAAAGTATTATTTACTAAAATATAGTAAGTAATAATGACTAGAGTAAATTGAATTTAAAGGATGAATCGATTCCTGAATTGAGAACCATGTCTAATTATCTACTTCCAATTTAATCTAATTATCACGCTGAATCATTATTACATTTTCTTAATTATAGGTTCCTTAATTAGGCGTTATAAATTAATATATTTTATTTTGAGATAATAGCATTAGATACCTATATGTAGATAAATGATAAATCTATAGATACAAATCCATAGATATAAATAAGAGATATAATATGTAATATCATTAGATTTATCGTACGAATTCTTCCATTGAATGTTTTCATTCTAAAAATATTTTTTTAACAGCAAGAAGTTTCTCATAAAATCTTCTATTACACACGTTTCGATATCCACTACTTTAAGGATGAGACACAGTACGATCAGTACAAATTCCTGCGCGTATTTTCCACTTATAAGATATCGTATTACCGTGTGTAAATTATCGGCAGACTTCTTTTCGCGTTTTATCAATGAGCTCCGGGATTCTTCAGTTTAAAACATCATTTATCTTTCCTTCGGAATGCGCCGAAAAAGTTTCGCGCAAAAGTTGAGCGGCGGAAATATTCAAAGCCGTTTTTGTACCCAGCTTCTTATATTCGCCGTATTCTCCCAAGTATCCGGTGTTATTTTAAATCCAGGAGAAACTCCTGAGAGATATCAAACGTTTCTTTTTACGGCAGTTCGTACGGACGTATATATTCAGAGAAATTTTCGCTCTAACGTAAATTGAGACTCGGGAAGTCGAGTTACCCGATGGTACCGGCTGCTCGAGAAGCACAATAGGCTATTTGTTTCGTCGCGGAAGGATTCGCGATCCGGATGGAACCTGCGGAGGCCGGACGTCTTAAGTATGCTTTCCGCGCGGTAATTAATCATTATTCCCCGCGGGCCGCGATTCATGCTCGAGAAGTCAAGCGCGAATTATGCAAAGCATAGCGCCCGATCCTTCGAGTTTGGCTCTCAATTTGACGCGTAACATTATATGGCGACTGTGCGTATAATGCGATTAATTTATTCTGCCAAGACCTACTCATATCGGGCGTAATGCACTTATCTCGTCCAGGAAATGCGTCAACGTTGCGCGATAACGTAACGTGTGGTATATCTATAATGGAAACCGTCGGAAAGATTACCTGCTCGACTCGGAAACGCCGCGAGGGAGAGAACGTTGACCTACGGTAAATCACGCGATAAATGTCAAACAGCTAGGCGGTAAAGGACGCGCGGGTACCCCGTCCAAGTGTTACGAAGGAGTCGACGTTTTGTACCCGCGTGCTCTTCCTCAACATCATCCTCGACGAAGAAATGAATATGCGTGGGGTTACTTCCAAAGTGGAGTGCTTCCTCGAGGAACGTCCTCGGCTACGATGAATCGTGGGATAAGACGGGCGAGGGTATAATGGAGGATATCCGGGTGGTGAGATACGAGGGATAGAGTGCGGCGGCGCTCTCTCTCCCTTTGAGAACGTAGATGGAGCGAATGAGAGTTCGGCGGAATGGGGAATTACCGGAAATGAAAAGATTCGAGCGATGAATTCCTTCGTAAACATATTGAAACATTAAATTCCCGCCTCTAAAAGTACCTGAGCACCTTCTCGCCTCATCGTTTGTGAAATTATACGTGTTTTTTTCCTGTTTTGCGGGGATAACATGAGTTTTTTTTTGCTGGTTCGAGGCAAGATACCATTAGTGAAATGGGCGGATTCGAGAGCTCGTTCTTCCGGAGGATTCGATACCGCAAAGTATCGGCTCCCGCTTCATTCGGTCTTCGCCTCGATTCCCGTGCGTGTGATATAATTTGTTTTACACCGAATGGAGAAAATACGTTTCAAAGGCGTCTTTCTACGTGCAAACTGAATGAAATGTATCGCGGTGAAACGCGATTGATAATCACGAACAGGTAGATCAGATTGGATGGCACGGATGGGATCGATATCACGGAAATGATGAAAAATAGATTAAGCGTTTTAATGCTTTCACATCAATATGGAATATCCATTTGCAAAGCTAATGTAACGTAAATATATTATACACGTATTACATTATTTAGTGATGGCTGCGATTTCTTATTAAACTCGAAATAACGAAATTGTACGGCATGTATGTCGCACTTATTTATTGAATCAATAGACACAAGATCAATAGATCTTTATTTGATTGAATGTTTAAAGTGTTAGATTCAAATTGTTATCGAAAGCATCGTGTGCAGAAATTCTCTGTGTGATTGGCTAACGTCAATCACGCCTAAAATCATAACATCAATATTTGATTAAATAAAGTAATAGATACAGTGATTGAGCGATGCACAGCAATTGACTATAACACACTTTCACATCTCAATACATCAAAATCGACATATCGATTATAACTGTTTTCAAACTAAACCTCGATAGTGTGTTCTCTCTTGTTAAACTATAATCAATGCGCAAATTCACTGTCACTTCAAGTTCACAAGGAAATCAATTTTTCTCGTAAACTAGTAACTTCATGCAAGAGTTGTCTTTAAATGCCCACATCTCTTCGCGATAAAAATTAAGTTAATCAATGAAAGTAAATGACTTGGTATATGTTTTATAATGAAATGTCCAGTACTTCTGATAACTTGAGCTTGATATAAATTATTTAAATACCTTGATTCAAAAAGGAAGATACATGTTCTACGAATATTTTTATTCCAAGCGATAGTTTATATTCTTATCATCTTTATATGAAAATATTCGACTGATAAAATTAAATTGTAACATTTAAAAAAAAAAGGAAATATATAATTTCTATTAGTGATCGCCACGGAAGGTATAATATGTGAAATTGTCAGAACTAAATTATCTTTAATATCAAGAGAGGGGTTTCACCTCCAGTTCTCTTCGATCTTGTAAGTAATACCGTCGCTCTACGTAGCTCTAAGTTCCCGAGGTTGTGACACGTATAGAGCGCGGCTGTGTAGCGGTTGGCTTGATTCCCGCGCGGGGGCGGATAGGTGAAGGAACTTTCCTCATTACAAGAATACTTTTAAAATGGTTTGTTTGATAAACGAATGAACTTTCGGTGTTCCTTATCGGTAGCAATCCCGATGCTTGCTATCGAGCAAGAGTTGAAAGCGATCGCGAGAGTGCAGTAGCGATAGGAACGGGGCGACCTTTAATTTCCTTCCTGCCGTTACCGCGGTTTCATTGCGAGTGGAAATATTCTTATCACTCCAAAAATTATTCCCTTTTTTTTGTAATCGAGCGACAAGCATTTTCATAGAAACGCTTCGAATTATTATTTCATTATGATTTAACGCGCGCTTCAATCACCGTGATTCTGTAATATCGCGCGTTTAAACGCAGTTTTTGTCGTCGCGCTTCCTGCTATTCGCTTTTGCGAGATGTCTGGTATGCAACGGCACAAATTTCCGATCGCAGATGGCAATTCCCGGCCGACGGAATAAAGAATGTGTCGGCATGGGTAGCTTGGCATGCTGTAATCGGGGTATTTCCCAATTAAGCTTCCACGCGTCCCACGGCAGTGTCAGCTCTCGGCTTGTGTGCCGCGTGTGTGCACTTTCCGCGCGTGTAGATGCCATTTACTTGCCGCTGTACAAAGTCTTTCCCGCTTAGGCTAGCAATCCCTACATCGGCTTAATAGCTTCCCGCGGGAATTCTGGTGCCATCGGTTACCTAACCCGCGTCTAACAAGACTGATGATGATGATCGAGTCAGGCAAGACAACGTAAGAGGAAATTAAGTATGGAGGAGGCCCGACACGGATCGGACATGCTACTCCAATTTGCATTTCGTTCCAAGTTTTAATTGGTTTTAATCCTTTGGCGGACTACACCCGGCTTCTCGCTCGCCTCGTACAAACTTTTAACCCTTTCCGCTGGAAAGCCAAATAGGCCCGCCGCGCGCACAAACTTCAACAGTTTCCCTCGTTGAGGCGAATATACCGCAGTATCTTTTCGTATACGTTTAAACTAAAAATAATTAGAAGGGGTATTGCAACTTGTAATTCCTGGGATAATTTAGATGGGGACGTCCACGTGTAATATACATATGTCATAATGTTCATTAGTTTCGCTTGAAACCTTTAGTTGCTTTAGCGCAACTGGGTTGCTTTGACCTCTTAATGTTTCTAAGTAACCCCCTTAATTGGCCACGCAAGTAATCTCAAGTAATGAAGTTCACGTACTCGGCAGCAAGACAGGAACATCGTTCGTCCTAACAATCCGTATGTGTGTGTATAACCGTATCTGGAATTAGTTGAAACCGAAAGACGGACGTTGGGGGGGGGGGGATCTTTGTCCTTCCGACTGTTCGCGAAGACACTGGCGAAGTTCTCGTAACTTCGCGCCGATTGAAGCAAACTCTACTACCCGATAACTTTCACCAGTCAAAGACTAGCGACGTGCAAGCAAACACGCGCGCGCACACATACACACCGTGCACGTCGGTGCGCCGTAGATAGGTCCTTTTCGTGGTGAGATCCAGGATTACAGCAAGTACTCGGGATTACCGGGTTTGGCGGTACCAGAAATGTCATATCCTTGGGAATTGGTTTCCCCGGGATGTATTACGTGGAATCGGCTTAATTATGTTTCTGCCTGGAAGTACTAAGACGTTTACGATGGAGTACGTCCCGACTAGGGATTCGGATATAAAAAATGATTGGTTTGGCAACGTGACGTCTCTGATCCACCGGATCGAAATTTAGGAGGAGGCTTCGCAACGAGGAACTTCCTAATTGGAAATAATTAAATTTCACCGAGAGCTATTGATTAACAGGCATCTTCGTTGTTACGTTTAGGAAACGTAGTTCCTCATAATAATACATACATTGATAGATGTTGAATGAGAGAAAAATTTATTATTAACGTGAAAAATATTTTAAGAGCTTCCTTTAAGATATTCTTTTCCTGTAAAAAAAGTTTTCAATAAGGAATTCTTCAATGTTTAAGAACACTCGTATTAAGATTAAAATGGTTTTAATTATGGATAATAATATGTTCGCAAATCAACTCTCTTTTATATTTCAATGATTTAACAGATTTTGGGTTTACGTGAATGATTAAATAAATTGATTCTCTTCGGTTGTGTCCAAAAGTGGCGCAGAATTAATGGTATCGCTACATAATTAAAATACCGTATGTAGCCGCTATTCGTATTTCGCTATTATATTGAGCATAGTTTTGTGGTCTGCTCTCTGGGGAACGAAAATTACCTTGAAATTAGGGTGCTCTAATGGCCATGATAATTGATATTCGATGTGCATCGAGGTTTCTCTCTCATTGCCTGACGTACATATTTGTTTCCATATATTGTTACTGTAAATAGCCTAAATGCTTTCAAACATTATGTATACCTATGTATATATGTAGGTCCGGAAGTATGTTAAGTAAGAACGTGTACAGCATAACTGGCAGTTGGTTTTCAAATATCGCCCTAATTTTTGCGTGAGTCGATAGATGGAACCTTTGTCCTGGATGCTTTGTCACGAAAGATTCAGTTGGCGTTGTTGAATTCTTGCCTGAGAAATACGTAAACCGCCATGAGTGCCGCATACGCGTCGCGCTACGAGGCTGTGTTCCTTGCACACACACACACATATATATATATATATATATAAGAGGTAAGAAGTGGAGGGTTCCGACTTGTTTTATCATAAATGGGACTTCTTAAGCTTTAAAATGAGATGTTGATTATTATTCTACGATTATTAGTTTCGAAGATCTAAACGTTCAAAGTGTGACATGTTTTTGTTGCATCGACAAGAAATTTAACTGAACTTTTTAACGCTACTGTATCGAAGAGGTAAGAAATGGAGGGTTCCGACTTGTTTTATCATAAATGGGACTTCTTAAGCTTTAAAATGAGATGTCAATTATTACTCTACGTTTATTAGTTTCGAAGATCTAAACGTTCAAAGTGTGCTGTACACGTTCTTACTTTTAACCAAGTCTTGCAACTATAATCGTATAATTGCTTTTTTAAAAATAAAAGATCTGACAGTCCTGTAATATTCTTGTAAAATTATACTAATTTAAAAGCTTATACGTATTAATTGCTTCTTGTTTTTTTTTTGTTATAGATCACGTGGGTGAGACGCAGGGACAGACAGTTGTTAACAGTCGGTACCAGCACACACTCCATTGACAAGAGATTTGTCGTCAGGCATTCAAGCACCGATTGGCAACTCACAATACGCACAGTAACTTTGGACGATGCCGGCATCTATGAATGTCAGGTAATTTGGCAAAGCTTTTATTGTGATATTTTTAATTTTCAGAATATTTAACTGCAATGTTATAATCTTTATTTAGCGTATTTTTACTCGTATTTTTAGATTCCAACATTACGATATAACATTTAATTCGCATATCTTATCTTTGATCGTGTAAATCCAATATCTTCTTATTTTATTTGTACAGAGCTAAAAAAAAAGATATTTAGCTTCACGCGATCAAAGATAAAGTAAATGCCAATTAAATGTTATATCTTAATATAGAATATAGAAGATAGAATAAAGAATATAGAAATACGAGTATATACATATATAAATGCGATTTTTGTGCAGTTCACTCATTAGATTATTATCGTAACAATGAGAACATATCAATTTACTACCATATTAATTATAGACTTAAACATGAGATAGATTTCAGTATTTAATATCGACCGATTAGTTCTTGTTTTAAAATGCAAGATTAAATAAGTTAAATTTTCAGTACCGATTGAATAAAATAGCTATCGAACGGTTTTAACTATGCATGGTAAATTGAATAATTTCTAATATATGATTTCGTGACACTTCGTTAAAGGTTTCGCATGCATAAAATGTCAGCTGAAATGCCAAAGCGGTCGGTCACAAGCTCTGTTTCAGGTCGCGGTGATTAGCCGCGGCTTTAGCTTCAGCAGGGTTCTCTATAGAGCAATCAACGTAGCTTTGACGATGTGAATACAATTTATAATATATATTACAATATAATATATGTGGTTTGTTATAATTTGAAATTAGCTATTGTTGTGTGGAAAATGCTCAAGTTACAATATCTCAATTTTCGTAATATCATTTTGTATAATATCGTATAATATATTAAATTTATATAAAATCACTCGTTATTATATTATCAACGTATAGTCGTGTTTGCATATAATTTTATGCTTTTCTTAGATATTTTAAAGATAAATGTATGTAAAAAAAAGAATTCTCGTTACATCAGCAAACAGAATTATATAGGTTGACGACGAGTTTAAGCATTTCCCGATTGTCACCCTGTACAAATGTTTCAACTCTTCCGAACTCGTGTCTTACGTACTATGAAAAGTTAAAGGTATAGCTGTATTACGATTGCAGGTGACGTCGCACCCGGTGCAGCGAAACTTCGCTCGTCTCAAGATTACGGAGGCATACTCGATAATACCAGGTGCGCCTGATCTGCACGTGAAGCAAGGCTCGAGCCTCCGTTTGGAATGTCAACTTATGGCGGCCACGGAAAGGCCCCTTTACGTCTTCTGGTATCGTCAGGGTCGTATGATAAATTACGACGAGGAGCCCGGCGTTGATGTCAAGCTGACGTCGAGCGGCTCCATTCTGACGGTGAATAAAACGAAGCTTACGCACGACGGCAACTACACGTGCGTACCTAGCAACGCCAAAGCGGCGTCTGTCATGGTCCACGTGATCGAAGGTGAGAAACACGGAGCCATATTCTCATTAGTTTCAGCTGAATTTAACTTTGGATTTGATGTTAATTGAGGGAAATTTCTGAACGCGGGAAATTTAATCCAACAAAATGCATCGCGAAATTTTATCATAAGAACGTTCATAGAAAATGGAACATTAAATAAAATAGTGTTATACAGAATTATTTATCGAATGATCCACCTTGATTTCGCGAGGAAATTTTGCGCGGACCTAAATACAAAAGTAGATGATTTGCTGTTATATTTAACGCACAATGCAAATGTTACGTGGTTCAAGCAATATCACATGTCGATCCTTGACGTGTGCGCGTCAAGGAGGGAATCTTTGACGTTTTCCGGTAATTAAATTTCATTAGCTTTCCTCTGGATTTACTATTGTTCGGCAATGCTGAATCGTGGATTACAGCGATACGATCGCTAAAGATCCGAGGTTTCTACAGTACGAGCAGCTTGCGGATTGCAATGTGTCAGTAGGCTGAATTCACGCATTAAAACGCGATGGTAATTGACTCGCTCTGGTTACGTTGTGGAAGAAGAGATCAGCCGCCGATCGGCCGGGAGTAACTTCCACGAAACTTGAATATTCATTAGAGTAAGTGCCGAACAATTAAACGGCTCGTAAGGAGCTCGTTACGATCGGATTTCGCAGTTCTCGCAGACGCATTCACCCCGCGATCCCACACGGCTCGCCTACGATAACAGAAAGGCGCTTGAAAATTGTACGACCGTCCCTCTAACGACGTAACTTTTTACGAAACGCCCCGAGTTTGTTCCGCGAAGACGAAGTTCGAACGCAATTTTTTGAAAGTACGGTGTGTAACTTCGGGTCGGCTTTACTTACACTTTAACGCGCTTAGTAACTACGTAACAACGCGATAGTGTCCGTGGGGCATTATCAAACTTATCTATTATTTTCTCCTTACACAAGACGATACCCTCCTCCCTCACACGATTTTAGTTTAATCTTTTTTTCCATGCTCGTGCCGCGACATGCCTTCGACATCGCCCCAGTCGTCGAAAGTTTCTCTTAGGCATTAGTGTACATTGTATTAAATCTCTTTGCGTTAAACTTTACGGTCTTGTTTACCCAAGCGCGCTGTTCTTATAAAAAAAATAAGGGAAACAATATTAGGTTGGAAAAAATACAACAACTAGTTTGAAAAGTTCTATGCCAGACAATCTTAAAGCGTTACTATTACATTTAGATTAATTATTTGAGAATTTTAGAATATATAAATGCACACTCGAATGTTGTTTTTATAAAAATAACGGAGTAAAAGTTCAAGTACATACTAAAAGATACTGAGATATTGTAGATTTTATAAAATATTTTTAAAACACGTTGCTGATTTATCACGTCTATAGCAATTTGTTAAGAACTATAGCATGTGTGGAGCAAAAAATGGACACTATCTATGGAAGTCTTTCAGAATTAAATTTTAGTATTCGAAAGAGTAGTTTATTTTGAGGCGGCGTGAAAAGAGAGAACTGCCTTGGAAAACTCGAGAAGTTCGACAGATATTCATCCACTGTTTGCCATGTCTTCGTTGATGCCGAAGCACGTGACAACCAGGGAGCGTCACGCACGTGACCAGATTGCCGAGAGGTATTTTCTACAAGAAGAAATGTGAAATGATCCGCGTTTCATCTTATATCTCAACTAGGAACGTCGGTCGACCTGAGATCATTTAAAATGCTGTTTCTGCTCTCGGGGAAAGGTTTTACCGCTTCGTATGAGAAGAATACCTTCTACGCTTTTCCTTAGACGTGCATTTCTGCTCTAGTTTACACATGTATGTTTTTAAAATATTTTCTATTATTAATAAATAAATAAATAACAAAGACAGAACAACGATAATTGCATTCTTTGTTCGTTATTAATCTGATTTATTCCGCTTTTATTTCAATTACTTCTACGTTACTTCTACAATTTTTACATGTATAAAGGGGATCTGTTAGCTCATATTTTTTTTTATTAAAGTCAAGTTACTACGGTTGAAAGAACAACAATTTGCATAAGAAGTATTCAAATTTCTCGTGGGATATGCCCTTCTAAGGAATAATAACATATTAAATCGCGTATAGCAAATATTACTCCAGAAACGAAAATAAATAGTTAATAAGATTATATTAACCCGCAAACTTTTCAGCGCATTCCTTAATAAATCATCTCTAAGAAGGATGAACATTTTTGCTGCGACCATAATTGGTACAAGCAGACGCAAATGTGTCGTAGCTCTATTTCAAAAGCGTCTTGCCATCCTCTAGATCCCTCGGCATCCATGAGCGAGTAATCTAAAATTAAGCAGCCCACTTTACCCGCTTCCCTTTTCCGCCATATGAAGCGCAACTTTCTAATCTCGTTTCAGAGGAGGAGAAGCCGGCGGCGATGCACGGGGGCGACAGAAGGAACCTCAGCCCGGCAATTTTGGCGAGCAACTTTCTCGTGTCCCTCCTGGCGGCCGTCAGCTGGAGGATACCGAGTTTCACGAGCCTTTACCCTACGTGAATTATCGCAGCCCCGGCGGCGTCCTTCGGTCCGTGTGTCCCCCGCGGCCTGACGGCGGGTCCGGCGAGGAAACGAGGTCCCGAAGTCGTTGTCCTGCCGCCCGGTGACGGCACGAGCCCCGCTCATTTCCGATCCGGGAAGAAACTCCGGTGCCGGGGATGATTGTGCGCGTGTTACAATCCGCGAACTCGACGATACCTCGGTTTATCTTACGTGTGTCTCTTTTGCGTATACTAGATAGACGCTATTCGGGGTTGACAGCCGCGGTTACGCGCGTGCTCGATGTGTGCTCGTCCGATGCGGTGTCCTGTAGCTCAAGGACAGTGAGAGTCGCCGGCGAGTCCGTTTGTCTCGGTACGGTGCACACCTGTGAAGCCGTTCTTCGATCCTTCGCACCTTATCTTCCATTTTCTCGCCCGTTCTCGCGCGCGAGTGCCGCGTAAATGTGCTTGCCGGGACGACTGTACTCCGTTTTGGAATTGAGCTAGCGATTTACTGTAGGATACGTTTTAATCTTAAATTCTCGCGCGTAATCTATGCGTTTCGTTGCACGCGATGTTACAGTCCAAGCTCTCCTGTCCACGATAAAGAGATGAGAAATAAGATTTCAGCATGTAAATACGAACGCAATTTCTTTTTTCTTTTGTTATACTTGAAGATCCTTTTGTGATGATAAATCGTACAAAAACAACGATATTTCAAAGAAAGTTTTTGAGAATTGTGAAAGATCAATAATTTTGTCCGATACATTGTCCGGAAATAATAATAAATTTAAATCTCACTGTGTGGACAGTGGACACAATATCAAACATGTCACGATAAACGTGATGAATTTATCTCTATTTGAATATATTTCTATTTTAGAAATATGTTGTCTTTTTATTATTGTTTAAGCTGTGCAATATAATTTTATTGCGACAAAATTACCAATTACTTCGGACGGTAACCGCGTGAATCGCAATGAGACCAGAGGATTATGGAACTATGGTACTAAGGTACGTCATAAGATATGCATTGGTGAAAAAGTCTGCGTAAGCGGAAAGGCTACCCTGGATTTGTTTGGACAGGAAACTCGGTTTCTCGCAGGAAATTTGTTTCCCGATGGGGACCTTTCCGCTCGATATGCGGCCTCGTTGATATCTTTCGGTGTGCGTGATCGGTGAGTCGTTTTCTTCGTACGTGCATCCTACATATATACATATATACACGTATATATTCGTTACGTGCAGACAAATGTACACGGCGAGAGCTCGATTTATCGTTCTTCCAATTAATCGTGGTATTCATATTTTCGAATCCCCAAAGTGATTTGTATCGCTTATCGTTTGCCGCATATCATTGATTGCATATGTTTTTGTTTGGTTCCAAACATCGCTTTCGATAGCGTTTGATCGAGCTCTCACCGTATATACGATACGTTATTGCATAACGTAGGGGTTGCTGCGAAAATTCTATTTGTCGTGACCAGCATGGCAGGAGAGAGGCCATTAATAATGACGAGTCGCGTATACTCCTCGATTAAATCACTTAGTCTGCTACCATGAAGCCTCTTTTATTTTCCGAATCAAATTCAACGGAAAACAAATCTATTTGAAACAGACAAATAAACACGGATTAAAAAATAAAAATAAAAAGTTGTTGATTTAAAGGTAAAAAAAAAAAATATTGTGCCGATCGGTATGCCGTGCGATAAAAATATATTTTGGACGTGCGAGGGCTGTGTAAATTCCGCCCTAAGGTGATCTTGTTATCTTTTGTCAGTGGCAGAGAGTTTAAGTAAATCTCCTTTCGAGCCGTGGTGTATGTTTCTTCGAAATCGCGACAAGATAAGACAAGCAGATTTTTCGCGACAACTTGATTACGCGAACCCGAGGTGGATGAGCGACGTTCTTTCCGCGCTGTAGAAGCCTTACCTCAATTCCCGTCGACTCTCCGCAGTGCCGTCGTCACTGAGCTGCGGAAAAACAGTTCTTTCTCCGCACCTCGCGATTCTCCGGGTGGATATACACTGAAGTATTCTCACTGTGTTTGTTCGCGCGGTGTACACCTATGTTTAAATAAATGATAAATGCAAATTCAGCTGAATGAATGTCCGCGTGTGAACGTAAAAGAGAAATGAGGAGACGGCAAACGCGAGAGGGCGAGCGTTTGCTCTCTGCTCTCGTTCGCCCGTTCTTCTTTTTTCCGTTCTTCTTCTAGTGTATACTCACTTCCATACGTCCTCAAGATTGATGAATAAAATCGAACGGCACGCGTCACGCGAGCGATGCGAGCGATCCGATCTTTCGAGACACAAACCTCCTTCTTATTTCAATGAAATCGGGACTTGTACTTTATTCTACCGATGATAGGAACTTTTCCCATCGAGCGAAGCTCTGTTTCTCGTTTCATTAAAATAGCGAAGATAACGAATAAAACGAAAACCCAGAAGACAAGATGTTTAGAAAATGCTTAAAAGACATCTTCTTTACATCTCCTTTAAACATTTTTTCCTTCGGACATCGAGCATTTAGCGCTAAATTTTGGAGTATAAAATAATGAAGGTAAAGAAAGAGGTGACGAAGGAGTCTAAGTACTTTGGAAAGATTCTCACGTTTCCGTGGCCATCGGTGTTTTGCGAATGTCTCGCGAAAGCTGATTTCGCGGCTCTTCTGCGATGGGAAATGCGGGATGAGCGGTCACAGTTTTTAGCCATACATCGAGTTTTATGCACGGCACGCATGACACGTGGCGATGCGGCCGTAGACTCGCGCTCATCAACGTTATTTATCTGAATACGTGGAATCAATGTAAATACTAAACATTCTAACTACGCATTCAATAAAACATTAATCGTGACTATACGAATGTAATGAATTTATTCCCCAGATCTTGAAAAATGTCCTCGTTCATTATTTTGAATAGTTCAAAATTATTTCGATATGAATTTTTATTAGCACTTAATAAACATCTTTTAGAATACATAGTGTAAAAACGTTTGTGTAAGTAATAATAAGATGTGTAAAAGCTTTATAAAAAAAATAATACGATTAAGATATAATTTCTTATCATAAATTAGTTATTTCCAATAATTCTTTAAAGTCATCATGATACTAAAAATTTAACAATATTTGAGATAACCCTTCCTTTTGAGAAGTTTATCTTTAAGTATGTACACGTATATGTATGTAAAGGTTTTCAATTTTTGTAAATATTATATATAATATTTATTTTAATAAATATTTATTTCAGACAGAACTAACAAAGACCTACTTTCATAGTGCAAAAACAAGAGTAATTTAGCGCATTATTCGTATTAGCATTCTTTGACTTCTTGACGACAGTTTTACGATGCAGGTAAGAGAAAAACGCAGTTTCACCGCATGCGATGATGTTTTTGCAGACCACTTAGCATTCTTCTCTACAGAAAATAGAATCTCAATGACGGATTATTATTTCTCGCGTCGTAACTCACATGCAACTTGTTACAATCTATTGCGATTTATTTTGCGTGAACACGTATGTTCGCGTGTTTATTCTCTTTAATCATTCGTATAACGGCATCTATGCAAATGCTACGAGTCTCTGTCGCGTCTAAGTTAAACTTTTAATTATTACAAATTCCAATATTTTTACCAGTTTTTATTTTATTTGCTAATTCTCTATATATTTTAATCTATGTAAATGTTACTGCAAGTGATTGGGTGATAAAAAATTATTGTCATAACTATTATAATCATCATTATAACTGTTCTAATAGGAGTTAAAGTAGGTTTGCATGCTTTTATAAACAGTAAATGCACTTTAGTGAGTTTAAACTAGAGCCTCATTTAATCAAACGTAGAACTTCTTAAGTGAACATTATATAAACGATAGTAAAATGTGTAATACAATTATTTCTAATATTTAAAAGAGAAATGAATTGAATTAGCATTCTATGTAATTTCATTTTATTTCCATGCATTTTTCATATTATTTTGTACGTTTATTTATACAAACATATAGGTATAACTGTTTTACTACATTTTTACGAAGATATATGGTCTTGAGATTGAATAAGCGCGTGAACAATATGAAGCGTCAACTGTATCAATTTGCAGTAATCACGTTGAAAGCGAAAACGGACAATGATGGATGCAACGTGGAACGGAATAATCGCAGTAAATCTTTTGTCGCAGCGATAAACCGCACATCTACTGGGAACACCTGGGAGCTTCGATACAACAAATGTGAATCCTGTCTCGATCTCGATTCCGATTTACACCCGTCGTAAAAAGAAATCGACGTTTAATCGCGCATTGAATTCGACAGAAATACTAGAGAGTGATGTTAAACAGCATTTGACCCACACATGAGTTCTTGGTAAAAGGTGACAAGAACGACCTGATAAAGATCGTCAATAAAATTCCACTTTCGTTAAATAGAAAACGTACATGGCCTGCGGCGTTCCTTTAACGTAATAAGAAATCAATTAGATAACAGATAATAATGGAATTTCGCGTCACTGTGGAAAGAAACAACGAAAGTCTCTCAGATTTTATAAATGTCGGCTATATAAAACGTCCCAAGTCTCGGCTGGCAATTAACGTAATAGAAACTTAAATTAAAAGACCGCGTTAATAAGTTCGGCGTATAATACATGAGGGCTTAAATTTTCTTCTAATATCAAGTAAGAGTGATTCTTCTATTTCTTCATCATTTTCTCTGATCTTGCTGTATATACCTTAAAGTTTATTATAACGCATTATGATTTGTGGGTTTAAGAGATGCTAAATAATTAAATTAAAGAGTTTAGCTAGAAATTATTTAATAGCTGCAGTTTTTAAATTAGATTATTGTGATACAGATCATTTTGCACAATACTTTTTTGCTAAAGAATCATGGCTAATGTAGATAGATATGCGAGAGCATTTAGAAAAATTGCTCATCATACACACGACTGTATCACGCACATATGAGTATACTTATATTTAAATTTCAGATACTAATATCGCTACAGAGCGCAATATTCGTGCCTTGTCGCGACGTCTCTCTCGTTTTTACATTTCGCCTGATATTTCGGCCTGATACTTCGCGCCCCCTCGGCTCGTCTTCCTTTTATTTTCCATCCCCGCCGGGCAAAAGTTACGCGATAAAAGCTCGAAACTCTTTCGCAGCGGCTGCTAAATTGAAACACCGTCGAAATAAAACGACCCTCCCTTATTCCTACCGTGATCGTCGAGTAGCAGGTACCTTTATGTACGCCCGCACAGGTGCACTCAGATTGGTAATAAAGATTCCGACTACTTTCGAGGCTGCGTTGCGTATGTGTGTACTCGCGTGTTTCAACGAAAAAAAAAACGACCGTTGAAAAGAGCTGCCTCTGCTTGAAGGAGTAAGAGTGAAAGATTGCCAGAATGCCGCGCGGAAAGAAACGAGAAAAAAAAATGCGCGAGCTCATTACACGAACGGAATTATTCAGCCGTTCTGCTGCGAACATATGACTAGCTGCCGAGTTTAGCGCAACGGACGGAAATGTCGATATTCTAGCTAGTATTACGATGATGCTCCCAAGTGAAATTTTAAATGCAAATTTAGCAATTTTTTCAAATCGCGCTTCGTCGTGATTGAAAATTATGGCAGCGTATATGCGAAGTAAACAGTAGCGATCGAATATAATGTAATTCGCATATAAACCATAGGTTTGTATTATACAACTTATGTCGTCATTATATTATAACAATATGCCTTTATTCCTTTTTTGTGCTGACAGCATAACTTAAACATATTCCTACGTAGTTGATATCAAGTTCTACATTCTTTTCATATTTTAATATAAAAAAAAATAATTATTACTTTAAAAGAATTTCGTTATTTATAGAATGTGATATTATGAGCATTTATAACACTACATCGATATTTTAGTTTAATTGCTTACTTGTGCGTATCCAAAGATTGTACATAAAGCTAGGCGGAAGCTCCGAATCATCTTATATGTGTGCCGACCTTTTTGGAAAATTGGTAATAATAAACCTTATTGGCAGAACATCTTGCAGGATCAATACTTATATCGTAAGTACGTTTATTCGCATTCTTCCCTTTCATTTCTTTACCAAGCACGAAAGCATGAATTCTTCGTATTGAAGGAACGAATAGAATGACAGAAGGGAAAAAGTAAGGGCTCAAGCGGGACAGCGTTTAAGTCAAACTGAAGTTAAAAGAACGATATCGGTAAACACAGCGAAATGGGATTATCGATCTTAGTGATATATCTCAATGAGTAACATGTTCCATTTATATTCTAGCCAACTATTTTCTGACATAATCATGTCAGACACAATGTAAAATATTGATCATTCTATTAACTATATTACTAACAAGTAATATATTTCTTGAAAGTATTTCCCCCAAAAGCGAGATTTTTTTCGAAAAATTAAAAAATACGCATCTTATTGCTATTTAATTCTATAAATGGCGATAAGATAGTAATATTGTCAAGAATTGTCAATTGTAAAAGAAAATTGTAAAAACTCTCGATTGTAATTGACCGGTTTGCTTATTGTTTAAGTTTTACTTGCTTATATTCTTCTAATTTTTGTGGTATAAGATGCCACGATATGCCTGTTACGATAAATTGCTTGGATAAGATGATTATAGAACGTTTGGCATGCATACACATATACAGAGATCTTTATAGCTCATTTCTTGAAAATGCGCTTTCAGAAAATAACAGTTATTTATAATTGAATTTGTCTTTAAATATGCTTTAACTTATTGGTTATAAGAACAATTCAATATTCTCAAAAAGTTGGTGAGGGGAAGGTACTCTGGAAAACATAATATTTTTGAAAAATCTGAGTACACTGTTATAAAATGTTTTTAAAAGCTTTGCTTAAAACATTTTTGAATATTTTTCATTGTTTCGATGTTATACACTTAGAAACATAAAAGTCGAGTTTTTTGAAAGGGATATTTCACTCCCAATGTAAGAGCACTTATAAAAAATACTTGTCTCTTATTTTGATCGATACCACATATATTCAAAGCTCATAAAAATCATGATAAGGGGGACCTAACTTGTAACCCTCTTTAAGAAATATTCCTATGCAATAATTTTCTCTTTAAAGTCTGGATATAAAGAGCGATAAGAGGATTCATTTCAGTCTGGAAGTTATTTGATTAAATAATTTTTAATCCTACAAATTAGTGATTGGTATCAGATAAACATCTCGACTCGATTTTCTTGTCGACATTATTATCTTCTTTTTGTCACTCGCGTCTGTACAACAATAGTCGCTATAAATATGGCGTAAAATTCTTTATTTCAGAAGCGCGCGACTGTAATATGAAGAAATTCCAATAATGACTCGGCAGAAGATCTTATGCATGATATCGCTTGAAAATAGAGCGTCGCATGTCTTTATGCATGTTCAAGTTTCAAAACGCAAGCAGCAAAGAGAGAAAGAGAATCGGCGAGGAAAGCAGGTTGACCCCCTCCAAAAATAATTGGCCGAGGTGTTAATTTGACATCGACCACTGCTATTAACAATTGTGTAGAAATATTGTTTAATTCAGAGAATCTGTTCACGATTTCACAATTATCGATGTACCAAAACAACAGAATCGCTCGATCAATTACAAGCATTATTAGCACCATTTTTACATCAGATATTGGAAACAAATTCTTTCCAGGACAACAATGACGATGGTGATATTTCTTAAACGTAAATTTGCTAATTTACGAGGGGGAGAGGGGCTTTTTATCGTAATATTTCCATTTATAGAGAAGAAATAATGATTCCGCTTTATAATTCAAATTAAAATTAAATTAAATCTAAGAACGACTATACAATGCAAATCCAAGTGTATTATTTATACACGCATAAACGTCTAAAAATGACACATTTGATTGAAGCTCTTTTTACATGTTTTCTGCGTGTTAAATTATCTCATTTAACGTTTAATCGTATTAAATTAAAAGTTGATACATTTAATCGCGTTAAATGACGTGTTTAAAAACGGCAAGAAATATGTAAGAAGAGCTTCAGTGAAAATAACATACTTGGATTTGCAGTGTAGTTGAGTAATGCCAGTCCAGTTTATTTAAATCATGTAAGATTATTGGATCTCAGTTATCTCAATATAATAACTTATTATTGTGATAACTGAGATCCAATAATATTACACGATTTAAATAAATGGTTGGCATATCGATCTAAATCTGTAACATCATAAAGCTGATGCGAGATGAACGTATCTCTTGGTATAATAATAATTAATAAATGCATTGAAACGTGACATTTTAATTGCAACTTTGAGACGCATCTAAAAGCAATTACCGCTTACGATGCGACAGTCCAGTGCACGAGTTTATTAATCATAATTATCGGTCACTGCACTGTTAATAAGAAAATACAGATATCTTAAAGATTTCTCTATTATTGCTTTATTACTACTTATTCTTTTTATACTTACACTTATTACTACTTGTAGCTACCTTTTATATATTTTTACTTCTATTGCTTTTTTATAAATATAATAATGTAAGTGAAATATAAATTCCCGAAATGGAGTACCATTCAGCTCACATACTCTTGTACTCATATAATCTTCAACTCTTTAATCAAATTTTTACAAAACCGGCTATATAGAATAATTGTTTTTTTTTTAAATATATCCCAAGCTTATCAAGAAGAGCTAAGCAAGAAGAGGGTGTAACAAAAAAACGAACATGTGTTTTAATTTTGTCCACTTTCCCAGATTGTGAAGATAACATTCGTGATAGTTTTTAAAGAATACTTAGCAATATCAAGACTAGCTATCATATTTTGATTATTAGTATTTTATATTCTATATTACTTCTATTTCCGCGGAATAGAACGCACTCTTTCCTCGTTTTATGCTGTGGTATGCAAGCATGGTTGAATAATCTTTTCAATGACACGTCTCTCCACTTCCGATCGGATTTCGTCTGACTGCAGTAGAGCGAGATTGTTGTACGCGTGACGCGCATCGCGACCTATATTTCATTCTTGAATAAGGATGACATTTGCGGCCTCTGATCCACGGCAGGACTTAGTACGCAGGAAGCGGTAAGCGCTTTATAGCGACAACTAAATCTTGCACGTACAAACGGGTCGAGCGGTATGAGAGATCACGCCGGGTTGAAGCAGTGTTTTGGCTCACCGGCGCCGGGCTTTGCCAAACTTTCTTCGTAGCTCGGGACGGAAATACAGGGAGTGAAGTTTCCTGCTCCTTAGGAGTTACTCGTTCCGGTCATGTACACATAATACATCTGTTAATGAGTTAATTACGGAGATTCTTGTGTGTGCTCGCCCATCAATTTCTATTAACGATATTAATCCGAGAGAAATATTTGATTTCTGTCAAAATCAATTTTCAGGGATATTATAGTTTAGAATAACTATAGTAATAATTAAAATAAATCTTTAGTTAGAGAGAAAGTATATTGTAATTTCTCTCTCTCTCTTTCTTTCTGCTTAGCATATTAATAAATTGCAATCAACAATTAAAAATTGAGTTATGCATTTTATTATTTTTTTTTCTAACAACTGTCAAATAAATATCGCAAAAACAGAATTTTATTTCATGGTTGAAAAAATTGAAACTATTGCTACAAAAATGAAAAAGTTTAACTAACATTCAAAAATCGGGAATGGATGGTAGCGATATGTGTGTCCACACTATCGATAAAACTGAAAATATCATATTCTACGATATCGTGCAACTGGCATATATGTATGTCAGTATATCACAATATATGCACATACATATACAGAACTTATTATTCGAGGATATAAACTTCATGGGAAACAAGTACAAGCATCACATCGCACCAGTAGCACAATCTAGCAATATAATTATTACATTTTACATGCAATAAAACATATTACAATACAATTATATATACAATTAAAATATAATTTACTAGCTTAACTATAAGTTTTGACGGTAACATTCACTTGTAAATAATATTATTGGTAGCTATAAAAATGTACAGGTTTATTACATTATTAAAAAAAAAAAAAAACCATAATTAATATTATTGACAGGCATTATTAGACTGCAAATTGTAATATTTACAAACTTCGAGAAAAAGTCCGTTTAAAAAAGTAAAAATCTCATTGTACCAAGAAGTGAAGCTCAATAGGGTGAACAAGACGTGCAATCGCGTGCTCCTATTCATTTTACCACAAGAAGGCGGACACGTAGACACGTTGGAAGCTCTTATTATCAAAGCCGACGATAAATCCCAGTCTTCAGAATGAGCATGGACAGCAAACCGCCCTGCATATTGCTGTGAACAGAAACGATCAAAAGTGGTGCTTTTCTACTACTGCAGAAAGGTTGCTAGCGCTAATATTCTCAATAGCAAGGGCCTAGCTGCCATTACTATTTAGCAATAAAGAGACAGCGCAATATAAAGTTGATATTGCAAGAACACTGGCAATGCTTAGATTTAGATAATTACAGGAATATCACAATAATTAAACAAGAGGAGAAAACGTGATCTACTAAAATCTGCTAGGATTGTTGTTACCGATAGGACTTAATAGCATATTTGCTCGTATTATTTATATATCTGACCCGGAAAGCATTAATGTTCAGAATGCACGAGATGTCGAACGCTACCGCGTCTTGGAAATACGAAAAAAGTCACAAGTTTGCATTATATAGAAAAACTTGTATAAATGCAGTTGTATCACATTTATAAATAACAGTTAATAATTCGCGACTCACGAAAATAGCGGCATCGTTATGTTTGCATATTTTAAAGGAAAGAACAACACAAGGGAGATTGAATATTGAATGCCGCATAAAAGGCTTCTAAAATATTTACAGCGTGGAGTATTATTATCTTGTATTTAACAACTTTTAATGGCTCGTATCGTAGGCGCTGTCCAAATGGCAACGCTAAAGAAACTCGTGAGACGGCAGCAACAATTTGATCATCGCTTTAGCATTACGCTCCCTTATTAAAACAACATCTATTCGTGGAGTTGTACAGCTACATTATTTATGTATATTACAGTGTAAAGAAGAATGTAACTCGAAGCGTTTAATTTAAATACATTGAGCAGCTTATTCATATCAAATTATTTTTTAACAAGATTTTATAATCGATTCAACTTTTGTTTTTTGCGAACGAAGATATCAGTAATAATAGTAATAATCGCGCCGTTAATTGCAATTTTTCAATTTTAAACATTATATATTTTTGTAATAAAATTTTATATTATAATTCTATTGAAGTCTACTTTAAATTATTTATCGAATATAATATGTTGCCTTGTATTTCCTTTCCCGAGAAAATTTTCTTTTCCTTTCCACTTTTAATTACTTGAAGACAGCGAAGTGCCTTGATATTTCGGATCGGCTTTGGATCGATCCAGTAGAAACTGCCAACGTGTAGTCAGGCCACGTGCAAGTTACTCAGATCTGCGCTACGTCACTTCGCCGTCAAACTACTTCGCTCCGTTATCTAGTAGTGAACTCTGAACTCGCTGTCATTCGAGCGTTACCGTGGGGCGCGAATATTATCGGCGTGTCACGCATATCTCGAGCGTAACGGGCGAAATTGCGATGTCGTCGTGGTCGTGGATCGAGACGAGCAATGCCGACGTCGCGCTGAGCTTTCACTTTCGGCGCGCCTATAGCGAGCTATCGAGCCAGTTTTACGAGCTTCCGTGCCACCCACCCGTAATGCGGTTTATCGCCCCCGCGAGAAACCTGCTCCTCCGAAGCCCGTCGAGTCCCTGGTAACTCCGGGTCCGTCTTTCGACAGTTCTCGCAATACTGTGTTGTCATCAGGACAGAAAATGTGTTTGGAAGCTATGAATTCCTAGATCGATGAATTCAATGCACGTATTACAAGTAATCACGAAAAACGAATGTAACAATGTGTAGCGAAATTTAGTGATCCCTTTATTCAATACCTGCTTTCTTTATACTTAATTTTAATCTGTTTTATTATATTATTACGTTAATTCAAAAGTAGAGAATTTAACTGAAATATCTAATTAACAAGATAAAACAGAATTAATACTTTTTCTCATTCGTCTCACTATTCGAACACATAGAAATATTTTTTTACTTTTATGAATTCAATGTTCAGGAACAGCGGATGATAAATGACAGTAAATTATCGCAAGCGAGATGAAGCGATACACTGTTCAGTACTGTCGCTTAACTGTTATATCGTTACTGCTACACCGCTAACTGGATTTTCGAGATGAGAGATAATTGTTTGCGCAACGACGCATGGAATTCGAAGGTGGACCGGATTATCGGTGACACGCGTTCGCCGATGCTTCTTCCAGATAACGAATACGCGATGTATGCCGTTAAGCTCGCGCGGTTGGACGACACGGCGATGGATGATTGTTCAACGAGGAGCGCAGCGAGTTAATACAGGCTTAAGATTTATTAATGGGATATCGCATATGCGAGGCGAATAGTGCGCCGCATGGCCAAATGATGCCGCGCCGTGCGTTTTCGGAGGAAATTATTTAGATTGCTGTCAAACATTCGGCCTGACATCAATTATCGCGTAGATCATTAGCTTACGCATATTAATCTTTGTTACCGAGCCGCGTATCTCATCGTGGCTCCTGCACAGAGGACGCGCCGTAATAAATTTATGAACTGACGAAGGGATTATAACGGGCGTTGCGCAAAAGGGGTGGCGAATGTGAATTGTGCAAATAATTACGGCTCATCCGGATTTCGTTTTATATCCCGTATCACTGAGTATGCTGCAATTATTTAGTTTAACCTAAACTGTATGTCTCGATATAGCTAGAAAAGGGAGTATTAAGTTATCTGTGCCATGATGGAAAACAACGAAAATTATAATGCAGCGGCGATACATAATTATATCTATCTTTTGTCTTATCTTTGCGAAATTGTTGTGCTAAAAAGTGAGGGAGACAATACGTTGGTTTAATCAGGTCAAAATCAACAAAAATAGTTGCACTATTTATTCCTAAGCGTGAATATCGTACCTTGTATAACGAATGGTAAACAGATTGTTGTAAATAGCGCCATCAATTATTTGAATCATGCCATACAAAACGTAATGTATGAAGAAATTTTGTTATATTATGAAATTATATTATGGATATTATGGATGGTTTTTTTTTTCTATGTTCATATCGGAAAGACGTTATATATTGCCAGTTACAGTCGATTTAAGTTACTTTAATTGTTATTCTATCACTGGTGAAAAGAGAAGTTATTATTCTGTTTATATTATGGAGTATATTATATTTTTTTAATTAAATATTTAAATAACTGAATTAAAATAGCTAATCAATAAAATCTGTTCAATAAACTAATATTAAGTGCGATTAATGAATAATAGTTAGTTATTCCATTATTTACTCTGTAATTTTCATTATTGCTCTTTTTCAGCAATACTTATTAATTACGACATACATCTGATTGTGAGCTCTATGAGCTTTTTCAACATCCTTTTAAACGTCCTTTGAACGTACACCCTTCTGTTTGCAACAAACATCCGAATTTTCAAATTTATTTATTTATAGAGTTTATCTTTCTATACAATAAACTAAAAAAACATAAGAAGCTTAACGTTATTCGAACTGCAAAAATTGCTAACAAAAGAGTAAACAATAAATATACTATCTGAAAATTTAGCCCAAAAAGTCAATGGAAAGATCTACTGCAAGTATTGATGTATTGATGTAAAAAAATCAATAGAAAAATTTAACTAATTGCAAAAATATAATGTAACATATTTGTATTAATAATATAATCCTTTCTTAGATGTTAGTAAATATCTACCAGACTTTAATCTCTCGACTATAATATTAGGTGTATGTAAGAAAAGTACAAAGTTTTTTAATAATAAAGTATTATATTGAAAAATATTTTATATGTACTTTATATAGGAGGAAAGCTCTCCTCTTATTTACTTCTAGCATCCTTTCCCGCATTACAGTTAATGAATCAGTTGGGTTCAGTATATATGTAACATGAACTATAGATTTTTAATACTGGCAGTGAATATTGGAATGCATGACGTCGATAACGACAATACGACATACATTAAACGACGAAATAATAAAAAGTTTTGATAAAATTTACGTTTTTAAATTATAATTTAGTACGATTTCTATAAAGATGAAATATTAATATAAAGATTTAGAAAAATTATTAAATACATATAACAAAAAAATCTGCTATATACATAGATTAGTTTAAAGTTTGAATATTGATTATTAAACTTAATATTTATCATTAAATAATTTAATTTTAAAGTAAAATATTTTATTTTAGTATTACAAAATGGTAACAAAAAAGTAACGAATCGTTATTTTCTTACAGTAACGGAACACATAATTCAGCGCGCTAAACGTAAAATACGATACATATACTGCGAATTAGAATTCCCTACCTGTATATACGTATATATTCGTCGAATATCGAGATATATGCATTGTTTAGCGATGCTTTGGGACGTAGTTGGTTATACAATAGTAATTACCTATCACGTAAACTATACGTTCCCCTACAATGCCTCGCGCGTAATCGATAGTCGCGCTGCAACAAGTAGATGTATACAAACTAGCAAATGAGAACGACGACTTTCGTTCCGATACACTCGAGGATCGTTATTGTACGGTCAATCTACCTGCGAAACATTAATAGCCACATGCATTTCTGTTTCATTGTCACAGTTTGACTTTGCGACTTTTCCTTTCACTGGGTAACACGCTGATTACAGATAAAATTAAATGACTAATATCGATGAAACCCACAGCATGCTCGAACCTTTTGCGAGTGTTTGAAAATGTAATAGTATACTTAAATGTAATTAAAACCTCTTATATTATAATTGAACCTGATACAAAAGTAATATAATAACTCGTCATATTATAATTTAAACTTTTTAAAACACATTCAAAGTCTTTATGAATATTTTCAAACATAACAATACCTGGCACAAAAAATTATGTTAATGGACAATTAAAAACTGAATACCTATTTCATTTCACAAAAAAATATTATCATATTTTTAGAGTTTGCCTGGAATTGCATTAAAAAAAAGAAAAGAATGATTTACAAATATATCTATCGAGAAATTCTAGAACAAAGTAAAATTAATCACAAGATGTCTCTTTTGTAACTTTTAATAACTTTCAATTATCATTAACTCTTAATTAATAATATAATAATATTAACGTGAATCAAGGCAATTTATCGCATATATTCCGTTCATTGCGCTTACGCGCAAAGCACATTATTATTATCGGAGCTTGTCACTATATAAATTATAGATAAAGCTCAATGATGGCTGCAGAAGAAGGTGAATAAAAGTTCGCTCGTGGCACGAAACTTTCTGCATTCGTCGCTGCGACCTCGGGTGACCGCGCACCTTCATTCGATTCAGAGTTTCATTTTATATCTCTTTAACGCTATTATTTGATATCGTTGCCATTAGTTAAGCGGTATTTATGGCAGGCTTCGGTAATACCGCGCGCTTGAATATCCCCCAAGAGCCTTTCAAAACGTTCCCCCGAGCAATTAAAATACGCACGGTTGTCACCGGATGGTCCTTTTTTACGACTAAACCGCTCACCCATTACCACAATTCCGCCAGAACGGCCGCCATCCGAGCCGTCGTTCGTTGGCGTTAAGCCGCGTGCGAAAATGGCTTTTCTTCTCGCCAGTTCTCCCGACTTGCTAATTAAATAAAAGGGTCGACAAGAGAAAGAGGAAGCCCTGTCTTTACCCTATCCTCCTATCAGCCGTGACCGCGCACACGGAAAGAACTCAAATGAGGAAGTATCTGCAAAAGTGACTTCCGCTCCTTCTCTGTCCTTTCTTTTCCCTTCTTCACCATATTACTTAACCCCCTACCCAGCAAGTTCGTTCACAATGGTTTTCTTGTTGCTGTTGAAAGTCCTCTATCTTTTACGATCATCGTTTTTTTCTGCAACTCCTTTTCCAACGCATCTGTTGCCCAGATGATTCCGGTATACTTTGCACACATTGACAACAATATTGTTGGTGTTAAATATAGATACTCTTTTTTCAATTATCGTTGCTTTTATGACTTGAACCTTCTTATCTGTCTCTCTCATTTACATGAAAAAATTACAAATATACATATATCATACTTTGCCCTCAGCAAATTTGCATATCAAAAAGTAACTCAAACAAAGAGACTTTTCACTTGAAAAATACCGAATATCATTCGGGGATTTTAGATGACATAGAGAAATAAGGTTTGCTCTCGAAAAAATTGTTCTTCCTTCCTTTTTAGACTTACGTCTTTACCGCAAGTTTAATCGAGCATATCCTACCGTACTCTGAACCGACGGATTAGGATCGCGTAGAAATTGATCGGATGGAGCTACGCGAAATACGTATTTCGGGATAACTTTTCACTCCTGAAGTTCTTTCTACCTTTTTCTTCCTTCAATCGTCAATCGCACACGGATATTTCTACATTATCAGAGACAGCTGAAAGGGGCGGTGCGCGGTGTGTGAACCGCGCGGTGCATTTCATATTCATGATATCCTCGCTTAGTAAAGTGGACTTACTTAGAAGTAATATAAATGATAATTTGCACCATTGTTCCTGCTTTGCAGCTCAACCGCGCGACTTGCAGCATTAACAATCATCAACGTCGAATGAGGAGGTCGCGCGCGAAGTTCGATTCTGAGCAACCGTTGCATCCGCGGAGAACATAATTCCTCAATGAAAATTCATATAAGGGAGCTACTCGCGGCGGGGCAAATAATATTCAGGAAAAGTACCGCCGCGCTCTGAGAGAGAGCGATAAGTAATTTTCCGGCCAAGAAAATCTAAAGTTGCAAGTGCAGAGACTTGCCATCGAAGTACCTATGTTCTACTTACGCGAAGCATCTGACTGCGCGAAATAACGTAGTAAATACAAATTAATGAGCAAATTCCCACAGTTGTTACTGAATTTTGTTTACTATGACACAAATGTACGCGTAAGTTGCATACATCGTGTTATTCGTATTACTCGTGTCATTCGTTAGTTTCGTGATTTCTTTGTTTATCGTACACCGCTTTATACCGAGAAAATGTTTTGCCGGAAATTTTATATTAGTAAATTCGATACACGAAAAGAGTTGTGAAATTGAGTAAAATAAACAACTCATCACATGAACGTTCGTAACATAAGGGCGCGTGCATACAAATTCTGTTACCAGGGAAAATTGTCCGAACTTGGATACATATTTAGCGTTATCTCAAATTGGGGAGTAACAGAGCGCGTGTGTAACAATTCGCCAAATATGATTATACGCTCGTATAAATCCTGAACTGCTCCACTTACAGAGTCGAGTAAACGCGGCGGAGGGTTGACCGCGGTCCGCGCGCGATCGAGATCAGGTAGTATTAATTACGCATCCTCTCCCGTCCACGATTCGCGGAAGCCACGAACAATAAGGATCGCGCCGCCGTAATCGCGGTATTAACGGTAATTCCCCGGTGCCGTGCCGTGCGCCAGCTTTTCCGGGACGTCTCACGTGCCGCTACGATTCGGCTCCTCCGCGAAACAGCAGGCTCTCCCGCCCTCAAATAATTCCTTCTAGTTTGGGCGAAGTTAATCCCGCCGGATCATATTGTATTACCTTGCTTGAGCTTAAGGGAACCGGCACCGCAGAGCAGACCCGGTGACAGTGGTACCAGCATACAGACTGGGGAGAATCGAGAAGGAAGAAAGGGAAGAGCGATAGCGGTGCGACGGCGAAACGGAGAGAAGCGAAGAGGGAAGGCTTGAGAGCGGCGCGGCGCGGCGCGGCGGCGCGCGGTGGCGACGGCGGAGGAGGAATTCCAGAAGATCCACGCGGATTACGTACGTGATTGTACGACAGTGACGTCACCGTGGCCATTGTTCCTCATGTAATATACGAGCGGGCATAATCCTCAAATTACGTTCCCGTAACGCGGCGCTTCCGTCCGTCCGTTTGCGCCTGTCCGGGGCTCACGTACGCACGATAATAGTTTCCCGCATAATAGTTTACTAATGACGCCTTCATTATCATATGCCGGCCGTCGTCATACCGGCACGCACGGTATAGATTAACGCGCCCCGGCCTCTACTTCGCGATCACAATTCTCGTTCCGCGCCGAAGTCGCCAGAGATAGTTTTGCACGGACGCGCGCGAATCCACGGAAATCCGCCTAGACGATTATAGAACGCCGTCGGAACGCCTTAGTTTCTAATTCGCGATACGGCTTAGTGACCGGAGCTCCATTTTCGGCAGCTTCCAGGTTAATCCTTTGACCACTTCATTTAACTATGACAGTCTAGCTTCTGTACCTTTGGTTTCGTAAGTGACGATTATCTGGTCTTTCCAGAATATCTCTAATGTATCCCTTATAAAGAAAAAATTTATAATACTTTCTAATTGTATTAATTTCTCATTTATCACGCGATAATTGATAACGTCAATAAAGCCAGAATTTAATAAAATTCAATTATATGGATTAAAATTTTTGTGCAATGTTTTATTATAACATTTAATGTAAAAAAAAGCAACTTACAGTGAATTTTAAAAATATATAGTCCGTTATGTTTTATTTTAAACTATTATTGATGTATCGATTATTGATACTTCTACTAGGTATTTGTATTTAAGTACTCTTTGAAGCTAATTGAGGGCTATTGCAGAAAAGGCTGCATCAATCACGCGAAAAAGCATTTGAAACATTGATTAATTGTCCATAGACTTTTATTTCCTTCTACCTTCTTTCATCTCATCAGTTTCAGTTGCCTCTATGCTATTAGAACAGTGGTGCAATTTATGTCACATTAAGAATCATTGACGGGTTTGTTATTTCACAAATTCATCGTGTAAAATCACACATTAAATATGTAGTAATGAGACATTTTCATGGCTGGGTAGGTAGATTTTAATAAGAGATTGCACGGTACGTAAAATCTAATCTTTAGTTTATGCTTCATTTTCTTTTATCTCACTTTTTATCAAAATTCGCAAACGCGACGACGCCATTTCCGTAGGATTTACGTAGGAACTAATCAGATGCCCAACATTTTCATGCTGAACTCATATATTCCCGTCAGCATGATGTAATGGGCGCGATAAAATGGGCCATTCGTGTTCGCGATTTTTACCAGTCGATGCCCATCGATAGCGCGTTATCCAGACAGCCGGTTTGATGCGTAGGAGCACACTTTGATAAACGCCGCATCAAAGCATTTTATGTCAAGAGTAAATCGACATTTTCATCGGGCGCGCACAGTACGGACGTCAGCTTTTACCGTTTTACCATAAAAAAATTTGCGAATATATATATATATATTTTTTTTTTCACGTATATAAACACATGTAAAAAAAAGGGCCGATACATTCATGAAGCACGAAATTGCGTGAGGGAGAAATTCGCACGATGTCACTTCCGCATCGTTATTATCTCACGAGAGACTTTCTGGATAAAGCGACGTTCGCTGATAACGAGGCGCGCGATGGTGAGATATTGTTCGGCTAACGCTTTTTGAAGCGTACATATTTCACGAACGCCGACCGTAATTACGATCGACTTAACTGATGTATCTAACGTCGTTCCTCTCGCGCACCCCGTGGCAGCGTAATCTGATATACGTATACGTTCCCGGATACGTATCGCCCGGTATTAGTTTCCGCGACGGAAATGTATCGACAAACCGAGCCGACGCGAAAGGAATCTCGATAGCCGCAAGAAAACCGACGTTGCTATTAAAGTAACGTTTTTCATAGTTCCGAGTATGTCGGAGCTTCGATAGCTTATCAAGTTCTACCAGAATTGACATATGCATTTTTTTTTATCTTGAAGTGAAAAAGATAGAGAGAACAGATGTTCCATTGTTCTCTCTAACAGTTTGTTTTCGAATTAATGAATTCAGATAAATTCGACTCTTCGTATATAGATACTTCCTAGGATTATCCCGACGAATTGAGCATTCGATTAATTTAAATTAAATATGTAGAAGTCAGATACATAATCTAAAGAACTAATTATAAATAATAAACTAATTGCAAAGATGTGCAAAAGAGATCTTTAATCACCATATACTTTAATCACCAATATTTATTCCGTAAGTTTCAAATTAAAGGATATTATGTGTCATTTCCTACTCGAAAAGAGTAAATTGGAATCAAACAAGCTAATCAGAGTTCGAAGATCCGGCGGGACGGAAAGTTTTATCTGATTTTTCCAATACCTGGATTATCAGTTAGGCAAGGAAGTATAAGAAACCAGGGTCGAGTTGTGATCGCGCGAAAGAGGGAAGAAATCGATCTCGGTAATATCTCTACTTTACCTTTGTAATTTCATAAAGGAAAAAGATCGCGCCCGCACCACTGTCCCGCCGCCAAGAAGGCCTTGAAGATTCCTATCTTCTTTTTCGCCTCCATTTAGCTCGATTCTCGCACAGTTGCCGGGCGGAGAATCCCCAGGAATCGACGATTCATGTAACCTAGAAATAAGTTGAAAGAGTTGCAGACTATGCAAAGTAGCTTTTCAAGCTGCAACCTGCAATATGCGACATAATGCGGGGTTAATATAGGCCTTTGATCCCTCGACCCTCGACGCATTGAACGCAGTGCATTATTGAGAAAACGCAAACGTAATCGTTAGATTACGGGTATACTAATAGACGTTCCGGATCTGTTTTATGATGTTTCAATAAGAAATAGCAATCCTGATTGAAAAGTGTAGCAATATGTAACTATACTAATAGTATATAGTATATAGTATACGTATATATATATTTAAAATTTAGTTATTAAGATTATTGGATCTCATCTAACAAAGCGATAAATTAATTTAAAAATACTAAGATAAACCATAATATAATATTATAGTTGTATATTAACTGCATAGTAAGATAGTAAAAGGGAGAATTATATGTAAGGAGTGAAATAAATAAATAAAGAAAATTTTTTAACCGTTTATCATTAATTAATGTTTCTTTCTTGTTGGATGTTGAGAAATGAGAAATTTGTACAAACATAAATGTATTTGTCTTTGCGAGATGAGTGATCTCGTACGAATTGCGGATTTCGTTCGAAATAATATACGGTGTCTTGGCTGTACGAGTATTGAAGGCGGCGATGGGGAAACGTTCAAACAGATACGGCAACACATGCAAACGGTTGTGAGGTATTCTAGCGAAAGCAAGACATAACTAACTTCGAAACTACGCGACTAGCAATAGCAATCCCTCTCGGATCCTTGATTTCCATAGTCTGGAGTCTGGACTTCTGTAGCTACACACGCCACTGATTCAGCAATCAGGATACAATACTTTCGCCAAAAGGGTCACATGATTTGATAGGTATATTCTCATTTTATTTTACGTATCCACCTAATTGATCCCGAAATCCAATATTTATAAGTTTTCTTTTTGAGGCGTAAGCAGTTTGCGATTTTGTAAGCCAATCTCGACAAATAAACCAATTTGTTTTATTTAATTTTAATATACTTTATTAATAATGAGACGGTTGCTACTTCAAAGATTATTTAAAGATTTGATATCAATTTATTAATAATTGTAAAAATTGTTAATGCGATTACATGTGATAATCAATAATATAATAATATTATAATATAGATGTGTATTTTAAGCAAAATAAATTTTTGTGATATTGATAAACGTATATAATTTCAATCAAAATTTCTTATGTTATTTAATATAAGTCCAATTTTTTAAAACACCTTATTTACGAAGTTTTTTGTAATATAAACTTTATATATTTATATATCATTTTTATCTTTCGTGTTATTGATTTTTATATTTCGTGATATTGATTTTAAAATAGATGGTAAGGTAAAATATTGTGTGAATTTTACCTTGAGAAGTTTATCGTCAGACGGAATTGCAGTTTTCTATTGTAACAATACCAATAATAGTAGGGAGCAAGATACAAGAATGCAGAAATTTGACTGAAAGATATCATATGCTGCTATTATTCAAAATTATTAACCGCGGTAAATTTTTGTTAATTAAAACATAATTTTCCTGTTTCATTTAAGAAAAGGTAGTAAACAGGTTGATTTCAGTTTTCTATTCTCTCAAAAGAGTTCAATGAGTTGAAAGAAGGAAAAATTGAAAAGATAAAAGTATAATATTTTAATTAAAAAATTGTTTTAACCCTTAGACGGTAACATTGGTTCACAAAAGATAATAAATTAAGTTTAAAAAATAAATATATAGAAATTATAGAGGAAATATCACGCAAAAGAACTGTTATCTTAATACATTAACAACAAATCATCATTTTTTTAATAAGTAAAAAGCAGATATAATCGTTGCTTATTAATTATTTATTTCTTCGAAAAGTTAATATTGGAAACCGATACGAAAATGTAGTTGTTGGTAACATGTAATCTCGTAGAATTATTTTCTTGAAAGGTAAGATTTTAAATGTTAAACAAATGGTGGGCTGTGTATCTTGCTTTTCTGTCTCTTATAAATTAATGATAAAAAACTTTACTGTCTCTGTTTTTACTCTTTAAAATTATGTATAACTCAGCACACCTATCTCCTGAGGGTTAATAGACGTAGTAAACCCCCGAGGATAACGGGAGAAAACCAACAAGATCGATGGTCGGTGACTATAGTGGAGCTTCCTGGGGTGTGCATAAATTGGTTCGAAATTAGGCTTATATAAATACATATTTAATCCATTAGACACCCTAAATAAACAAGAAAAGAATAATGAAAACTATTGTAGAAAGATTAGGAAGACTAGACCTTTTTTTTCCTCTCAAGACATCCCTAGTAACATATGAATTGAACAATGGAACATATTAGCCTGTGATTTTGAATAGCCTGGGGGGGGGGGGATAACCTTTTCTTTTAAAGAAGTAATCTTAAATTTTCTCTTTCTTCTTATTGTGTTTTCTTTCGGTCTGCTTTTGTTTGCTATTATTAAATTTTACTTTGGTGGAGGCCGATTTGTTAGATTGTAATATTCGTGCTCTTTCAAAACGTTCCTGTGCATCAACTTTCACTTGAGAAACAAAGCTTGACCTCCGCTTGAATTTTATACCTGAGCTGAGTATTGAGACTACCTGAGTGACATACCATACTGACAGAGTATTAGGGTCTTAATTTATAATATTGATTAAATTTAAAATTCAAAGAAGCAGGTAGTGCCGAGAAAATCTTCTGCTCTCCTTCGAGAGAAGAATTTGTACCTTCAGTCTCTCACAGTCTATCTCGTCGGCAGCACGCACGACATCCATTTCTTCCAGCAAGAAGACAAAGTATAAAGTTCAAGAATATTATCTGTTATTTGTGGATTAAAGGACCGTTCATATCGGACGTAGTAATTCGGACCTAGAGAAAAGTATTCTCCAGCAAGATCTTCGCACATCACGGTAGGTCATTTTCGGTGTTACATAACTGACTTGATAATTAATAGTGCATTAATAATATCTTATATATATATAATCAGTGGTATAAATGGATAGATATGTTTCTTGAATATTACAGTAAAATTAAAAAGAAATTATCCCTGACTAAATACCAACACATTTCAGTAAATCGTAAAAATCGTAAAAAACTGTAAATCATAAAAATATATGTAATGAGAAATTGCGCTGTGTCGTAGCGAGTCAGTATCTTCATCTAGTGTGAATAAATCTTTATAGACCTCATTACATTATCGGGCGGTGTGTTAGTGACGATAAACCTATCTAAACAGTCGAGTCAGTTATAAAGAGAAACCACCGGGCTACACGCGCCTTCGTCTCAGTTTGAGCTAAGCTTTCTTCGAGCGAGCTACCTACGACTGTCATAGGTAAACCATCATTGCATGCTTAGAAAAGTGGATATTTTGAATAGAAAAGTGGACTATGTTTTAAGAAAATGTGACACGAGACAAATTAAAAACGTATATGTTTAAAGAATGTTTGTTGTAATATTGTTATATTGCTAATAGACGAAAGTCGTAGTAACTAACGGGTTATATCTGTACAACGCAGAATGGACAGATACGACATTTCTGGACAGCTTATCGTATAATTGTTAATTTGTGAGTTTAAAACGCGTTACAGTAATATATTGAATCACGCGTCGATTATTATTTATAATT
The DNA here is from genome assembly GCF_030848795.1 of Temnothorax nylanderi. NCBI lineage: Eukaryota > Metazoa > Arthropoda > Insecta > Hymenoptera > Formicidae > Temnothorax > Temnothorax nylanderi. The sequence continues at coordinate 343,052 of NW_027249148.1, read as the reverse complement.
TTTTACTGTAGTTTTAATTTACTTCAGTAAAAACTTCATCTAAAGCTAGAATGCTATCTTACATATTTAAACTGATATTGATATAATCACATTGATCAATATCAATATTTTTGTAATTAAGCGTCATTAAGTGTTTGAAAAGCCTCTCATTATATATTGATAAGAAATCAGTATTACGAAACACACTTATCATCTTAACTCCTGATAAGTTTCAACATTTTGACATTTTACTCCTCTTTAACGTAGTAATGATACGTCATATTGAATGCTAAAAATAATGAATATATAATTAACAATAAGTAAGATAGCGTTGCAAAAATATATAAAAATCACTAACAAACATAATATTAGGCTAAATAATAATAATAATGGTTATAAGATTTTTGTATAATTTGTTATTTGTGTATGTATATGCACAAGATTTATTTTGTGAATTTGTAATATAATATTAATTATTATATTACAAATGTTGGAAAATATAATAAATAGGATATGTTAGAAAAAAAGTTCAGATGAATGATACAAGATGAATAATATTCATTAGTGAATTAAAAAATGCCAAGTGAAGTCACAGATCAATTAGAAAAGCGACTTTTGTCTTTAGTGAAACAAGTTGTTTGTTTCTATTGATTGAAAGCGATGTTAAGGAGTATATAAGTATAGAGCAAACGATTATCTTACACATTCTTATTCTGCCGTTCACAAAAGGTGTTTTACAAAGTTTTCCTCTATTTCTAAACATGCTTCGCATCTTTATATCACGGAAATAAGTGATTGAATTCTATATATAATATAATTGTGTATACCCGCGTGCATATGTACACAGCTTTATCGAGAACAATATACGTAACAGATATACGAGAGAATAACCAATGGTGACGAACAGCTAAAACAATTGGAAATAAAAAACAAACAAAAATTTTATCTGCAAACTATCGATGTTACTAGTTTTGTTTAGAGAGTGATTTTCTCTGAATCTTTTATAACTGTAAACCAAACGAGCGATTATTTTAAACAATACTGTGAATAACTTGTGCAAATAGTTTTATATTTAAGAACAGTAATATTTGATAAAAGATATTATTGATATTTGAATATATTAAATAATTTGAATATCGATTCCGGTGAAACTGCTAGCGCTATATGGCACATTAAACGAAATGTGCTGCGTAAAAAGCAGAGTGCGGGTCATTATCCAGAAGAAGATTCACTTATATGTCTATTTTGATGAATAATTTGTGGCAAGCCGCACCCATCTTTTCTCTCGTTCAATGCTCTCATCTTCCCTTAATTGGAGTCATTGAAGAAATAATTCAGAATGCTCATATATGAACGTCATTGCAATACTTGTGTATCTTGTGATACCGCTTTGAGTAATAATTTAAAAATGCATGACAGAAACCAAACATGGAAGATTGCATTTATCAAGAATTACTGCATTCAATGTTTTACACCTCTCCTTCTAAAAAACTACAGCGCATTATCATCTCCATATTGTTATCTTATTTGCATTTTATATTGTATGCTATATTTATATCAAGGATTATACTCTGTATTACAAAGATTATGGGATTCTTTATATTAATGATCGAGCAATTTAAAATATTTAAGTATCTAATATGGAATAACATAAGTCCGAGGAGTAAGTAAAAACGTAGAAGATTTTATTGCTAATTGTAATCGAGTCTATTGCGTCACTGGGTGTTTTGAAATTTCTGGAACATTATCTGGTGGCATTCTATTCATTGCATACATTATTGCTGCTTTGTTGAACTGTAAATCACCCGAAATGCATCGATTCTCCCATTCGGTATTTCGTCATTATCCATCACAAATCCATCATTGATGACAAGGTAATCAATTTGTTATTAAGCGGAATAATTTACAGATTGAGCGAAACTACTCGCAAGTGGGATTTAGTGGGATCATTAGATATTACGAACAGATCTCTTGCCTGACGGGATTTGCTACGATATGGCATAAAATACGCATTGTGTTAGGAAGCTTTTTTCTCCGTGTAATATAAGTTAAGAGCGAAAAGTTATATCGTACTCAAGCAGCAACGTGAATGCTAAATGTTTGAAGTACATTATTGATCACTCGACGTAGTTTTTAATTAACATGTGCTCTCTAGCTTTACTGCCATTTGCAAGCACGTAATGTTTGCTTCAACTTTATATTTCGTACTGTTTTTACATTGTTGAACTTTTTTTTTACGCAGAGCACACTTCAGCTAAACATAATCAGACGCGAACTTCACCAACATGGATAGCATGAAATCAGGTTGGTTCAGCGAATTGAACGACCTCTGGCCCGGCGTTGCACTCTCACTGGAAGTGGAGGAAGTCCTGCATTCCGAACGCTCTCAGTACCAAGACATCTTGGTAGTAAAAACGTAAGTATTTCTTCATCGACAATGCAAAATCGTTAAATGTATAAGTCCATGAGACAAGTTTCTAAAATATTAAGAATTGAATGAATTAAGAATTTACGTTAAGAACTAAAAGGCATTAAATGTCAATGATTTCTCGAATATAAAAATGTTATATTTGCAGAAAATCACACGGCAAGGCTTTAATGCTCGACGGCGTGATCCAATGTACGGAGAACGATGAGTGGTCCTATCACGAGATGATATCGTATTTATCGCTATGCAGCCATCCAAAACCTCAGCATGTAAGTGTAACGACTGTTATATATTATACATCACTTATAATAATTATATTAAGTTTTAGATTTACACCAATTTATTTAAATTTTCTGTATTTATATTGTGTAGTGTATTTAATATAGAAATATTATATTATAGGCTTTTTTAATTAAATTTACTTTTAATAGTTAATTTAATAAAAAAACAGAGCCATAAATTCTATTCTTATAGTGATAAAATATAGATAATTATATGCCCATTGGTCAATAATAAATTCTTAATAAATTTTTGAGTCAAATATGTAGATATAAAATATTATGTATCATTAATGCTTTAAGTTCTGTTTAAATCTTGCATGAAATTATCTTTAGGAAAATACAGATAACTCGAAATTTCTGCCAAATAACAGGTTCTGATAGTCGGAGGTGGTGATGGTGGGGCTGCCCGAGAAGTCTCGAAACACCCAGATGTCGAACGCGTCACGCTAGTGGACATCGACGACCGAGTTATCGAAGTGTGCAAACAATATTTGCCTCGTTTGAGTTTGGGTCTTAATAATCCTAAAGTAAATGTTTCCGTTGGCGACGGTTTCGAATTTCTAAGGCATCATCGTGGAGAATTCGATGTCATTATCACTGACAGTAGCGATCCCGTAGGTAAGTGTTGCAAAACTTTGTATCAATTGCTAGGTTTCAATAAAGTTCTCTTTGTATAAAAAAAATAGTTTTTTTTCTTCAAGACATTAGGAATATATTATTTACTATAGAAATTTAATATTGGAAATTTTTATGTTCTGTTTAGGTCCCGCCGAGAATCTCTTTAAACAATCATATTATGAATTGCTGAAGGCTGCGTTGAAACCCGGTGGAATCATTGCTAGCCAGGCTGGCACAGCGTGGATGAACTTGGACCAAGTGCATAGCACATTTCAACATTGTAAGGCTGTATTTCCTGTCGCTGCCTACGCGATAACGGCTGTACCGACTTACCCCACGGGTCAAATAGGTTTCGTTCTTGGCAGCTTAGATAATGTTAGTATTAGACATAATATATAATAATAGTAGGAACTTTATGTGTGTATATGTGTGTATAAATTTCATATATTTTCTCAATTTAATATTTTAAATGTGACAATAATCTAAATATTTGTATTATTGAAAAAGAAGTTTTTTTTATCAGAGAGACAATTATAAATTATATTTGTTTTTAAACTAGATTTTTCCACAAAATGTATTCAACATCTTAATAACTCCAATTTCTTTTTTTTTTTTAGAAAACAAATTTGGCAGATCCGGTAAGGGTATTCAGTGACGAGGATCTCGAGCGTATGTCAATGAAATATTATAATGATAAGGTACATCGGGCTGCTTTTGTCTTACCAAGATTCGTGGAGAAGGCTTTGCGAGGTGCTTAAAATATTAGCGAAATATATAGCGATATTTATTAAATTCGATTTAAAAGCAGTGATTGATGCGAAACTTATTTGTGTGTAAATAATACTTGACATGAGATTTTGTGACATAATAAAATAAATAAAAATAAATTGCAAATATGGTGTCTTTTATTAATTATATCTTTATATCTTGAATTATTTATCTGTATTGTATATAAATACAAGTTAAACTTATCTTGAAGAAAATGCAAAACAAAAGAAATCATTTTTTATATATTTGTTAATAAATTTTCTTGATAAATAATCAAGAAACACAAACATCCGGGAAATCTGCGAAATTCAGGACGTGGTTAGATGGGTCAGACAGAGAAGGAGAAAATGGAACGAACACGTATTAAGGATGCAAGACGACAGAATCGCAAAGATCGCTAGGGAATGGAAAGCCGCACTCCAGGCGTCCCCCGGGAAGACCCCCAAAACGTTGGATGGATAGCTGGACGTCAACTTCACAGGAGGAGCAATAGTTGGAAAAACAGGCTTGGCCTATTTCAAGAAGAAGAAGAAGAAGAAGAAAATAAATAATCTATAGGTATTTTACATTTCGTAGATATGTATGTCATGCGATATAGGTATTCTATACTTCTGCGAAACAGCATTCGTGTGTGCGGAAAATTGATAACGTTAATTAGTGTTCTTTTGATTTTTATATCTTGTCAATAGAATAAGTAGTTCATTTTTTATCAACAGTAGATAAGATAATACTAAACAAGATGAAGAGTTTGATTTTTTAAATAGAAATAGTATCATGAAAATAGATATTTCTAAATTGTACAATGTAGTAAGTGAAATTATGAAATTGTGAAATATATGTTGTTTTCATGTGCCATTGTATATGGTAACTACACAAAAATATGTCGGACTGCTTAACCAGTTATTGTTAATATGCCGACGGATGTAAAATCTTATAGCAAGGTATGATATTAACGCGACACAATAAAAAATCAATTAAATCAAATAAATTATGTGTTTTATGTTTATAAACATAAATTGTTTTGCTTTTTGTTGTATTCTTTTCTAAAATATAGCAAAATAATCGATGATCATTTGTATTGACAGTAACACTGTAAAAATTACAGTTTATTCGACATTAAAAAATTGTAATAATTATTCTCTTTTTCTGCTTTTATCTTTTGATCTTTAAAGAGAAAAAAATATTATATATTTATATTAGAGACGTATCAGTTCCTTTCTCCTTTAAAAAGTTGCTCCGAGTAATCTTAGCACGAAGTAATCTCGTTCTAAATTTGTAATGCGGTTCTAACTTACTCCTTATATAAAACTTTAGATTAAAACTTCAAAGAGATGAAAGATAAAAAAAATAAAACAAAATGATAAGACTTGTCTTTGAATTGATATAAAAAGATATAGCTTCAAAAGACCAAGTTTTCTTTTCTAAAATACAGTTAAATTAAATTAAATTTACCTACGCGAATAACGTTAAATTGTTACGTTGCTCGACTACGTCACTTAAAGTAAAGTAAGTAAAAATCTTGTCGATTATTCATATTTAAAATACAAAATTATTCGTAGCATCGCGTGAGATGTCTAGAATGATGATGTAATCGCGGAATCTCGCAGTCTCTCGTTAATCCAGGCGGCTCTCTATCGGGCTCATCTTATAATTCCTACAAACGCGTGGGGACGATGATGCACTCTCGCCGCTATCAGCGGCGCTCGCGGAATAACGCGATAATCAGCATATTCATGAATTAGCCGCGTGAGTTAAATCGGTCAGACAGTGAATATCTCAAAGTAAAATGAAGCAAGAATAGAGGCAACGGACGGCCGGACGGGCGGGCGGGCCGGCGGTCGACACGTTCGAGAATCTCGGTGAAACCCTCTGTAAACATCCGATCTGCGGATTTTATTAATGGGGCCGGGAACCGGGAAGGGGACGGAAGATCGTGGGACGTATTCTATGGGACGGATTCGCATTTCCGAGGGTCTGCGCTCGGAATACGAAGCGAAAAGAGCCCGGGCAGCCCTTTGATCCGACGCAATCTTCCCTGGTGCGCGGCTGAAGGTTCGAGATTGAAAGGATATTTAGCGCTTCCTCCGGAAGTGCATTCTGCTCGACACACGCTCGCTCCTCCGGGAGCGCATTCACTCGTACGCATTCGCTCGGCGCGTTAGAGGCGGCGAGATTAAAGAAGCCGTATGCCTCAGGTGTTCATCGGCTCGGTCGCGGTGATTACATCGGGTGACATTATGCGCGCGTTGCGCCAGCCAGGGCCTTGTCGCTTCGCGAAGCTACTCGGGCGAGGGATGAAACGTTGTCCGTACGTTAAATTTGTGGGACGGGACGTTTGCACGCGTATGTGTGCACGCTTGCGTCGCATGCAGCTTCGCCACGAGTTACTCGAGACCCGCTTCGGTGGGCGATCGATTTTTTCGGACATCCGACGCTTTCGATTCCCGCACGCTGCCCGACACAGTGGAATATCGGGATATAGGTCAGACGTCTATATCGTTAGTGATATAGATCACGAGAGGACGCACTGCGTGCGGCTTTTTCCGCACTCTGATTGGAATTATCTCGCTGCATTCACGCCGTTCGTAAAATCAGCGAACTCACGGTCGGAACCGTCAATAGAGTTAGTATAGAAAAAAATATATTTAATCCGTTGGTCAACGCGCAGAAATCATTAATTATATTGGTACGTGTGTTATCGTTATGAAATTACAGCGTACTCTCTTTGTCCGGTTTTAGCTTCACTCTTCTGTTTGATACCGTTTTTACCTGAATTTTCCACGTTACGTATGACGATAATAAAAAAAAAGGGACAGCTTACGCTTACGCAACAGGCAGCGAGTGATAGCCAGGACCGTTTTGCCCGACAAATGGTATAACACGAATGGCGTGGTACGCATCACACAGTAACAAAGTTATCGTATTTGTCCTGGACTCCAAGCAACTTGTCACGTGTGTTTGGGAACGGATGCTGCGTGTCAATATTGCTAACATTGGCCGATCATTATATGCAGATTGGCGCGAGTTACACATGCTGAATTCATCCATGAAATTTGATTACGCCAATACAAATATCGCCCATTGCTACTGTACCGTACAAAATGCCCGTTTCTGCGCGACCGCGGTTGTGCGTGTCTTTGATGACATGTATAATCGCGTGATTTAACATTATAAAAACGGGATCAATATACTTGTTAATAAACGACTTTTATCTTATTAGCTTTTATTCCTATATGCGCATTTTTACATTCGTGTTATCGGCAGGGAAATATTGTTAGATTCTTTTTAACTCGCATCGTGCAATCTTCGCAAAATCAGGCTGACGAAGCGTAACACAATCCCTTCGTAAGTACATAACGTAATAACATGACATAATTATGTGACGGAATCGGGGATCTAACTAATATAGTGATTTATTGGACCAAGTTTAATTAGAGGAACTCCGCGCGCAGTCGTTATTTCAGGGGAGCTTGGTGGATCGTTAACTACGCTTAATCTCCCCAAACGATTCCTCTTCGATGTTCCTGATTGCGTTTCGTAAGTCGCAAGTCTGACCATCTGTCAGTATGATATTGCCGAACGAAGCAACATACCACACGCTCGTGAGATTAATAAATTATTGTTCCCTCAAAGATTGAAAAGTCAGTTTACACACATAAATCACGTAGATCAGTTTTCTTCCAGCACTGATATTGTGCGCTAATCTCTTTCCATTTCTTAAAATGTTCGTAAAACTTTTTCTGTAATTTTCGATAATTTACTTATAACAAATTCTAATTGCACTGTTAAATTATTTAATAATATTAAGAAGTGACAAAGAAAGCAAATATATTGCAAATAAGCGAATATATTGCGCAAGTGTGTACAATATCCTCTTTAAACTCTTTAATATATTTAATTGTCAAATTTGAGGAAAATTTCTAAGCCAACGTTTTTCTTGTTATTACGCATATCAAACTTTTCTAATAAAATGTGCAAGTATTAAAGTGGCTACGTAATCGACGTCGGCTTTCTTTTTATCGTACATCGTTTATATCAAATGGAGAAAGAAAAATGATGTTTCAATGTTTTTTGCAAAACACTGTTTCACGGGCAATTTGTAAGTTTAGGGACGTGACGGAAGATTATGAAGTGATTTTCGAACGAGAGAGTCTCAGGGAAAGTCTGGAATATTCTGACGAAGGTGAGGAGAGAAACTTTCCTATTCATTTTAAGTTCTATTACGGCGCACCGAGGTCATAACATCCCTTGTAACTTTTCAGATCGCACAATGCGCGTCCAGGGTACCGCCGAATTTATTCATCGTAATATTTCCTGGCTGTGAGAAACTTTACCCTATAATCCATGATTGGCAACGGTGTATTAAGAATAACTACGATAATGTTGCTGCACAATGATTTTACATTAAAATGTTGCGAGAAACGGTAAGAAGCAGACATATTAAAGCAGCGAGAGAACTAATTTCAAAAATCCTATTATAGTATATAAATTGGAAAAAAATTCTCGTCTTAATTCAGTATGTAATTTAATAATACAATAATTTGCAATGGATTTTCAATTTTCCATCGCAGATTGGTTGTATTAGTTCAGCGGTTGTAATGTTCTCCGAAGAACATCTTTCGACAGATGTTCGTGCGACAATTTCGGTGTCCTTAATTATTTGCGCTATCTGCTAACGTAATCGAATTGGAGATTGTCAATCGGTTAGCAATAAATCAGCAGCCACCGATTGGGATCGGGCTAAGATCATTATATTCTGGCCATATTGAGCTGAGACACTTGGCCGATCCATTTCTGGGTTAATGAATTACCGATGAAACGGCAAATCGACACCGCTGCGGGGAACTACCACGTCAAGATCGATACCTCCGCGAGACCGAAACTCCGCAATCACGAAATTCCAGGCGAATCGACGGCGGAAACGCGTTGCAACTGCGTCTGATAAACATACTTGCACATACTAAAATCGCGATCACCCTCGAAAAATCCGCGAAAGGAATTTTTCATAGCCGGGCCTCTCTGCATCACGCGCGTCATCCGATTTTGATGGATGGATTTTCGGGTTGACGAAGATTTTACGGATATATGAAAGCCGCTAAAATCCGTGAAGCGTCGATCAATTTCACGGTGTTAAGAGGAAAGGGCTCAGATTGAGAGCCTTTAAGCGCGCCAAGCCGTGGTACCGCCGGGATCTTATCCATATGCTAAGAATTGTCGATGATCGCCAGAGTGTTTAATGGGTGGATTACGCCATTCAACAAGATGTAATTTGCCTTTTTTTAGGGAAGTGATAAAACGAGACAACCTTAAGGTTTCATTGCTCCAAGTCGCATTTAAAAGATATGATAAAAAGATACCGTTGAGATTCGCGAAAAACGTTGCATGCATATACTCGTATATATTAATGTTGTTTTCTGGAAGGATAAATAAAAAATATTCTAAGATGTGTAAGTGAAAGATATCTCAACAGAGATATCTAGAATTGTTATTGATCTGCACTTTTCAACGGCAGAGTACGCGGGCACGATACGCGTACGGATTCCATTACGTACAGCCAATAAACGCAAATAAGTGATAATCGATTTAGCGGCGGTCAGTGGCGTCGCCTGTTCAATGCCTTGCATGCGGGAAATATTAACCGAGACATAGAACCGAATACTGGCCGTGTCAAGATTTAGTTAACAGCTAACAAGCACTCTCCGCGCGCTCTAAATTTAGATACTCCCGCGTAGCGATTGACCGTTATCAGAACCGCCGTGCATTATCGATGCATGCAAGCCATCCTCGATGCACATGACGCGATGAATATGTTATTAATCTGTACCGTTGTGTTATATCGTGCGCTCTCTCGTTGAGGAGCAATCACATATAAAACTTAAAGCCGCGGTCCGGCTAAGCACTGAGAATAGATCTGCATTCTAATTTACGTCATTCACGGAAAATCGAGATGCGTCGAAATCGACGTCCTGTCTTCTCCACCTTGACTGAACGCGAATAGTTTAATTAAGATCGATCGCGCACAATGCACTATGCGAACAGTTCGCTTGACGAATTGTTTACAGATGGCACATGAGAATAATGTTGCGCTGTACCTGCCGATATCCTTAACAATGACCGATGATTGTAGCCAGATTGCGCGAGTTAGGAACACATTGCGCAAAACCGTCAACTGTCGTTACGACAACGCAAGTATTGACCGTTACTAAGTTACTATCACCGCGGCGTGCTAAACCGTGGATGAATTTTCAAATAAATTTTTGTCAGGTTTATTATTATACACGAGTAAATAATCGAATAATTGTACGTCTACATTATTAATAAGAATATAAAAGTCAAGTCAGTCGAAATATACGTCAATATTGATTTCTATGCATTATCGTACATTTATAAGTACATTGGTTTATCTGTAAAATATTGTAATACATAATTTCAAATATTATAATTTACAATTCCTTAATTTTAGATAATTTTGTTTTAGCATATCAAGTTAAATAATCGATTGCACTTATTTGTTGATCCATGTGTAAGATAAGAAAATATGGACTATTTTGCAAATCTTGACTATCGTACCATTGAGATTGACGATAGTCACATATTTGCAGTTTCGCTCGCTTGTTTATTTATGTGGCTTAATGACGATAGTTTAATCAAGAACACCCGCCTCACCACATGAACAGTATAAGCGATGAATTACCAAGGCTGTACCTTCCTCAAGGCTATCTGTAAATTGTAGCGGGATACGTGGGATGTGGGATTAACTAAATGAGGATATCTCAAGGGAGGATTAAGTGACTGTCTGTGCGCGGTCGTAAGCGAGGGCATTAAGATTTTCGATTAATGTTATCCCGTCGATTTGGGACTTACATGTAAACGTACATATACGTACATATATGTATATATATTTTATATATATATATATATATATATATATATATAAAAGAACAAAGATATATATTATTGATTCGTCTGCCGAATCAATTTTGATCTTTAAGAAATTTAGAGAATCAAAGATTGCTCATCCAAAATTCAGTCCGTCATAAAGATTCTTTGTCACAAATACTGTTACTCTACGTGTGTGAAACAGAATGAAAAACATCACAATTTGGATATATTGTACGCAATACAATTAATGATTTAAGTTGAAATATCCAATCAACTGATTGCTCGATTGCTCGATTTCGGAACAGAATCCACTAAATTTGTTTTATACATCACGAATTCTGAACTACATGACTATTGTAATACATAATTTGTATAAGAGAAAACTTGCGTGATTTTGAAATAATTTGTAAGGTGAAAAAAGGCGCAGCTTCGGTTGCGTGTACGAGGATAAGCGGGTGGTTTCGTTTGCAGCTATTCTTCACCAGACGCGGCTGGTCTGTGCAAACACACACGCCGGAGACAAAATCCATGAATATGCAAGCTCGATCTAGCGGCGCTGTTCATTTCTGAATATCCGATGAATTTACGGGCGTATGTTTTCCCTGCATCGCTCACGACTGTCTCGATGGAACCGCGGCGACCGCGATTAGAACGAGAGCGGGGCGAACGGCGGCGGCTTTCACGAGTGTGCTGACCCGTTCTGCAGAGCGCAGCGAATACCCGAGCAGCCTCGTACGTCTGTACTGAAGCTTGGAGTCGCGGAAGATACTGACGGGAACAGTGACGTCGTTCAAATGAATGACAAATATGATACAACGCAATATGAACATTTTAGGGACTTCTCCATTTCGGTCCTTTCCCTGCCATTATGACGTACATATCGTTTGTAACACGCAAATGAAAATAGAACGCTCAATGTTATCGTCTCAATTTTAGCAAGCATTTTAGAATTGTTCGTGATTTACGATTGTCGCGATGAAAATGATACTTAATAAAGGATACGTGGAAAAATTAGAAGATTTATATTATGTCGAAGATAGATAGAAGATTTATATTATATTGAAGCACTTTACTTCAACTTATCTTTACGCGTATGTTTTAAAAAACCGTATATATGCAGTATTGATTTTCAATTGTTTTTGCAGCTTTTGAAGTAGCCCATTGCACAATTTGCCCTTGTTTTATTTTAGCAGTTTGTTAGTTTTCCTCCGTTTTCCTGCACTTCTGCAACACGAGATAACCGGCGCGGCGCGGCGGCGTATCTCTAGCGCGGGCGGGCCCGATCGTATGCCCCTTCTATTACATATCGACGTATTTTCCCATAGCACAAAGTGCGCGGAGAAACGAAAGTGGAATACGTGGGAAGAAATGAGTTTATTTAAGCGTGAGTAAACGCCCCGCTTGCTGCGCAAGCACGAGTCGGTATCGACAGACCCGGTACCGGGATAAGTATCGACGCGGAATTTCAAAAACGCATGACGGTAGAATCTCCTCAAATTCCCCGGGTAGACGAATATCCGTGGTGTTCCGCTTTATTGAAAGACGGCACATGTCTCACGAGTTTGCGATGCCTGCAACGAGCCGTGAAAATGCGCGGTCTATCCTGACGAGGTCTGACTTCCGTTGTGTAAAACCTCAGCACCGAGGATCTAACGCCAAGATGAAACGATCCTATAGCTCTAAATTATAAGGTGACTTCGATCAAATTTTAATTAAGTTAATTGTAGCTTAATTAACTTATCAAGCAATATTTATTTTATTTATGTAGAATTATATCTATTTTGTTAATATAATTATTAATCTTTTGTTGTTTAACATATGGAAATAAAAATTAAATTAGAAAATAAATTAAATTCGAAACTTTGCTTTAAGCAATTCTGTTAATTAATCGTAGGTTAAGTCAGTCAAAGTTTAGTTGCCATAAAAAGCGATAGAATAGACATAGATATAAATTATTTTAAATAATTACAATGAATACAAATAATTCCGAAATATTAATTCGGAAAGAAATAACGTATCATTTAGCATTATATTAGTAATTGCTTTAATTTTTATTAATTATTTGCTTAAAAGTTTATATTTAATTTCAGCTAATTGTCAGTTTACCATTGCAGGATTCATTCTTTTCTTTCGTATCTCACGAAGTACAAGCAAAAATGCACGTTCATGCTTCGTTTTCTTTTTACTTTTGGAAACGTGTGGAGTTGAAAGAATTAAATTAGAATTTGCAAACATCTTTTATTCGAAATTTGTTCACAACAGATACTACGCCAGCTCGTGAGAGTGATGGATGATACTTTTGCATGTTATAAAAAGCGCCCAAGACACAGTACGTCATACATCAATATTTACACCGGAATGTTGAGAAAAGAATAAACTAAGTGATTTGTTAAGAAGAAAGACATAACATTTAGATGACAATCATACACGCGTTCAGATATTTAAATTAACATTTTATTTTTGCCTATTTTTGCTTTAACTGACAGAGAAATTTGAGATAAAATAACGTCAAAGTTTTCTTTACTTGTTGCCGTCTATACATCACTCCAGAAGAAGCGAAATGTTTACTTTTTATTTAATATACTGTCACTTCAAGTATATTAATGCTGAGATAATAACTTCGTTCAAGTTTTAAACAATACCAATTATTCAAATTTTAGATGCTTTCTTTCATACCGCGGTTATTGATCGCGCTATGTATATTAATCGATTATCAATACAGCGTACATGGCGAAAGGCATACAGACCGCGTAGCGATTAATATTTCAGAACGTAAATTCTGCGAAATGTATCAATGATCGGAAAGTATACAGCGGGATTGACAGCAGCTTTCCGTTTATAATGGAAATATATCTATGTTAATGGATTCGGGCACACACACCATATATTATTAATGGCCGCTTTTCGGTGATTATCACCAATCACCAATTACAATTACGTCCTATTTGATCTATTAATAAATGCAAAAGGATTACAACTGAATCTATAGTTTCTCCATATCGACTGACCGCGCTCACATCACTGGCTGCTAGTATAATACATTAACTTCGAAGTAAATTGTGTTTATCCAGGCATTTGATCCAGGCCCCCCACGGTGATATGCGCGACATATAGTAATTATAACTTTATTAATCTAGGTGGTCAATCATGGGATAATTGTTAGCACAATATTCCCGGATGTTCGTATACGGTACTGAAACTCGATCATTTTGAACATATTGCAAGCATCTCCTGACTCCTAACTTTGAGAATAGACCCCCATTCATGTACGCGGAGTGAGAAACTGACTTGAGACAGAGTAAACTAGAAGCGCCGATTTGAAGTCTTTAGCACGTTCTGCTACTAGTCTTTAGCTTAATGCAACTATAACATGTACATTTTTTCTCCTCTCCTCCCGTTTAAGTAGAAAGAAACAGAAAGCGAGAAAAATTCATTGCTTATAATATAATTTACAATTATATTATTAAACTCTCTCTCTCTCTCTCTCTCTCTCTCTCTCTCTCTCTCTCTCTCTCTCTCTCTCTCTCTCTCTCTCTCTCTCTCTCTCTCTCTCTCTCTCTCTCTCTCTCTCTCTCTCTCTCTCTCTCTCTCTCTCTCTCTCTCTCTCTCTCTCTCTCTCTCTCCCTCCCTCCCTCCTTCCCTCTCTCCCTCTCTGCACATCATACTAACTTCTGACCGCTATATTTCGCTTTTGTTTACATCTCATTGTATCTCTGCATCTTGTAACTGCTATATTATTGTAATTGCTGTAGTATTGTAACTGCTGTAGTATTGTGATATTATTGTAACTGCTATATTACTTTTTTGCCCTTTAGCCTTGCTTGGGCATAATAAATCTAATCAATCAATCAATCAATCAATCTCTCCCTCCCCGTAAAATTCTATCCCTACTTCATATACAATTTTTTAAGATTCGGTCAATTAATTCCCGAAAAATTGAAAAACTTTCGGTACCGGCTTCCAAAAAAATCGGTAACAAAAAATTATACACTTTATAGCACTCCCCGGAAAATTCTACCCCTGTTTGATCTATAATTCTTTGAGATTTGGTCAATTATTTCCCAAAAAATTAGAAAAATTAAAAAAATCGGTTTCCAAAAAATCGGTAACGAAAAACTACACACTCTATAGCACTCTCCGGAAAATTCTACCCCTATTTTATATGGTTTTAATACAAATTCGGTCCAATAGTTTTTAAGTTAAAAACGCACAAACATACACCACCCGTAAGGATTTTATATATTAGTATAGATAGACCGAATTTGTATTAAAACCATATAAAATAGGGGTAGAATTTTCCGGGGAGTGCTATAGAGTGTATAGTTTTTCGTTATCTATTTTCTGGAAACTGATTTTTTTAATTTTTTAAATTTCACCACCCGTAAGAATTAAAAAAATCGGTTTCCAGAAAATAGATAACGAAAAACTACACACTCTATAGCACCTTCCGGAAAATTCTACCCCTATTTTATATACTTGTGGTAAAAATTCGGTCCAATAGTTTTTAAGTTAAAAACCCACAAACATACACCATCCGTAAGGATTTTATATAATAGTATAGATATAGACTAGTATAGATAACGTATGTAACGTTTTATGTGCCCAATTCATTTGTTTAACTACTTTAACTGAATTGCTAACTGTTAACATGTTAAAGTTAAATTTAAAATCCATATTGTGGCTTTTAAACTTTACAAAGCGCATATATCGCTTTATATCGGTACTTGCTTTACATTAATGCATGTATCTTGCAATTTATCATCATTAATTTTTTATTATACACATCAGTCTTCGGAGAAATTCGATTATCGTAAAGCGACTTATGGGCATTTAATACTCGCGTTGCGCCCAGTGAATTCGTAATCCATCTAATATGTCGTATCGTATGCAACGATATGTAAATGAGCAATCGTCGGCGTTGAAGCAAACGTGTGGGATTTCTGCATGAGATAATGTACCGCTAAATGTGCATCAACGTTGATTACAGCCTGCACAATGAGCAAACTGTTTTGCATAATTGATTTCGTTTCGCAATGACAATAAACGATTTTTTAATACTAACCTGCTTATTCCGCGCCATCGAATCGTAAGATATGAAACATTTTACGGCGCTTCATTGCGCCGATGAATTGCGTTTACTGACTAACGAGGAATCGTTCGAACAAGAGAGCGGTCAAATCATGTGGAAATTATATTATACATATTCGATTATTTATTTGCGTCATTTACGAACGGCCGTGTGTTACATCCAATTCTTGCTTCGACGTGCTGTAATAATCGATTAAACGCTAATCAGTCCAACATACCAACGGATCGACAGATAAATAAACACGTAAATAGCTTTTCTCTGCTAACGTGACCACATCAGAGAGTTTGAGGAATTCCGAATAGTAAAATCGAACAAATTGTATCGATGTCAATTCTAATCGTAAATATCATTTACATCAATTTGTAAAATTACGGCTCATTAGTTCAATTTCTAGTCTTTCATCTATCAATCCAATATCTCTTCGGTGAAACGACGATTTATCTTTGAAATTGTTCAAACGGTATACACAAATCGGGAAAGCGAATCAAAAATATATATGTACAAAGTTACTGCACTTGTCAAAAATCCATTTATTTGCATACTTAAAATCAACATCGGAAAAACGTCCGTATTTCGAGCCAAGGAAAACGTTATGTGACTTAATTTATAATTTTATGGCAGATCGCAAGATCCGCAGATTTCTTTTAAATATTAAAAGACTGTAAAGAAACCTGTTCTTTGAAAATTTCTCGTGACTACCTTAGAGATTGCCAAACAAAGGAATAAGTAAATAGGTTTTCCTTTGAAGTAAATACGGGATGTTGAGACGTAAACGCGCCTGCCGCTGCTACGAAAATGATAAACCGATATACATATATCTACATTATCTACAGTATAGACGTTCTGGGGATGTAGTGCACAAACGCGAGCACCAACAACGAATTGGCAAAAGTAACAATATTAATTAAACGAAAATTACAACAATGCAAGCGGCAGGGTTGCAATCTCACTAACTTTAACGTCTTTCCTTTCACTCCCATAAAAACACAAATGCCAGCTTTAGATTACAATTATAAAAAGAGCCCTTATTTCAGATTTGTGGATACATTTCTTTATTAGTAGCTATATCACGGCGAAGCCGCACGACCGTGTATCGAATTTCGCGTATCGCGCGAGATTGTGGATTATCGATAACTGGTGACGAAAAGTCTCCTTGTGCGTGCAAAAGAAAGCGAACGTATTTTATCTTCTAGGAAGAGAAAACGTGTCATATTGGATGGGCTAAATGAGAGAGTGCCTTGCATACGGCTGCGGAGCATCGCGCGAATCCGGACAGACGGAAAATTGAAAACTATAAATTTCTTTGCTTTCCCCACCGTTTATGCGCGCCGGATTCAGCTCTTCTACGTTACCTGCGGCAGATCCTGGGTCTTTATGAGATGGTTTATGAACCTACGTCATTTGAAACCCAAAATAGAATTCCAAACTTAATATCATTCAAGTGGTACTTATCCACAAATCGCGATATCACGATCGGTATATCTGCATGATAACACTCGATATTAGTTTTGATATTTCGTAACGTGTGAATGCTGATTCTTTCTTTCTTGCTAAAGAGAAAAAATATCTTTTTATATAAAAAACCAGGTATCGTAAATCACAGGATGTATGAAAATTACAACATTTTCCCCTCCGATAATTATTAAGCTACTGGAATGAAAATGTTATGCAAATACGCTTTCGTATACGTATCTCGTAGTAAAATATTTTATTCTATTTTTATATATCGCTATCAACCTGAAATAGATTATAGATATTCTGTCTTCGTTATTCTAGTTTATTAACTGTAATTGACGTAATTCTGACGAAGACTGATTATAATGTTAATTTGATGTGTTCGAAACAAGCATATCGATGTTAATACTTCATCCATTATGAAAATTATACGGCTAAAAAATTATATAGGTCAAGCGATCGCGAATCAAGGGGATATAACTATTATTTTATAGATTATTGATTTTTGCCGTAGCTAAAGCTACCACACGGCACTTTTACCATAAATGTAATTTGTTTAATAAAAAGATTTTTGATTAATAACAAATAAATTTAATAGACACACATACAGCAATAATACATTTGCATACTATTAAGTATTGCCCTCATAATTAGAATAAAATTACTGTAGTTAATTTATAAGTCACAACAAAGTATCAAAAAATCTCCAGCTAATATCTGCATAAAATATTTCATAAATTCGACTTTACAATTCTATATTGTTGTCATGTTTCTTTGAGTTATCTCTCTCTCTCTCTCTCTCTCTCTCTCTCTCTCTCTCTCTCTCTCTCTCTCTCTCTCTCTCTCTCTCTCTCTCTCTCTCTCTCTCTCTCTCTCTCTCTCTCTCTCTCTCTCTCTCTCTCTCTCTCTCTCTCTCTCTCTCTCTCTCTCTCTCTCTCTCTCTCTCTCTCTCTCTCTCTCTCTCTCTCTAGATATTATTTAAATAATTTTAACTTTCAGTTTTTAACTTAAAAACATAATATTAATATTTAAGATATTTAATGTTGTTTAATATTAGTATTTAATAAAATCTCAGTCTAATATTTAATTTTGGTAGTTAAATTAATCAGACATTTCTGAATATCCAAGATTGACATTTGCGCGATATTGTTTGAAATTTGCTAAGTTGATTCTCAAGGGAAGAAAAGCCAGTTGTGGGAAACACACTCGAACTCGTCGGCACGACCGACACTTGTCTCATAACGCGCGATTCCCTTCGCGCGAGTAGTAACAGAGATAGCACAGGACAGACGCGCCGCTGGTAATCAAAGTCCTGTGTCGTCATATCTGCCGGCAGGACCTGCAGGCGTCAACGAATTTAGAGAGACTCGAAAGCCTCGAGATGAGCAAGAAAGAATTTACGAAAGAAACGCTATTGGAAAAGATAGAGAGAAAGGATAAGAGAGAGAGAGAGAGAGAGAGAGGGAGAAAAAGAGAGAAAGAAAGAAAAACAGACGGAGAGGAACGACCAACGCGACACAGGAGGAATAGAAGGTGGCTGGTGGAGGAGGGCTGAGAATTAGGGGTTGGTCGCAGGCAGCGTGCGCGCCAGAGGGTTTTGCCAGGAAGGGAGAAGGTGGAGTTCCCCTCTCGCGTATTTTCTCTCTCCCTCTCTCCTTCTCTCTCTCTCTCTCTCTCTCTCTCTCTCTCTCTCTCTCTCTCTCTCTCTCTCTCTCTCTCTCTCTCTCTCTCTCTCTCTCTCTCTCTCTCTCGCGTGCGCTCTCTCTCTCTCTCGTCCTCTCGCTTTCTCACGCCCTCTCTCACTCACTTCCAACCCCTCTCGAGCGCGCGCGAGCATTCGGGATTCGAGGCGGTGTGGAAACTCGAGCAGACAGCCAGTCGCTCGCCGTACGCTCCACGACGTGGCTCGAGAGTGCTGCCTGGCCGATCGAGATAAACGACGATAACGATGACGGTGGTGTGATGTCAATCCTCGTCAATCGATTCTGGTCCACGTCGTAACTTGCCGTCGTTCTGAAACGTCGATAGACACTTGGCGATCTCGCGCGTTTCATTACTCGATCGTCGATCGTCGCTCGTCAGAATCCACAGGTATCTTCGCAGTTGTGGAGGTCGATAGTATATTCGCGGAACAAACGGTCGGATCGGACGGACAGCTGTCGTCGCGAATCGATCGGGATCAATCGAGAGATATTGCGCTTCCGAAATACTCCATAGTTCATGAAGATCTCGTCGTATGACGTGCGTGCTGTGCGTGCTCACGAGATCGTAAAGAGAACGAGACAATTTGCAAGGGCACGAAGGGTTTAGGGCCGGAAACTCGACTGGATTCGAGATCGAATACACACACGGGAGAGAGTATCGAAACGGTGAACGTTCAGGGATAATCGCTCATTTCCGCCGATCAGTGATCAATCCTTATGGACCAGCGCGTGAGGCGCGCACGCGTTTCGTCGGCCCGGCTCCGTTTTAGCTGTTGCTGGACCAAATTTCTAGCCAGGAAATTCAACGTCGATCGACGGGGCAGCGACGCGGCGAAATTAGCCGGAAGTGCCGGCGGATCGGATTAACGTGATTGCCCGTGGTTGCAAATAGTAATTCCGTCGTGCCTGCTAATGGCCGTTGATTCAACTGGAGACTCAAACAGTGACAGTGAATCAATCGCAAGAAGCGAAGATTGCGGAGAATAAGCCACAGAGTGGAGAGACGAACGGAGCCGCGCGGACAACTGATGAGAGAAGTTCGGAGAAGAGTGGAAGTTTGCGGGGAAGATTGAGGAACGATCGCAGCCGAAGAAGGGAGCATAAGTGTCATTTCCACGGAGAATTTAATAAGCCATCTAAACGCCCACCCCGTGAATCAGATACGACGTCGTTGGGGTTTCCGGTTCGCTGTCGCAAAATATTTCAGACGATCCGTCGGCACTGAATGGCGCGGCTTAAGACGGCTTCCCGTGTGTATCGCCGGCGCGGGTAATCCAAACGATAGTATAGACTGAAGAGCTCGGAGGCTTTTCCCTCGTGGTCGCATCCCCCTCTCTTCCTCTTTCTCTCCGTTTCCCTATTTCTCTCTCTCTTTCTCTCTTTCCGTCCCTCTCTCACTTTCTCTCTCTCTCTCTCTCTCTCTCTCTCTCTCTCTCTCTCTCTCTCTCTCTCTCTCTCTCTCTCTCTCTCTCTCTCTCTCTCTCTCTCTCTCTCTCTCTCTCTCTCTCTCTCTCTCTCTCTCTCTCTCTCTCTCTCTCTCTCTCTCTCGCCGGTTCGATTTTAAACCATGGCAAACACGCGATACCAGGAGCGCTTCGCCATGTACGCGTGACATCATGTCGATGTCTGTGCGTGACACATCGTCCGTCCGTGGCCACGTCGAAAGTGACGGTGCACCCCTCGGCGCGTCGAGGAGTGTCAACGGAACGAGACCCCGATCTACCGGTCCACGACAACGCGGATGCAGGATCGCATAGACCGCGTTCTCGCGATATCGCGACTCCATGGATCGATCACGCGCGGAAGACTCGCCGTGATCTGGGAATGTCCCGTCACGGATAATCGTCGATCATCGAGCGACATTGCTGCCGGGATGGACGGTAAGTCGCGGATCATTAGCGGCGCGGACGCGCGTCGGCTGTCGCGTGCTGGCACGCCAATTTCGCTGGCCCAAGGTCCTCTATGTCGGCGGCCGCGCCGCGCCGGTGTCAAGGGTGTAGTCACGTGTGCAATTTGAATTGCTAAGGAGACCTCGATTATTGATAATTAAAATACGATGCGAGAGACGGGGATTTATTATCGGCGAGGGAAACGCTTGAGACAAGCGTGAAGTTGGTGCATCGTCTGTTCTGTCTTGCAAGCCGTGGAGCTCAAAAAAACTTTTGTCAAAAACAATTGCTTTTTATAAAAAATTACGTGAATGAAGAATAAATAAAAAGTTTGATAGAAAATCGATAGAACGTATTTTGCTCATTGCTCCCTAAGAATCTGAAATCATGAAATCTACAATCGACTTCTAAATACGTCAATTGCATTTTTGATACAGAAGAAATAAGTATAGTACTATATTTGTATGATGCGCACGCAGTAATTCCCTTAACATTGTATATCTTTATAACTTTGTTTCTAGAATTTCTAGAATGTTTCTCGTGTTTTACGTGCATTTTATAATTTTTGCATACTGTTCGATAAATCTCGAATTGATGTAAATCTGAACATAAGATCGAAGACCTACCGGACAATTACGCAATAACGCTGAACACATATGGTCACGTTCGTTTATTTATCTCGTCGCGATATAAAATTTTTTTTTATACGCCCATAACAATGAGCGGGCAGTTTCATGATGGTGAAGGTAGAGCGAGATAAAGAGATGCCACGGGCTAGTGTCACTCGAATTAAGGGCTATAAATGAGAAGATTGCGCGGGGCAAAGGGGTGTAACACACGCAGAGTTGGAAAAGGGATTCTTTTATGGCCCTTTTACCTCGCCTCCTGTTCCTGCATCGACTGTACAGCAGCTTTTCCTTCGTTCCCTCTCTTCCCTCGTACTCACTTTCCGCTTCTCCGCGCCATCCCTTGATGTATTAAAGGGGCACGTGAAATATTCCGGAGGCATTTTCATTACCGTCCTCTCTGGGAATGCACGCAGGTTGATAAGCCTTTCTACACGAGGGCGTAGGGTAAAGCGGATTGCGAAGAGGGAAGTCGAATGTATTCGGTAGCCAGTGTGTCCTTTTTTTCATTCTTTTTTTCACCTCAGGAAGAATATTGCATTATTTGTATTAAATTCACGCATAACACATACATATATACGCGCTCTTTTCTGCGTTATAATTAAAAAAATGTCATATTTCGCAGCGTGGGCATTTGCTGTAAAATGCTCATCGAATGTAAAATTAATCCCGACAGTTGTTAATAGTTGGTTTTCATCCTAGCTATTACATTTAAATTGGCTTTTATCCGAAGTGAGTAAATAACGAAGCGCAACGAGTACAAATTATATATAAATAATTTAGATTGGATTTTGTTTGATAATAATTATATAATATTTATGACGACATTGTAATTAACATTGTTAATTACAATGAGTGGATAAATAAAATTGCACTTATTCTCATTTTCTCTGTCATAACTCATCTCTCTGTCATCTCTCTCTTAATTATATGCACAGTCTTTCGGAAGTAAAGAAATCTTGTAACGGTAATGCATGATGTATCCTATAACTTTTTTAATATGTATAATTACTCACGTGCTCTTTAATTATACGAGCTTAAACGTATAATTAACTTAATGATCTACGCGGCAAATTGTTTAGAATATAATTACAATCAGAAATAATTTTCGTGCTGTCTACCACCGTTTATATTCTTAAAGTTATTAAATAAAAAAAAATTAATTTTCTGTGCCTATTAAACTAATATATCTTTAATTGTAATATTATATCACCTTTTATAATATTTTGTTAAACTACAGTATTAAACATTTGCATCTGATCTTTTGCAATAGAAAGCAAATATTCCTATACAATATTATTAAAAAAATTTGTAATCACGTGACATATGGAACAGGCGTGTAACTGTCTTAAAATCGCGTCCATGATCCGATTCGTCCAAGTAAGGTTACCGTGGTTCGTCACATCACTGATATCACGTGATATCGGGCATTTTAAAGCGCCACCGATATTCCGAAATTATATGGCAGCATAAGCTGTGGGAGTTAGCAGTCGTTGGATTTTGTGCAAATGGGCTCTCAGCAGGCCACTCTACTTTTTTCAGGCGCAATTGAATCCGCCGGCACTCACGGCAGTCCTCCAGTTCAGTAGTTGACAAGGTAATTCCAGTAATTCCCTGAATGCACGGTATTTTATAAATTCCTTGCGATCCGGGTACTTGCGATCCGTGTATTTAGCATATTGAGTCATTTCCATAAAAAGCTATCGCATGAACTCTGATTAGTAGATTATTGGACCGTAAGTGAGAAACAAGGTAATGATCACTTTTACGCTAATTTTTTCATCGGTAGAATAGAAAAATGCTATTTGTGTTATAATATATTTAATTTAAGAATTTCTACAAATCAGATTAAATAAATGTGAATAATACTATTAATCAATGAGCAATATATTGTAAGTAATTCTAGCTCCACTTCTGTTTGTGGGAGATTTTATAAATAATTTTATGAAATTGAAGGGGGGGGGGGTACTCTTTAAGTGTAATACATTAGACTTTATATTTGCTGTACTGCTATTTAAACTCATTTTGAGAGTATATATTGTATATTCCCAAATAATATCCAAAGAAAAGAGTTGTACTGCTTTTGAAAAAATTCGTGCATTCTTTCATGCACAACATTAATGGACGTTAAATGTCGTGAGGAACTTTATTGATGGGTCCATTCCGCCCTGACAAAATTGTACAAAAATTCGACGCGACGAGAGTGCCTATAACTGGCGATATATCTGATAGAATTTACGAACCGTAATTTTTCTCTCAAGAGAAGTGAAAATAATTGCGTGAAACAAATGTAATCGTTATAATCAATAAATCGTTATAATCAACTAGTCAGAAATTATACAATTCACTTTTGTTCGTGCTTTTGCGATATGAGAAGCAGAAAATTATCACGGAGCAGAAGAAAGCGCTGGAAAAAGAAATGTAGAATATACGTATGCAATGCCGTCACATCTTTAGTTAATCGATCGAGGGCGATCATGCGGTAAGAGAAGTAGGGATCTTTTTCAGTTAATTTAATAGGACACGTTTCTGTGCCATTACCTGTTGCGTTCACCATTATTAGGTGTGCCAGCGTGACTTCGACGAAGAAAAATGACGACTGTGTGTCATCTGGAGGTAGACATTTCTTATTTATCTTTGTGCCATTACATTTATCTCATTCATATTTGACACGTTTATGGTAACAAATTTTTGAAAGAGGAGCTAAATGTTTGAGAACGTATTATTAGTTATTAACTATTTTAGTTTATATGTTATAATATAGATGGAAAATTTATTATTACTAATGTATTAACATTATTTTGTTAATAAATGTATATAATATGTGTATTATGATTTAGTAAATTGTATTTTAATTATTCGAACTAAATTAGTTATACTGTTTGAAGCATTATCCGCAAGTTGGAACATTACAAGCTATTTCCTTGATAAAGGAACCATATTTACAATTAGCAGAGTAGCACCATACTTTTAAAATACAAAATCTCAATGAATTTTAAAAGGAATTATATCGTTATTTTCTAATAATTTCTGAGGAAATAATTGGTAATGGTTTATGCGGTCAATCTTGTGCAGAATCGTAAGATACGCTTTTATACGAAACGATTATTCACAATTAATTCATGTGACATAGTTTAAAATTGTTAGCGTATATCGAGTTTTACTTTTTAGTTCGTTTCATTTAATTATGCACGTATAACACTCGTCGATACGTGTCACACATTTGCCCCGTGGCAGTTAGTAATTATCACATATTATTTTACGGACTAAACTGTTAATTATTTAGTCGAAGAGAAACCTTTTCGGCGTGTATAAAGTTAATACAACGGTCTCTTTTATGACCGCGTGTTAATATTGAAATTTCGATCGTGTCGATTCATTTAGAGACACATGCATACTGGTATGCATTTCGATTCAATTTCAGATTTTATCATATTAATTTCCGTATCAAGCTGTCGCGTGCCTAATTTATTCGCGTAAATTTTATTTCTCTATTCATCGCCGTCGAGTTTATAATTACATTCGCATCCTCTACATTCGGAAATGAATTACATTCAAATGAAGGTATCGTAAACACGAGAGTGTTTCGGATGGTTATTAAGTTGCTGGAGAGATATTTGTCATTTTTTAAATTAAAACTAAATTAAAGCGAAAGAAAGAGAGCGAGGGAGAGAGCTTTGGATACATATTGCAGTACTTGGGATAATTCATCAGGATCATTTCTCACCCAAATGGTGCACCAAATGTCTAATAGAACACCGGGCAGGAAGGACTCCGCATTAGCGAAGTTTCGTGCTAATTGTACGTAATTAATTATATCATTATTTCGCCGATTAATCTAAGTCGTGCTCACCACGGCGGTAGAGGATCATATTTTTCCTCGCAATGTACGGTATTCTTCGTCGCAACTGCTGCACAAGAACGATCAATCTAGGGAGATATGATTTCATTTCTTTCCTCTCTTTTTTTTTTCGAAAGACAGAAAACGACGTTACGTACAAAGAAGGAGAAAGATGTTGCCTTCCCGGCAAGATGAAAATTGCCGAGAATATATTGCGGGAATATTTTCAGGTTTTACCGTGGGAGAAACCGTTGCAGCAACGATTTAACATTTGAAAACAATTTCGAAACTTTTTGTACATATTCGTGCATCGAATGTTTCGGAGAGCATAGAGGCGTATTTTGAAAAATTTGAAATTGATGACGACATGTCGGAAATTCATGAACAGCAACACATGGAATCTCTGTTTATTTTATTCGTTCGAAATCGAATCACGAATGGCGCAGTTACATAAAAGATGAGCTATTTTTCTCGCTTTAATTGTTTCTCTTATATGGAGGACTAATCAATTGATTAATCAAGAAATTGAAGAATTTAATGAGCAAATTATGGCGATATTCCACGTTCTGTTAAACACGCTTTTAAATATTTCTTCCTCATCAAGCTTGAAAATTGCACAATCCTAACATTTTGAATATCAAATCAAATCACAAATGATAAACCATATTATATATCGTACATTGGCAGTCAGATCAATTAGCGCCAATTCACAATTAGCGCGATATTTTTATTCCTCAAATTCGCGCTACACTTACTGCGCGCAAACAGAAGCGTTTATTTATTTATTTATACAACAGTCGCGTTTTATCACCATTGCATGTAACTCTAATAAATTTCAGTATGACGTTATATATGAGCTAGCAAGTGTTGCATTTGTGAACAAGAAGAATAAATTGGAATATATTGGAAAATGTAAGCGGCACACGAGCAATTCGATAAATTTAACTTAGCTCTTAACAAAAGTAAGAACTATGTTATTACATTTGAGATATATTACCGAATTGTTATCCATTCCTATGGCACTCAACCATTTGCCTTACTCAATTATGAGCGCAAAATGTTATCGTTTTCCATCACTTTCTGCCCTCTTCAACTCTTATCGTTATCGCAGCAGATACATTTCGAGATATCACATAGTTACGCAATATTACCATCTTTTTATCTTTACGACTTATACGTTACAGAATAAGTGCGTATCGATTATCGATGCTCATGAGTGCGCGTTCGCGTTTATCCACTTATAGCACACGCAACGTTTGTCATCGGCGCGAATAGCAACGTTCTTGCGCGATAATTCTCAGAGAGGAACGGAGCGGCGGGCAAAGTTATACCGAAGGCTTGTTTGCGTGCTCGCGAAAGTTAGCTCGTCGACAACGCAATCCTTTGAGACTAATCTACGCGAGAGTGGACGAACTCGCATTACTCACGCCTGCGAGATTTCCTGCGTGCACGTGCCTTTTTATATTCCGCATTATATTCCTCATGATAGTACTTGAAAACTGAATTTTTTTCATAGAATATGCGCGTGTTCATCGTATGCAACTGAAGCTCTTTTATTTGCATCGCATTGCCTCTCAATTTTCCTCGGTTGAATTCCTCTGGTATCAAAACGTAAATTATGCCATGCACTTTCTGATGGCGGAAATTTTTAAAGCGAGTATTTTGGTAGCGAAAATACGTATATATGTGGCGATATGTATACCACAAATGTATATCATAAAGGATTCGCGAGAGCGGAATATCAAGAAAATCATTTATAGCGTACACAATTTTCTAGTATTTCCGAATATTATTTCTGAAACTATTTCCAAAAGTATTAGAGAAAATTGTACCAAAATGTGACAATGGTTCTAAGAAAATGCAATTTTTAAGATACACTGATACGATTTATAACTGTTGGTTGGGCGAATAGATAAAAACAGAATGGTCCGGTTTCGAATGATTTACGACCAACCTCGATTGAGGGGAAAATATTGTCAAAAACCTATTGTCAAAAAGCCAGAGTCAATTAACCTTAGTAAAAATTATTGATTGTGAAAATTACTCCAGAACTTGTAATTGTTATAAATGTAAAATAATGTCCAAAGTTAATGAAGTGTGTGACCATCATTCAATTAGCAGAATATAATTAAATAATTTTAATATTTTCTACTGACTACATCAATTTATTTTTGCTTGTTTTTATCTTTAATTAATACAATTAATTTATACACAAGAAATCGTTGTATTAGTTATGTGCAACGCGCCCATTCTGATAAGCCGCAAAATTATCTAACAAAGCAATTGAAAATTACGGAATAAATTCTAACGAATCTGTATTTCTTTTAATAAAGCAGGTCTCTTTAAATCTTTAAATCCGCATCACTTCTTTTCTTGTATGTAAATGCTTCCTGCTCTGAAATATTGCGAGATATTTGAATGTGTAATGTTCATCTTTCTTTAACGCTCGCACTACGTCAGGTTTGGAGGAAATGAAATGTCAAATTTCGGTATTTTCTCTTTTCCGTGCATAAGCGTAGAATAATGCATGAAGTTTTACGGGAGGGAGCGCGGGCGGCAACAACGACGCCAAATGCCGAGAACAAAATTTCAACATTGTGTTTTTCACTAGGGATTAATATCGCTTTGCATATTTACATATTCAAGTAACGCTTCTTGTTGAGGCGCAGCGAAAAGAGAATATTCTTACTTCACTTATTACTCGGTCTGGCGTTAATCGTAATTGAGCATGTATGTCATTACGTTAAATAATGCTTATGATACGGTAAACAGAAACCGATATTTCTGTAGAATAGTATCGGAAAAAATAATAGCAAATTCTACAGATCTTTAAATCATCTTTTATGATCTTCAAAATAGTAGAGATTTCTTGAGAGAATACACATAGTATTTCTATATGAATAATTTGCCCGCGTGCTCAACCCGGATCATATCCCATGTATAATGCAATGAATAAGAATAATATGATATTTAAAACATTTTGTCGTTTAAAATATTGCAGAGGTACTCTGTTGAACGATATTTTATCGCTAATCTCTTAAAATGCTCCGCAGCTTTAAGATTCTAGATATCTCAGAAAATACTAAAGAACTTTCAAACACATTTTCAGTTTACGGATTACAAACTGTTAACCGAGCTGTTAGCAGTTGTCAATAAATATTGTCTACCTTTAAAGCACAAAATGTGTAGCTTGAAATTAAATCGCATAAAAAAATTAAACGTACAATCAAGCCTCGGAAAATAAAAAAAATATATAATATAGATAGATATAATATAGATTTGCAAAAGCAGCGTATTGTTGTTAGAGTAATTTTATATAGTAATCAGTGAGCAACAGACGGCAACGCGATACTGCTACTATAAAACACTTGCGCCGCGGCATTCCGTTTATTTTCCTCAAATTCACGGAAGAGCGGAGTCGGGAATGGCATTCGTGAACATTTGCAGAATGGCGATATCGAGGAGACAGTCTAAAATGTCGGCGGCCTCGGAACGACGTTAAGATCTGACGTTCGCAGTAGTGTAAGTATACATTTCTCCTGATAAAATTCAGTCACCCTTCTTCAGTTCCTACACTTCCGCCGTATACCCGCTGCCGGGGAAGCGGGACGAAGGTCGCGACACGCGAAAAAAGAAGGACGAATGATGAAGGAGAGTATGCTGATGGTGGAAAGAAAAAGGGATGAGAGAGAATACGGGGTGAATTACAGGATGCGTGCTGTTTCCTTTTCTGGGTCGTTCCGCAATTTTTTTCCCAATGGTTTTCATGAACTTGGAGGTACTGCATTACATGCGTCTCTTATAGAGCGAAGATAAACCTCCGCAGTTTTTCTCTTTACACACATTAATCTTAGCACAACCCTCAAGATTAATAAGTACATTGACATATCCGGCAGACTACAATTATTAATACACATACGTTGTTGAATTTATATGCGTTATACGTGCAATGTGGAAGAATTTTGGAAAAAATATGTAACAGTTTGAAATAATAATTTTGTGTGTTAAGATTAATATTCATTTAATTATTTAAAATATCGTCTCTGTTTCTAGTTTTGTTATCATTAAATTTATTAATAAAATAAAAATTAAGACTATACATGTAGAATGAGGATAAAAGTTTTTAAACACATAGTAAAAATTAACCGATTTACATAGTAAAACTTAAAAATATACATTTATTTATATATGCAATTAAAATATATTTAAAAAATGTTGCGATAGATTTTAGTATGTAGATTTTTTAGCCACATTGTGAAAGATATTTTGATATTTTTCTTGAAATAGGTATCATTTTATGGTTTCTTATAAATATGCATGTGGCAGATAGTTATCTTCCACTAAATTCTGCTTTTAGTCTCTCCTTACCCGCATCACTTTAATAAAATACATTAAAAGTTCTCATAAATATAAATTTGATAAACATGTAGCTTTTTGTAAAAGGAATATATATTTTTGCAAAATTGCTATTTTGCAAAGTTGCTGTTTATTTTATTTTATATTTAAATAAAATTTATTCTGTTATTTATTAATTTCTATGTTATTTATCTATATCCATAAAGTAAAAAATTCGGACGCTGATTGTTGTCGCTTTACTAAAAACATATATTCTCATTTTTGTATTTGGAAATAAGGAGTTCGATAAGATTAACGTATAACATTTCTTCGTGATGACGCACCCTATTGTCGATACGCGACACGTCTCCGCGCGAAACAAATGTATTAGCTGCATGTATTCGTGCGAGGGAAAATAAAAGGATTTCGCGGGGCGCGCATTTGCAACCCAAAACAGTACAAGCCGACATACGGTCGCATATTCGTGGACTCGCTGCGCTTAATGCATTAAACGGGCGACTCGCCGCGGTCGCCTGCAATAGCCGCCACAATGGAATTCAATTTTCGCAAGCGTGGGCACGAATGGCCGTCGATAAAGAATGGATGATAGATCCGTCGTCCGACGAATGAAGGAAAGAGACCGACACACAGGCTTTTAACAGGAGCCTCTAGAGCTCCAGAGCCGCTTTGTCCCCCGTTTTCCCTCCTGACCGTGTGCGAGACCCCTCTACGCCCAGCTTACACGAACACCGCCAACTCTATGGCCGGGAGAATTCAGATAGCGGATACCGGATGCTATTATGCGCTACATATATATCCCGCGAACTTTACAGCCACTAGACTCTGTGATACTCCGAGGAATTTACAGTCTGAAAGATACTGCCTAGCGATACCTATATACCGGCGGCACTTCGCCCTTCTAGGCTTTATGTAGAGCAGGGAATCGGCAGGGATAGAAGATCCCATGGGATAAGGAGATGATTTCTGTCCTTAAGAGGGTCTACCGGGGTGGTTGTGTTGAAATCTTTCGAGACCTATTCCTATTTCCTCGTTCTCTCTCTTTATTTCTCTCTTTCTTCTCTCTGTATTTCTCACACGTGCCGCCAGAAGAGAAACATATCCTAATGCCTGTCCATCTGTCAATCTGACTCTCTCTCCCCGTGTGTACCTTCGATCTTTCGCCTACCGAGAACGAAACGGCATCCCATTTCGAGCGATCTGTGGGCGGACGGGAAGAACCCGTGAGCTTTTGTTTAATTCCGAGATTGCGCCACGAGACACTCCGTCTCAAACATTGGCGCGCGCAGATGGAACCTCGCGAGTTTTTTCTTCCGCGTTTCATTAGGAAGGAAGACACTCGATAGCCCGGACGGCTTCCTTGTGTAAATTTATCGTCTCGCTTGGAAAGTTTGATCGGGATTAAAATCACGGTGCGATCACGAGCGGAGTAATGGAACGCGTTTGTTCTACTTGGAGAGAGTGTTTGAGAATACGGTTGCGCAGCAATCTTGGGTACATTATCTCAAAAGAAGTACGATAGAAACATAAAGATTTTATAATATTTTATAATTGAAATGAAAAATTGAAGGTTTTTCGCGCTGATTCCTGGAATTAATGTAGCTAAATGATAAAACCTCGTTATTCATCTTATACATTCAAACGACACTTTTTCAAAAGATAATATAATAAATAGTTTTCAAATAATATATTGACTGCTAAAACATCATAATAATAATAATAGATAATAATAATAATAATAATAATAATATAATCACTGACAGCTTAAAGTAGAGCCAAAACGTCCGATTTATAATTATATATCTTACAAATAATTAAAGATTGTTACGTTAACTTACGCACTGTTAACCGATTGTACTCTCAAAGTCTACTTTTCCCTTTACTTGTTAATGATAATATAAATCTAATATAAATCCTTTGTTATACCGATATTATACCGGTAAACGATGAATAATCGACTATTACATTTACGAAAATTGAGAACGTCATGTTTTGCTCGTGCCTTCGTTAAAATTTTAAGCTGGAAAGTTAGGAACGCATAGTTTAAATTTGCACATATACATACAAATTGAAACGCGGTATCGGTTTTAGATCACGTTTTACAGAATGGAAAATTTCTGTTTGGCAGTTTTCCGAGCAAAATGTGAAAACAAACTTTTGTCCCGGTTTGCATGTTTACCCGTAAAAGCGAACGTTGATAGTGACCACAAACCTTTCCTCCATTACAGAAATCCTGGAGGAAGGATTCAACTGATACGCGTCTAAGCCGGGGATCCTGGAAAACTGTGCGACCGGCCAGAGGGCCAGCTAGAAACAGTACCTCTTCTTACTCAAGCAAAGAGGATCAAGAAGCCTTATCGTACTTGCCGACGAAGAAAAAGAATTAGAGGAGAGAGGAGACGACGAGGTGGAAGAAAGAGAAGAAAGGGAAATAGAGGAGAGCAGGGGACCCTTAAACCTAGCCTAGGGAAGATAAGTAACCTGGAGATGGGCGTAGGCAGAAAGATGGAATCCCGGGCGAGACACTCGAAGATCTCGTGATTGGTGTCAGCGCCTGGCTGAGGGGATCAAGGTCGATCACGGAGATCGACCGTGATGGAGGCGAGAGCGAATGACTCGTTCATCAAGTCGATCCTACGAAACCTCTCGCTGATCCGCGAGCATCGGCACCCGGACGAGCCGCCTGGAAGAGAGGTGGCCACAAACGCTATCGATGTTGTCACCACGACCGTGCAGGAGGAGAAGATGGCGGACTTTCTGGGCGATGCCTTCGCGAGGAATGACAGCGACGTCGAGGGCGCCGAGTCCGGTTGGTTCAACGACTCGACGACCGCCGCCGTCTCGACCCTGTCCGCCTCCTCGTCCTACGCGGACTCCACGTCGTCGTATTCCACCACGAGTGTCGACAACTACACCGGCAGCGTGTCCGACCTTTTCGCCTTCGACGACCTGAGCGACTACATCAACCGACTGAACTACAGCGTCCTCGTGAACCTGACGGCCTACTACGACGACGGCGCGGGTCTGAATTTCAGCAGCGTCAATTGCACGTCGTCGATAGTCGCCGGGGGTGCCGTTAGGCCGGGCGAGTGCGCTGGAACCGCCGGCGTCGACGAGAAGTCTAACGCGAACAGCTGGTGGGCCCTAATACTCGTGATCGTGCCGTGTTTGACGCTCTTCGGTAACGTGCTCGTCATCCTAGCGGTGGTGAAGGAACGTGCGCTGCAGACTGTCACTAACTACTTCATCGTCAGTTTGGCCGTCGCCGATCTTCTCGTCGCGGTGCTCGTTATGCCGTTCGCGGTCTACGTGCTGGTAAGTCGTAAATCTTTCGCGGAAGCAACGCGAACATTTCATTTTTATTCTATCACACTTTAACATTTACGTTAAAATATCTAACCAACGAGCTTTTAATAATAAATATTATTATCAAACAGAGGTGGTTACATTTAAAAATCGCTTAAACATTTTTTCAAATATCTCTGAACATCTCGTTTCCCAACGTTTTCCCGAAGGAATAATTAATTCTCGATTTACAATGTACTAACATAAGAAAAAAAAATTATTATAATCATTAAATTGGCCCTTATCTCATTGCAACAGCTGCATAATTAGGTAATGTTACTTTTGCTGATTATCGCGTTCTAATTATACGAACACGAAGCGTATAGTTGCAGAAATGTATAACGCACATATATAATCTATTTATCGTTAATCTGGCGCGAGTAAAAATTTTAGAGCGATACTTCCGTCACAATTAATCACGTACAGCGTTCGGGCAAAACTCAAAGATTTATCATTCAGCGGTTCTATTTCGCAGTTAATGGAATTAATATTTCTAATTATAGGTCGTTGTATAATTTGTAAATAAGCTGAAAACTTCGGAGGGCGGAGTCTCGCATCGATCGCGAGTTTAGCTGCTAATTAGACTCTATACGTTACACAGCGTTTGCATGCACTCAATTACCGCCCTCACCTTCAAAGTACACGAGAAAAGAGAATTGAGTAGCGTTCACTTTTAAACACTTTGATCTCGCCAATACAGAGGTGTCTGATATTAAAAACTAGGAATCATTTTTTCCGTTAATTAGAAGAAAAGATAGATCTTCGAAAATTGAAACGACGAGATGCAAATTTGTCAGAGAAATTAAGATTTCGAATTTCCGCTCGATATTTCAATGAAATAAATATATTTTATATATTATTATACACGTGAAGAAGGTGCTCAATGTTTCGCAATTGTCGGAATATTTTGAAATTTGCAAATCAATGATTTTTCATAGAATAATAAAACAAACAAGATGGTTTTGTTAAAGCATTTCATTCAACGCAACGGTTCAAGTTCCGTATATGATCCGGATGAAAACAAAATTAGTTCATTAAAGCTATTTGATTAATTCTATGGATCATTGCTGGCGAACTGGCTTGTTGGCCACACAAACGTTGGCTAATACAATTGTTTCTGAATTCGCCAATTGTAACCACTGAAAATATTGGCATTATAGGTAATGCATTTCGCTCGAGAAAAAACTCGAGTACTAAAAATTCGTTTCTTTCAATCCCCAATATTATAAACAACCTTATTGACGTCCACACAAATACCATTCATTATCCAAAAAATACTATTCATTATTTTTGCGTGTATAATTATCAAATATGTATGTTATTGATCGATAATAAAGCTAAAATTGTTGCACGCCAAATGAAATTTAAATAAATTCTAAAATAATTATTGATTTATAAGTTGTATTTGAGTTGAGAGATATATATTTATTACAAAATTAATAAAAATAAAAATATTAGTATAATAAATTAATAATAAACCCCTAATTAGAAAGTAACAAACATTTTCAGAAGATAAACTAAATTCTGTTATATGAAAACAGAGGATTCTTGGTTGCACACAAGAAAAAGAAATATATTTAAATATAAGAATGTGTCCCAAGGACTATAAATTGTAAGACAAAATGAAACTTTACATTATGTTACGATCGAGACATCGCCAGTTATGATGTCGCGTGGCGATAACGCATAATGCGACCAAAAAAAAGAGAGCTATTATTATTTATAATAACAGCCGTTGGGCATGAGAACGATATAACGCGGCGAATCACCCACATTGAATTTACTCAATGGACTTTCGTGCATTTGGTTTAATCACCAATTAAATACGCGCTGCGGTGACGGTGCTGGAATAGCTGCAATTATGAAAATGATGTCGAGGCTAAATGCTATTTAGCCACGTCTATCAAACTTCCAGTAGTCGAAAACAGTTTTCGCCGGCTCTATCATCATAATGTGTAGAAAATGCGTCTATTATATTCTGTATAATTTTTGCTGTTTTTCTGGCACTGCAACGAACAAAGCGAAGTAAAGTGAAAGAAGTTAATTAACATATCCGAGAAAAAGAAGGCGGAGAATATAAATAAAAATGGCCGTAAAGATGGAGATATGAAATCGAAATAGTAAAAACAGGTAAGAGGAAGTTAAATACGGAACAATAAAATTGAACAGTGTGAAAATAAAAAAAAAACTCGGTGATTACAAAATCAATTTGAAAGGTTAAAGGTCTGTTACGAGCTAAACGCAAACAGAGGTGCGATGTAATTGAATGTGTAAATGTTTAAAACAAACGATGAAAGATCAATACATGTATAATATAGAAATACACACACAGTTTGAATTTCTCTATATTAGTAATAAATCAAAGATCATAAAATTAAATGCAGCATTAATTAAAATCTTCAATCCAAAAGGTTTTTGCTTGATAAAATTAAAGTTCCACTCAAAGGGCAAATTATAATTAGACTTCCTTTTTTCTGTAATTGATATATCCCACGTGATTGATATTTACCGTAATATTTAAAAAAATAAGACAAAAAAGAACTGAGTTATTTATTTTCTAAGATCACACGATAATGTCTTTTTGCGCTTGCAATTATATATTGTGTCAGAATTTTACTTTTAAGACGAAGCAGTTTCGAATTGCGCCGGATCTTTGTTCCAATCGTTAGCAGGCTATTTGCTTAACCCGACACGTTTCGCGTAGATTACATCGCACGTCTACACGTGATCTTATTTTAAAGTCGTCAGTGACACCAGAAAACGCGTTTCGTTCTCGACGCACGTCTTTACAAACGCGGAACTGAAACGGAGAAGAAACGGGGACGGGAGGGGGGAGGGGGGAGGGGGGAGGGGATGACGCGGGGAAACACGAACAAACGGTAATTTTCTTGAAATGGAAAATCCCGACGAGCGGTCCCATAAACGAGTCGCTCGACCCGACCTCGGTCCACGATCTCGATTTTGGCGGCTATATACGCCGACCGGATTGAACGAGACAAAAAGTGCGATCGGTCAATTAAGGACTACGTTCGTAATACCGCGTGCGAACGTTCGTCAATGCAATTTTTGTGCATATCTGGACGGGACCTACATTTCCTGCGGCACGCAACGTCACCGTGATTGTGCGTGCGCGTGCAAAATATACGGACACTGTGTGTATTTTGCGTGGGAATTGTCGACAAAGACAGATTGCTGAAAAATCCGAGGTGAAATTTGTTTTCTCTGCCGCATCACGGAATACGCGACAGCGTATTCCCAGATTGCCTCGGTAATTAGAGTTAGGAAATGACTTTCGGAGGTTTGATTAAATTCTT
Source organism: Temnothorax nylanderi (assembly GCF_030848795.1). NCBI lineage: Eukaryota > Metazoa > Arthropoda > Insecta > Hymenoptera > Formicidae > Temnothorax > Temnothorax nylanderi. Next base: position 306,481 of record NW_027249148.1, on the reverse strand, counting down.
TTTTCTAATTCGGTGAAATTTAAATTTGCTAAAAATTTAAGTAGCGTTACTTTAGAATTTTTAACGAATAGTTTACAGTTATTATACATTTGGCCCGATAGAGTATTAAGCAATTTCTACGTTGATGGAGTTTCGCTCACTCAATAAGCATCCCATGTCACTGTACCAGAGTTAAATAACGACTTCGACCGAATAATTTGCTGGTTTCGAGATTGAGTTAGTACGAACTGTAACTACAATTTTCGCATTAACATGGACGCCCATGTAATAACTGGATGCTGTATCTCGGAGGAAGTTCACGACCGTAATCGATAAATTTCTAATGGTCGGCGGAGACCTATGACTGCCGACTATCCATTAATTTTGCAACGGGCAGAGAGATGAGTGTCCCGTTTTAATTGCAACTTAAATAATCCCATCTCCCGCACTCTCGTATCCTTGACATTCCGCCGAATGGCGACCAGCGCCGCGTCCGATTATATCGGTATGATAAAATCAAGACGCCCATCTTCGTCCTAAGTGCAAACACAATCCGGAACGTGCCGGGATCGTCCTTCGGCCGCTTAAATGGTCGTTCCGGAGTCTCGCATTAAACGATTTACTAGCGGCGGCATATGTGTATACGCCGCGCGACGAAAGCGTCGTTGTTGGGTTCGGGGCACTTTACGCTCTCCGCAGCGTGCTCGGTGTGGCAGCGCGCGTCATCCTCCCTTTAACGACGAGTGAAAAATGGCTGCTTTCAGCGCGTTTGCACTTCAAATTCCTTCAGCTATGCTTCCGCGACGATATTCCGCGAGGTCTCCGTAGCTAAGTCGTAAGTTACGATCCCCCGTGCTAAAACAATCTTGTCATTCCAGCCGGTAAAAGGAATGCGTCAAAAGAAAATTTGATATTTCTCTCCTAAAAGGGAATTGGTTCTAAAGGATTTATACATTAAACTCATTGAGAAGATGATTACATTATACTTATAGAGAAATACGAAAGATCTTGAATTAATTTATCATGGAAAATTCAGCGTTATTCTATTTTGTATTAACAAAATTTATTTATTAAAATAATTCAATTTAGTAAATATATGTTTAATATATTTGGGATATACAATTTATGGTTTTATCATTTTAATTATATTTTGCATTATATATATTTTTATTTTAGATCTTGTGCATCGAATATTTAAATTTTCGAAAGTACATTTTGATAAATTAAATAAAATTTACTTTCCTCAATTGCATTTGTTGGTTCCATTATTTATTATTATTTTATCGTTACAATTTTATTAACGTCTATTAATTTTTTAAGGAACTGGCTAAGAAACTCTCGCGTGTCATATGCAGAACGCGTCATAATCTTGTTAAGCCCGCAACTTTAATAACCCCCCGTTATCTTTCTTACCGAGTGGCGTCACTTTTTTTACGACTTTCGTCGCGTAATGTCGCAAGTCACCGTTCTCTAATATAACGTGAAAAAACGACGATGCTCGCGCGCAACGCGTTTATGCCCCGAATTCCGCGAGATATCCGCGTTCTTCGCGAGCAACCCCGTTTCCAGTTTCCAGCTGAAGGCGCCGGGAACTCACGTTCTCGCCATTGTTGCAGGACAAACAGGCATCCCCCTATCGATACGAAATTCCTCCATATTTATTTTTATTTCGCGATCGTGTACACCGATATTTTACAGCGTCGAGGCTGTTTTTACGGCGGTTTCCCGAATGTCGCGGTTACTCTTTGCGCTAACGAGCGCGACGTGCAAATTGCGCGATTCGGTCAACGATACAAAGAAGTTCGTGTGCACGGGAGTAGGACTTCGCCACAGTATCCCATGTAAAATAATTAACATCTCTCGCCGCGAAAGAAATATACGCGCATCGCGTATGCAAATGCACTTGACGACATACATTTACGTGTTTTTTTGAAAACTTAACATTTTTTATAAAAAAATTTGTTTCTACACAATTATGGATTAAATAAATTTCTAAAAAGTTTTTCATATTAATATTAAAAATATATATCTGACACAAAATTAAAAAATATATTTTCGTTAAATTTAAAATAATCATATTTTTTCGTGCGGAAAAATTGCATTTTATTTCTATTTGCTTGAAAAAAAAAACTCTTATAATAGGTTGTTGCTAATGGTATTTTTAAAATTATTTGCTAACAAGGCAAATACTTCTCCATCTACTTTTAAATAATATTAGTAACTTTTATAATATCGTTTACAACAGAGAAGAGAATCTCTGCACTCAATCGTAATGTAATATGCACATCAACGTTCCAGCGTGTAAATATCGGTCACGAGTAACATAGCCGTGACGTCACTGTAATTCTGCACACAGACGTGCTTTATGTATTCGTTATTGCAAACGTCATGAGCGCGGTAAAAATCAGATTTTTCGCGACGAACGAGTAACTTCATATCTCCGCAAAGATTTATACGGCTTGGTATTCATTCATTCTCACCCATTTGCTTTTAGTCATTTAAACGCACAAAATTTAAAGCTCCGCATATTTCAGTAGAGAATTTTTACCGTTCTCAAACAGGATACGAGTTAAAGCGCTCCATTCTTGTTTTGATAGGATGAATCTTTCACTGGTAATAATAAAATTGTTCCCTATGTTAGTGATTATATGATACGCATGATAAAATAAATATAGAGATGAAATAAATTTAACATTAATCAGTAAAATAAAATTAAAATTTATAAGTACAAACATCATTAATGTTTTCAAAGATTTTCATTACTTTCAAAAATTTTCAATTATCACACATATTTAGTAATAATCTTTTATAAGATAAATATGTTATAAAAAGGGTTTATGTTTAATGTATAAATTTAATATAATAAATTTATTGTAGCTATATTATTACGCGAAAATAATTATGCAGAAAGACATTTAACCATAATTATTAAAATTATTATGTAGTGATAAATAATAGAAAAATACGCACGCAAGATATAATTTTGTTGTATAATTACTTTGTATATTTGTAGTAGTAATGTTTAAATTAAATTTGTTACTATGTTATTAATTGAAATTATAAAATACAAGAAATTCAAAGTTTATATTATTTTCATATCATGCGGATAGCAAGGCAATACATTTTTTACAAGTTGTAACTATGAGCTGATGATGAGTTATCTCAGAAGTTTTGAAACTTAAAAATAGTTTTTTTATAATGAAATTCTCAGAATATTAAGACAGTTATTTCAGTGAACCTGTAAGAGGGGATTAACTTTCGTAGATTAACTTTAAAAGAACATCTTTTTACTCTATTTAAAAAAAACACCATTTATATCTCGAAATTAAAGCAGTAATTATCTTTAGAGGGACATGTTAGTGATTTTAAGTAATATAGCTAAACATCTGTGTTGTAACTAACAATAAGTCTCAAATTGAATAAGACGTCATTAAAATAAAATCCAAACTAAATTAAACACAAAATATACTGTTATCTATTTTTATTTCTAAAACTTGATCTCGGCGAAATTATTTTTATGTAATACAGTAAACATCAATATTTAAACATTATATTAAACATCGATCCTAATATTTTTGTTAAATAGAGACAAAATTAGCTGTGAGAATTTTAGAAACGCATTGTATATTCGACGAGAAATTCGTTCAGTCATGGCCATTAATTTCCAAGCACTTGAACATGCAAATTTAGCCCGTCATGTATTTCCGTATAGTGTTTCGATCGCATTCGAATTCGCAAGGAGAAGTAAAGAACGTACCTTTATTGCGGTACGAACTGATTCGTTTTAGTATAATCCGGTTACTTCGTGTTACAGGAAGGTGAGAAATGCGCGCAGTACAAAAGACGGTAAGAGTAATAAACCATGCATCTAACACATTTCCATTGCACAAAGGTCCATTAAGCTTTTTTTATGCGTCGGTTGAGGGAAGTGCTGAATCAAGATGTGATTTGCAGATTCGATTATTTACGTAATATCAGCAAAAATTCGACAACTTCATTACACGTTTATTCGAAGTAAAACGAAATCTTTATGCTATTCAGGATAATTCGTACAGTAAATTTATTCGAATCGTTTACTTTCCTTTATATAACAAAAACAGGCGAAATATATTGAACGGTACTTCTCGTATTAATATCAATATTGTTTTTATAAAAATATATTAAATTATTTTATGATTTTTTGGTATATTATTAAAATTAATATAGAATAAGGAGCATAAAATAGCATAATTAAAAATCTGCGAAAAACTTCTTCTCGAAATTATTTACTAATCATTAGTTACACCATCATTAGTTTACACTTATCGCGATCTTTTCCCTATTAACAAAGCAAAGACGCATCACTGAGAGATGTCGGTCGAAGCGATGAGAACTGCGGCAGGAATATCGCAATTTCGGTGGAGCACGTGCGTGTTACTACTCAGAACGATCAGAAAAGAGAGGGGCACGAGCGTGGGGTGCTTCTGGAGGGTTTTGTCGAGGGTTGCTGGCGTGACCGCGAGTAATTTCGAGCGACGACCTCCCCCCCTCGGCCGCCCGCCCGCATAGATCGTGGGTGGCCCTATAGCGCCCCGGCTGTCTCACCGGCTGGAACAGCACGGCAAGATCGCTAGGGCAAGGTCTATGTTAATAACGCGGATCACTTCATCGCATGCATGCTTATTATTTAGCTGTGCCAGCCCGGTTTTAATTCGTGCTGGCTACACACGCCCGTACACATACCGCCTGCGAGAGTGCCGCGAGTATGAATATTAATGCTCGCAGCACGGAATGGTCACTTTTCTTCTGGAAATAGTTGCTCCCGATCGTGGGAGCAACGCCGGAAGAACGCCCGTCCTTGACAAGGCATTTGATTGTCTCCTACTTGTCGACTAACCTTGGCTCTTGGCCCTCGAAAGCACGCCACGCGCCCGATTCGTTCTATCGATGCCACTGAATGTTCTCGCTTTGGAGTATGACCCCACATTTCGCATTTTTTCGATCGCGTTTGTAGGGGGAATTGACATCTACTAAAAGTTGAAGATAGCGTTTGCGGAAATAGAAAACTCCATTCTGTTGTAAAGAGAATTTACAATTTTATCGTATGTTTTTTAACGGACGATAACTAGCAAATGGCTTTACTTTTTCTTGCATTCCAATGCAATCGAAATACTGTACAGAAATATACAGACAAACTAAATTTGCATTTTCAAGAATATCCGTGATTGAATAAATTTCTCTACAAATATATCATATATGTTTAAAAAAATTCTTACAACCTTATGCGTGTATAATTATCAAATTTCATTTTTCCTTAACAAAATATTCATTTTTTCTTAAAATAATTATAATTATTGTACAACCAGAGGATAATAGCGCGGGTTAAGAGTTTTAAAAATAGAAATAATGAACAAAATCTTCTGTATCTAACCTCAATGGAATTTTATTTTAACAATGTCTTAATTCAAATTTAGTGCAAGTAAAGGAATCATTATGTGTCTTCAATTAATTGCCGTGATAGATTACTTGGTAATTTGCGGTCCTTTGGGCTAATTTATCATTTGAGCCATTAACTTATCAACATGTCTTTTCTCGTTAGCAAGTCCTTTTCTTTATTATATAGCTAAAGTTCTTAGGTCATTTTATATAAGTCATAAATTACTTAGACAGCAAAATTGCTAACAGCTTTCCTCTGACGTGCTTGACGCACGTGTACTCGCAAGCTACGTATGTAGTTGATATTGAAAAATAGGTGATTGCGTGATTGTTTAGATCTACACGAAGATTTCCGTTGGCTTCAACTTTATTAACCTTTTGTTGCGAAGCAGCTTGTATCGATTAAACTTTCTAGTCTTGATGATTCATTGCATATTTTTCAGCGTTGTTGTTACGTGCTACAATAAAGTTGCTAACAACTATTACTTATACTTTATTTTATCCGATACTCTTGAGATTATAACAAAAGAAGCAATATATATTTACTTATTTATTTATTTCTATTAAATTCTAACGTTAAAATAAAAAAGCATGTTCCTTATAAACTTATATTATTATATTTTAAATGTCTTGTTTGATTCTACCGCACCAATTCTTTTTGCGATTATATTTTAAATAATTTACATTGCTTAAAAGCATTCGTTGAAACAAATATAGCTTTCAAAATCTTGTGTTTTAAACTATATTGCGAGCTTTCAAGCAACGTGAATTATCTGTGAGATATAATGCTTAATACACTTTCCTAATGTTCTACTTATCCACAGGCTACTTTAAGAATAAAGTGAAAAATTTATCATATGTTCTAAAACATAAATAGAGAGGTACTATAAAAGCATCTATTATAAATTAAATGCATTTCAAGCGATTTCCTTCCAAATTAAAATTGATATATAATAAACTCTGTATTATGATATATTCATAAAATGTATCAAATAAGATATTTACAAGCAAGATTTCATGTTTAAGCCTAACACTCCTAACAGACAACAGAGAGTCAAATAACTTTAGTAATTTTATTATATATGGTGATTGCGAAAATTCTCCGCGTCTCATAACTAAATGCATAATAAGATATGGAGAAAAGTCTTTTTCTTGCTATATATTGTAAAGTAATTTTATCGGAAAATATTAAACTCGCGAGCACATAATGTTCCTGCTTTCCTTCCGCTCGCGCGCCACGGAAATAAATCACTAACTCGTTGAAGTACGCGCATGTATAAGTAACGGCGTAAGATGAGTGCCGTGAAATTCGACGGAGCATACGTTTCGACGACTCATGGTAGCTTGCCTATGAGGAACGCACACAACGCGAGGAAGACCATTCACAAGATTAAGAGCTGCGCGAGCTGCGCGATTTTCCTGCACAGGCATTTCTCACAGTGTGGGTATCTAGCTAAAGCTTTCGGAGTGAATTAGATTCCTAAGGGCGATATTTCCCGTTGATTTTCCCGAAAGCTAGTATTTTAGGGACCTGCCCTATATGAATGTAATAGAATATTCATGCGAACGTTATTTTGGACTAATTCAAGAAATATCCGCAATTGAACGCTAACAGTATTTGTAGCATACATACTTAAAGATATATTGGATTCGAATCCAATTTTCAAGGAATTTTTAAGACTCTGTGTAGATAAAGTTTGTATTTTATATTTTTCATTTTCGACTAAACGTCGTCGAAGAATAAAATTATTCAATTTATTTGTATAAATACCATTACAATTTAAAAGAAAATTACCTTTGTTTTTCATATTCAAGAGAAAGAAATTCTCTGAGTAGTCATGCAAATGCAATAAAAATATAAAAGCAGTAATTTGATCGAAATCGCATATAACATCTTAAATGTGACGTTGATTATATACATAAGCGTCAACGCGACCTTAATTAGTAGCATTCAAATAGTGTTTCAGGTCGTATATATTAATATCAAAATGGCTCGCGTGACAGCTTCGATTAGTTACCCTTACTTGTCATCAAAGTCCCATTAATCTCACCGCTTATGCTGAAATAAGCTCACGAAGTAAACTTTCGAAATGAGAAGTGGAAGAGAAAGAGAATCGAGTAAACTTTTGGCCAAGTTCAAGATCTTCGCGCATAATATGCTATCGGAAAAAAGAGAAAACTAAAAACAGAAGTGAATTATTATATCTTCCAGATTTACATATTATATAACTGTCTGCATTCCGTTTATTTAAGTCTAAATTAAACGTCTTTCTAAAAGTTTCTTTATAATAATTTACTATTATAAACTGAATAATTATATGTGACGTTAAACAAAATAATTATTTAATTACTGTTGAAAATTGCACATTTTCACGATTAGATTTTGATTTGGTGGTAAATCGTGTATTTTGAGATCACCCTATGAGTAATTTTATTAAGTTAGTTGACTATATCTATAGTGTGATTTATTCTTTTCCCAGTCCTACTTCTATAAAAGAACAAAGAACGAGTTGGATTAAAATTAAATCAAAACGCGGTGTTCGAGAAAAACTGCTCCCCTCATAAAATTCTCCTCGTTTCGAAATTCAATCTGCCTCGCAGTGATACAGGTCGATGTTTCGAGCGAAATAATGTCGTCCACCGCACTCGCCCTTCACGCACGGCGTCGAGATAAATCGCAGACTCGTTGAACGGGGTGCTCGGACGTAAGTAACAAGCCAGCGTAAAATTCGTCAACGACTCTCGGAGAGTCTCGCCGCGAACTGACGCGACAGAAAGCCGCTCGTGGAAGAAAGGGCCGCTCGTAGCATTTCGCCATAAATCACCGAGTTGGGTGGCGACCCGACGACGACAGCGACGACGTCGACGTCGACGACGACGACGACGACGACGACGATGACGACGAAGCCCTCAACGTCGCGCGCACAAGCTGTGCAACGCCATCGAGCCCGTCGCGTCCGCCTCTTTCGCCCCATTTCGTTCGTTTTCGCCCGCAGCTATCCCCGTGGCATCTTGCGCTCTATAATGACGGAGATACGTCCTTCCGTGTCGCACGTACCCGTCATAATTTTCAACCTCTCTCGTCCTACGACCTCCATGACTCTCGACCGCCTCGCTATCCCCGGTCTCTCGCCCTGTCAAGGCGGTAATAGTTTTCCCGACGTGTACTCTACATCCAGCTCGGGGAGAAATATTAAAAAGACGAGACTGTAATATGCAGGAATTAAACGATAAACTGAGAAAATATTCAAATGCCGTTGTCTTGTCTGTTTATTCTGCGAATTTTTATTTCTTCTCGTGTCTCTCGTTTGATATTTATAATAAAAAAAAAAAGAGACAAATAATATTTTTTCTTCTATATTTAACAGAATTTATCGTCGTGTATTTTAGTCACGGTTACCACAGGCTTGAAGAATATACCGAGAGACATTTGCTTTCTACTGTTTATTGTTGGCTTCTTTTTCTCAGCTTTTCTCAGAGTTCATTTTGGCGACTGGCATCGCGTTCCGAATAAAAGTTCTCGCATTCCCCTCGAGTTGAAGCGCTTCTGGAGCGTCGAGGGAAAGGAAGAAAAAAAAGGACGGTTATATACGCGCAAAGCTGATGGTCGCTGGTCGGTGCACGCGCTCGTCCGCTCGCGCGCGCGGACACGTGCATGCTGCACGCGGGGCATTGTCGCGTGTATTGCATCGCGCGATGGAGCGTAACGCGACCGCCGTACGATAGCTCGTTCGAGCATGAAACTCGTGGACGTCACGGCGTTACCCCTAGCCGTCGCTTTTAAACGGGTTCGTAGGGCGCGCGCGATATAAACAAATATCACCTGGCTGACCCGGCTAAAATTGATCTCTCTCCCCACGATCGCCAGCGAGCGATCCCGCCGCCGCGCCTCGCGCGCCGTGTCGCGTTCACACAGCCATCACGGATCGGCGGCATTGCTCTACCTACGGCGTTTGCGGGTCTACGCGGGCGTGTACGTGCGCCGCGTTATATGCGAGATATCGATGAATTCCGGCTATGGACGCAATTCCTGAGGCCGGGAGCGAATTTGAGACTAACCGGAATTTCGGGGCGCGGGATAATTGGCTACGTAGAATTTTCTGATTGGCTAAGTGAGACGTAGTTACACATGCGTGCCGCCGGGATATACGTTCAAATCTTGCACACCGGAGCCGCACCGGAGGTAATGGGTGGTTTTGCACGGCGGTTACGCGAATGCCAGCTGCACGAATTGCAGTGCCCCGATCTGCGTGCGTGTTTACTGCAATTGAAAGCGGCGGCTGGATGGCAAAATCAATGTTAATTCTATCGTGACTTCGTAGGTGACACACGAGGAAATAATATACTAGATACCGGACTAGATTCCAACATATATAACATTGATAAATTATGCGACATTGTAAGCGTAAGTATTTACCAACGCAAATAAGAAGCGTTTTATAATAAAATTAAAAATAAGATTTATATTAATAAGAGATATAAGTTACCCTCACGATAAAAGCTATTTATACGTGATTAACAAATGTGAGAAATGTGTATCCTTGGCATCGTTGAATTTCCTTGTTTTCTAATTTAACCGTACATTGGAGCTACACAGATGATAATTTAGAACTTTTAAGAGAAGAAGTTATATAATGACTAGCAATTTGCAATATTCTCTTGACACTCACTCTGTTGCTCCATCGAATATGATGAGACTATATTAATCATTGAAGTGCACTAAAGCCAGCCGCATGAATCCCTTAATTTCCTGCTAACAGGCGTAATTGTCCTTGACGATAACAAGCGCAATTTTGACGTGAGTCAAATGAACGTATTCACCCAGTTAGGACACCTAGTCTCGACTACCTTGCAACCCTCAGATCCTTATTGTTCTGCTACGTTAGAGCGAAGACTGACGAAGGGGATGTGTAACGATCCAAGCCTAGCGTTTTGCTCCTAATTTGTTAGACACACCTCGTCGGATATATTAATCATTCTTACTTTTGTAACTCTTCATATCGCAACGGGTATTTTAGAAAATTCATTTCAACAGTATCGATTATTACTTGCTGTTGCACGTAAGCTTCATTTCTTTGAAAGATTCTCTAGTTGTGCAATATTATCCTGTTACATATTGATTGTTTTTAAATAAGAAAGGATTTATATGTCAACTTTGATATTTTATAATAAAAAATTAAATTAACAGAGATAGAAAGACGCATTGTTAAAATTTACATTTTATAGCAGTACTTTTTCTAGGTGAAGGATTGGCCTACAATGAAGTGTCACGGTTAGATCCCTTATTTATTTATGTCACCACTGTGTGATCCTTATAAAATGCATACTGCGCACTCACCCTCCTTACTTTCCGCTCAATGCGCCATCGAAGACTCGTGCTATAGCATGCAAACTAAAAGCCCTTGCCTCCGGTCGGATGGAATGCGAGCGTATATTTCGCGTTTGCACTCAGATAGTAAACGACGGATATTCGTCACTTTCGTACAGTAGATTTCTAGAACTCGATCGGATTAAACCTTCTTGAAATTCTCGATTGGAACATCCATGTTTAATATAATCGTACTTTAAGTTGTCTAATTACTACTATATCTATTGTAAATCCCTAATAAATCGCTAATAAATGTTCATGTTACAACAGATTATTTAAGTTATCATTTAAACGCTAAAAACTAGTTGAAATTATTTACTGGGTGTAACATCAAACTGCAATCTAGTTTGATAACTTTAAAAATATAAATCATAATTATTCGAATGAGTTCGAACACTATAATTTTCACTTATAAAATTAATCAGAACGTTTATGTATATATCGAAGATGAATTTTATAAATTATAACGGCATTTCGGCAAGAAACTATGTACAAATGGCTATGATATTCGATAGTTTTATCGAGTATAGGGGGAAAAAGCAACGCGAATGTATGTACTGCTGCAGTGCAATGCAGGTGCACATTAGTCAAGTTCACGAAGCCGAATGGAATGCATCCTGAAAAATAAAACTCTCGGCAAATGTGGCGCAATGCAGCAGGATTTCACATTAAATTGATGAAAACTAAATAGGAAAAGTCAGAGTTATAGATTAGATAAGCAGGTTATTTATTATTATACCGCGCAAAAGTAATTTGAGCTCGTGTAACCTATTAATAAAATCACGGAAAGTAGTAATAATGAAATATGCATATGACAAGTCGATGACGAGTATCGATAATTCATTACCACACTATGTAAACACTTGTAACTGTTATTACTTAATTATTATTTATTTATCTATATAATTTTTCATTACTGAATGTGTAATTGAAAACGTTACATTTGCAATATATCAAAAATGACGTAATCCTGATACATCATATTTATTCAAATATGCAATCTTTCTTCTTTATATAACAATCTGCGACGTCTACTGCTTTCATCATCATAAACTTTTGCAGACTTTATATGTTACGTCTGTTACGGCGTAGTTAAATAAGGAGCTGCAACTCCTTACTTAAGAAACTTTCTTGTGCAAAATAAAAAAAAATTAAACTACATCGATTAAAGCATTAAAACACGAAGACCCATTTATTTCATTTTGAGAAACAAAAACGTTTATAAAAGTACTTAATGTAAAACTCAGCTCACTGTATGATATTTTACTCGAGGGCCATAAAATGAGAAAGATTGCAGAGTGGAAAATTTAGAATGTTAACATTAAACCTGCGAAAAACTAAGGTTTATTACCAACCCGCACCACCACTTTGCTCAATGGCTCGTATTTCCTTCACAGAGAAATTGTTAAAAATTGCGAGTGTAAAAACGCCTCTTTTTTTAAAAGCTAAAGTGGCGTTGGTAACCAAGCTATTAACTTGTAATTGCAGTCTTGAATTCTGATGAATTCATTCTGTCTGGCCTTTAAACTATTATGTTCATTTCCGACTATTAGTCTGCATGGACGAGATTAGGTGTACGACTAAAATTGCGGTATGGGAAACATATCTAAACGGAAACGTATCTAAACTCATGTCTCGCCTGATTCTCTGATAAGCGTTTCTAAAATGTGACATACGAAAGCTCGACGCGCGGGACCACTTGTCACATTTTCCTTTATCCGGAATCGACTCCATCGTTTCTAAATTGCAAATCAACGGTATGGCAAGAATTTCGTAACGGGAAACAAGAATGTCGAACAATATTCACGCGTCGGTCCAGTTAGTCGGGTAATATTGAACTATATCCTAATTAATCGACCTAACACATATTGAGTGTAAAGTTATATGTATTATATTTGCGATGGGGACGCGTAACAATGGATAGCGAATAAAAGTTTGTTATAATGCAAGATCGAGATTTATACCAGAGCCATTTAAAAATAGATTTGATTTGCGAATTTTTTCATTAATTGCGAAAAGAGATGCGCTACCAGAAAATTAGTAATATAGATGTGTTGTAGGGATTCTTTTAAAATAAAAAATTAAGATATCGTTTCTCATCATTGTTGAGAATATGATTAAATAGTAGAGAGATTGACAATTTTTACTATATCCTATGTCACTTTATCTTTTTCACTTTATCTATGTCATTCTGTGTGTTTTTTCATTTAAATTTGTTGAATATTTTTAATGAAGATGAACGAGCATGCAGTTACGTTATATGAGTGCTTCGATTTAAAATGTCATTTTTAGAAACTGCAATTTGTCAACATCTTTCTTTGTTTTTTCATTCGTTAGATAAATTGAGACAACTTTAAATTGGATATATAAAAAAGTAAGAAATTCTAGAATAATTATTGAATAATTTTATTGTTTTATAAATATAAAAAAAATAAATTTTGTTTAAATAAAAAATGCATAATCAACGGAAATATTAATCATACGTTACTTAAATAACAAATAAGGTTTTTCGATATATTGGATTGATTCATAAATAGGTTCCACTATACTAGCGCTTCTAAATCACTTCTTCTTAGAAACCAGTATTATTCACGGTATGTAATTATTTTATCTGTTGTAAATAGTTAAAAGTATGTCACTTACAAATCAGTGCTTATACTGTTAGAATGTATTTTTAAATATAAAAATTAAGTTTGTTAAATAAAACGGAATTTATTTATGAATCAACCCAATATTTTAAAGTACGCAAAATTATTATATTTTCGAAAAACATAAATATTTTCATAATTTCATCAAACTGATTTAATGTTCAATATTTTATAAATTTGTTTTGTTTGTAAAATTTGTTTTCTGCATTTTTATGCTTATATTTGAATTTTATAACGTATAATATATTGCATTTATAAATGACACTGTCAATCAAACTATCGATTCCGAAAATAAATTTTATCTATTATTATTTTGCATTATTAATTTATAGCGATGCATCAAGGACGATGTGAAGCGCATATCAAAACGAGGTTATTGTGATGTAATCTAGTAATAATTAAATCGTTGCGAATAAATTAAATGAACTATTAATCATCTATAATATACCAAGTGTCCTAAATCTATTGCAATATGCAACATGTGTGAAATAAATTTAGAATGCCTCATATTATATACAAATTAATATGGAATATTAAATAATTATAAATTAATTAGAGTTGTTTAGTGTTCACGATCGTAATTAGAAGCTGTTTTCTATAATTAACTTTATATTAACGTAAATGATTTAGATCCCGAGTAACATTGGAAAGAGAGCGACAGCAAATCTTTTGCTAAATAAATTCATTATTATTTTTCTGTTTTTGCCTCTTGATTCGGATTTCTTAAGTAACATATACCGCTTTAAAAACAAAATATGAAATAGATTACTCGAATTTCCGCAAATTCTTTTGCTTCAAAGGAGAAAACGTACACGTTACGATCGAAAAATATTTATATAATTTTAGATAAATTGTTAATACGCAAATTGCTTTAGTACAAAATCCCTGAAGCACTTTTGCAAACCACCGGAGATTTGTGAATTGCCGACACGGCAATATATATCTTGCTTGCACATTCATACAACGCATCCCTGACATTTCCTGTTGCATTCTATGTTCTCGTTCCAATACAAAGTTTACGACGGCTCTTTGAAACGTTGGCGTTACCAAAGCGACAGCAGTTCCTACGTTTATCCGTATGACGTCCAAACTTCTCTCTCTTTCTTCCCTCCCAGTCTCTCTCTCTCGCTCTCTCCCACTATAGAAATATTATCGAGTCTCATCCATGGTTGCGTCCACCTTCGCGGACACGCGTGCTTTCACGCTTGTCCTTTATGTTTGTGATCCATCCCTGCCTACATTAATTACCCACACTACTCTATCCTAAAAAGAATCCGCGCGTACGCGACGCGTTCGTTATTGTCCTTTTTCCAGTCGGACTATACCGGCGCATGGCGTCCGGAGTAAGATTAACGCCTCTCGAGATTGCACTTTTTTCCCGCTCGCCCACGGTCCACTCTTCCCGGGATTACGCTCCCCGTAAAAGGACTTTTTTTCGCGGTTATTACTAGTCATTAGTGTTGGCGAAATAACTAACTGCCCGTGACATAATTTCCTCCCGCGGTTGTTATAGGATTAAACCAACGTGGCGTTACTTCTACGCGCGCCGCGCGCGCGCGATCGGTGTTTAGTTGTAATGCGATTACGTAGGGTCCACATGAGATCTGTTTTGTTTCTTCTTTCAGCAAGATAATGTTGTTATGTGGATAGAAAATATTGCAGTTTTTATTTAATGCGTCGTCATGCGGGGCACACTCGTCGTTAGCAAAAACTCACTCCAATTACTGAGAAAGAATTGTGTCGCGATTTATAAAGATCTTCATATATGTACTACCGCATATTTTTCGTAACTAATGTTTTTCATTGTTGTTATATTGCTAATTTTAATATAATAGAAAATATTTTTTTTAATCATGATACTTTTTACATGAAATTATTTTCTTGCCTGTTTTTACAACATAGTTCGTACATCAATAGTTGAGTTAATAAATCGTCAATTTGCAATAATCATGAGCTAATAAATTTCAGAACATATAAAAATATAATTGAATAGCGACGAAATAATTGTGCTTATAATTTCCTTCGCTGGATTATATCGAATTACGCGAGTTTTATTCATGCTAAATTTCGTGGCGAGCGAGCGAGCGAGCGAGCGTGTAAAAGTAATTTCCACGAGTTTACAAAACAATTATTCGTCAATTTTGTATTCGCGACGATGGCGATGCAGGGTAGCTGGATAAGGATGCAACGGTGTGTTATCGTTCGGTGTGTTTCTCTTTTTTCTCTTCATTTTCTTTGCAGTTGCAACATGCAATAGCACGAGACTTACGGAGGAGACGTCGCCGTGGATTTGAATGCACGTTGTTTGCAACGGCAGTTAAGAGTCTTCGTAGCGAGGAGGAAATGCGGTTTTGCAAAATTAAAGCGTTTTATTCAAATCGAATGTACTCGTACGGGGGGAGGAAACGAGAAAAACGCGAAGAAGTAGGTCGCAACGAGAACTCTTCCTACTCAGAGTATTTTTCTTCGCGCCATTATGAACACAACCATTTGTCAGTTCCGTCGCCCGCGAATCATCTCTTTCCATTGATGAAGCTCCCGGAGGAAGAGTTAGGATAGGAGAAAACGAGAGAGGCAGGAAGTTATAATTTCTTAGGAAAGCCTGTCTATCATACCTAGAATTAAGTTCATTTAAGGAATTTTCGATTTAAGGTACAGTACGCAGAATGTGCTGGACTCGATTATATTTGATGACTTTTTGTACAAAATCGCTTAAGAAATATCATTTTCTATAACGTATGAATCCTCCCTTTCAATGTTACATTTTTCTCAGATATTTAAGTTACTTAATATTACATAGTAATTTTTATTTAGTTGTATTTTGCCTGCATATTAAGGAAATGAACATTAAAGAAAAGAAAAGTTGTATTAAAATATTTTGTAAATTATTTAAATAACAACTTTTTTATATTAAAATAACAAATTTGTTAATCATATAAATTGATCAAGATATAGGTATATAAATTGTTTCAGCTTTAAATAATAGGTATTAGCTTGAATAATATGTCAAATAACTTTAACTTTGGTAAAACTGATATTTTTAATTAGCACAAGAGTTACTAAAAGGTAAGCCAACCGGAGTAAGTCGAAGTGAGTTTAATAAAAAATTCGATTCTGCGTGCCGGACGAAGAAGTTTCTCGTGATAAAAGTTTCAATTTTATTATGTTTCATAAATACGGCGGTAGAATAGTTATTACATAGTTACCGGGCTATGTCGTTAAAAACGCGAGGAGCTTTTGATCTAACGTAATTGTTGCTCACGTTTAATAGCACGACAATATTAAGTTGCACAAGGCTCTCTTCGAACTTTGCTTACGCGAAACAGCTGAGGAAAGGGAAAAAAGCAGCAGCCTGTAATCTCCAATGACGTTGTTAATGCTAATACGAAACTTCATCGGGTTTAACGATAGAAGCGCGTTCACGTTACCGCGCTACGTGTTTGCATCTTGATCCGCGTGAATTTAACGCGACGACGATGCCGCCGGTTCGATCCTTCGCATCCTCCTCTATACCTCTATAGGAACAATGTGTTGATAGTTAATAGTTGCAGTGCACGCTTATCCAAATAACATGCTACGCGACGCGAGAGTGAAGAGTATAATCTCGAAATTTGTCACAGCCGGTCGCAATCGGACGACAAATCGGTACGATTCATAGTGAAAACGATATTATTGAGATCCTCGTTACTCGCGATAGAATGGGATTTCAGTCCTTAATCTATAATTTTCAATAGCTGCATTCACGCCGCACAATGGACACTGCATTCAGACATCGTATTCCGGCCGATGAGCTCATTCATTGCGATTGATGTTTATCCACGGCTTTAGGAAACGAAAAAAAAAACTAAAAGAATGAGGTAGGAAATAATAGCAAAATCCGGAAAAATCCCTCGATGCCTTTAGCATTGGTATTTATCTCATTTCCTTTTAAATCGATTTTTTCGGGGGTATTAGCTTCCGAGTTAAAAGCTGAGCAGAAAAATAACTAAAAATAGCAAATGCAAACAAGATATTCTTATTTTCTATTCCTCTAATCAATTCTAAGTGGATTTTATTAAAATATTGAAGATCATAAAAGAATATTAATTGACCCTATATTGCGCGCATGGAGTGTAAAATATATCCCTTAGAAATCTATTAAATTTACAGAATAAAACTTTTTTATCGATTAAATGCTGCACAAATTGTTTTATAATTAAAGAAGAACTTTTGCGTTTATCTTTATCTAGAAAATATATAGAATATTATCAAACGTTATTTAATTATAAATCATCAAAGAGAACAATGAAAATTCAGATATAATGTTTGATATAATACATCTCATGCGAGTAATTACGTTAAAAAACCATGTGAGTAATGTAAGGTTAATCAAAATTTTCCTAAGTAAAGTTTGTTTCTATTTTGGAGTACATATACGTTCCGCAAAACAATCGAACGATTATTATAAAATTCACACGAAATAACACATGTAATTAATTAATTTTTCATAATTTGTAAAATATGTTTGCTTCGTACGACACATAATAAATCAATGTAAAACATATTAGATTTATGACGCTTTCTCAATCGTTCGCAAAATGAATTGGATTTTATCGCACTTAACGGATTCGACGGGACCGCATCACTATTCCATTGTGTAACCGTCATAATCGTTAAATTAAATAATACGATTGGAAATGACGCTCCAGCCAACTGATATAAGTGAGTGTTAAGTTCTTCTGGCACCGATGATCTACCATTTACTGTGTTAGATTCATACAGATCGACGAAATGAGTCTTTATACGCGCCGACGTTGATGGAAAAGCTCCCTTGGTTCGTCAGACCAATCCGATTTTTGAGACTGATTTATATTAGACACGGAGATTTCAATTCTGCGCTTTATGCGATATAAATCAAAAGCTGCATTCCAGCCGCGAGAGTTGCAGGCTTTATCTGGTACACAAAATATCGCTTTGAAATTGATATCGGAAAATATAATTTATAGTCGTGCGATATAACTTGCGACGCTTTGCGAATTTTCATTTTACATTTCCCTAAAAACTTGCCTATTTTTAGAATGTTTTCTGTGTACATTTCTTCTCTCGGTTTACGGTCTACATAAAGAATTGCGAGATGCTCGTGTCTTAACGGTATGTTTACGGAGACTGCTTTGAGAAATGCGGAGGTGTAACAAGAATAGTTCAGCGACGTATAAAGAGAATGTACCAAAATAACAAATACAAACAAGATGGAATATAAAAACGCGGTAAAACTAAAATTATAATTATTCAGATTCGCTTTTATTTTTACATCCATTGTTTATTCAATGTTATGCGTTTTTCATTACTATTATATTAATATAAAAATTGTTTTTGTATTACATAGAGCAAGCATTATAATTTGTTTGAAAAATGTAATATTATAATCACTGGAATTTTTCGTTTTATTCATGTTTGAAAATATATTCATTTTTTCCTTCTTCTCCTTTTATTTATGGAATAAGTATTTTTCTTCTTTACGTGTGACGGAAGTCATGGACGATTAACGCGCGCATCGCAGAAAATCGGGTCACGTTGGAAAACGATAAAGCCATAAAGCTCGGGGAAACTTTTTTTCCTTATTAAAGAGAAACCGTTTCCGCAATTCCACCGCACAACTCTTTTCACGCAAGCGCCATCAAATTATATTGTGTTATTGTTTGCGGTTCGAACTCACGCCGACGGCAATAACTCGCAGATGCGACTGCAGACTGCAGCGATCATGGCCCGACCAGTTAAACTCTCGAGTACGTAGTAAACTCGCCTTGATTCTACACGATGTCGATATGAATGAATTTTTGCCATACGATGCACAACATTTGCCATTACGTTGCATCCATCGCATCTTGCGCGTTCGCGAAACAAGATGAATAAGAGAGTTTGTACGTGCCCGAGATCGTAATTAGAAAATGTAAAATTCATTGCATAATCTTCGCTCGGCGCTTGATACAAACAGAATACGTATCTTCGAGCATCCTTTTGCTTGAAAATTTTTAGAAAGATTTAGATTATATTGAAAGAACTGGCTCGTATAGATTAATGATATTAAATGTACTTATTTGTAATTTAAATGACGTTGACTACAACGTTGAGATATTACTGTTTAGTAATCATAAATCCAGTAATATACATTTATGTTCTTGTAAAAAATGGTAAATTTAATATAATATATATTTTTCAATTTAATTTAATATAGTTTAGCAATATATATCGAAGGGGAGATTATTTTTACACGTGGCGCCTTAATCAATCTTCCTCGCATAAAATTGTTTTAATTTGCAAACATATGTCGGAAATCCCTCAATGTCACATTCATATCGCACGACATTCAACGATCGATATTCAGCAGACTGGGTGATTTCCCGCGGAACATAATTTTAGACCGTGCGCGAGTATTCAAATGCATTCTCGCAATGACGATTTTTATTTGAAGGCCGACGTATCTTTTGGTTTATGAAGATGGAAGGTCAGTATTGACCTCCAGACGTCGCGTTCTAAAGCGGAGTTACGTCGATAAAGCTACGAGCGAGGCCGCAACCATAAACGAGAGCCCATATCATCTTTGACGAATAACCGATCCGCGGAAGATGGATGTAAACGCGAACACGGAGCACACGTAAAACATGGACGGGCTAAACGGCCGCAACAACCTCGAGAAAAAGTCGATCGGTCGTCCCAATACGACGTAATCGCAGATTTGCATCTCCGCGAGTGCGGAAGCATCTCACTTTCTGTATATGCAGTAGCGTTCCTGCGGCGCAGTGTCGGGAATACCGTCGAGCAAGAGAAAGATTGTTTTAAACAAAATGAGTACCTAAGATAGATATTTTATTCTTCCTCGTGGGAGTATTGTATTCTTCCGCTACGCTTCGGCAAACTGTTCGATCGGCTTCTTCACTCTTCATGACAGCCAGTATGGAAATGAGGCATTTTCACGTCTCGAAAGTGTTATATCGACGTGAATGTAACGGCTTGATATATTACCTTTATCGCGCGGATCCCTTCGATTCGACGATACTATGAATGCGGAAACATCGTTATCGAGGCACGTCGTAATAAACTTTAACCGTCGAAGTATAATGGAAAAAGGGACAGTCATCTTCCATTGTATGCTTTAGTCTGTGTCATTAACATTTTCTGGCGAGAAAGAAGAGAATAAAATATACTTTAATATCGATTACATTTGCAAAATTTTGCCACCTTCAATTTTTCTCTACATCATTTATGCATGTAATAAACAGAACCAATTGTGCACATTAGATAAAATTTTATATGCTGAGAACACTTTTCCAAAATAAAGATAATGTCCACAATTGTGATAATTTTAATTCTATAATCATTATGTCGATTAATTGTGTCAAAAGATACTTTCGAGAGCAGCAATAAATAATTTTATCATATAATTTTGTGCTGTGCATGTCATGTTAAATGCTTGTCACAAGTTTAATCGTACACTTATGCGTTACTTTGACTTCCAAGTTACATCAGCTTGAAAAGTTTTCCTACGTTTCGTATATATACGTATAATCCGCACCTCGAATTTTATGTATACATTGCTTTGTGTTATTATATTAGAACAACATGTCGTCTGAGAAACAGAGTAACTTCGTGAGATACATATAAGCCCAATCTCACGTTTCATCCACACCGTCAGTTATCGCGCATAAAGCTCTTGGCAGAGTTTCTGTAAGATGAGCGAGCGGTAGTTGGTCCCTTCATCCGGCCTGACTTCACCCATGCAAGTTAGACCGAGAGCGAGTTTCAGTTTGACAAATTAACAATGAGCCCTTCGCCCCAAATTTGCTCTTGCCAGACTTTGTGTGGCTCGCAAGACGCGTTAATGTTTACGGATCCCGTCATAAATGTGAAGAATTCTCTTCGGGGAGAAATCATACATGTACATATATATATACATATATATATATATTATATGTGCATGTATATGTTTTAACATTTTTAATTTAAAGTTTTTAGTGTTTTTACCTAACCCAAGCATTGCAGAAATGGACCTTAATGTAAAGTAATTACAAAACATCTCTTTAAAAATGAGTGAGTTTATTCATACAAAATGGTTTAGAATTTTCTTTTCTTTTTTCCTCAAAAACCACAAAGTCAAATTCTCGTACTATAATGCACATAAATTGTAAAACCATAGGAATAGCGTTTATTAAAAAACGCATTTTCCATGGTCATAATCTGAAACCAAATGTTGAAGCAAAGAGTAAGCAAGGGATTTTCTCTAACTGCTATTTGTAGAGAGTTTTCGAGGTCCTACGGAAAGCTTAAAAGCGAATTCCGCGCACACGTGAAAACTTGTGCGGATTTATATTTAAATGTTACATGAAATTTTAAGCGTCGCCTGTCTTTGTATACGCGAGACAAACGGGTAACGGAATTAAGTTTATATTAAAAGCTCGAAACGTATGTATGTTTGCTGTGGAATGCAGCGCTCGGTCTTTACCGTCGAAATGTAATATCTTTCATTGCGCGCTCGCGTTGTACGCGATAGATACGCCTGTCGGAAGGATAGTCGCGCAAGCACTTCAATACTTTGAACGCTCTTCAACTGTGTTCCGTGATGAGGTTATTAAATCTTCTTATCTTAGTCTTCCTCGTGTCTTCATTTTCCGCGGCGAATATTAAGCAATAACGGATACCTAATTAGCCGATGGCGGCTTTCATCCAACTTATCTCTTTCCACGCTTTACTATTACGATACACCGGAGGTACGCGTTCTCCGCTTCCGCCGGCGACGATAGACCGGAGAGCGAGCTTTCGAGGAAGCTCCGGAATTAGGTCGGCGAATGAAAACAAGAATAAAGAGTTTGTCTTCCGTCACTATCTCTGGTTACAAATACCTTGGCTTTCTTGCGGTAATAAATAAAAATCGCAGTACGTAACGTTTTGTTGTAGTCATAAAATGAAGAAATAATCTCAACATATGTTTTGTACCTCACAGCTTTATAAAGCATACTTTTTTATACAGACTCGTTTTAGACACACACGAACGAGTTATTTATATAAAAGACAGAAATATAGCGATAATTAAACAACGCGGTTGTATTTTGTACTATTTTCCATATTCCATGTTACTTATTGTACTCTTAATGGCAATTATTATACGCGTATAACACACATACGTGCACGAATATATCGAGTCAATCGGAACAAAAGTTTTTTCTTTGCAGTGATACTGTATCCGTCAGAGTTGCAATTGTTAAACGCGCGCGGAAGTGCAATTGCCGATTTTGAGCTTTGCGATGTGAGCCGGTAGGATTAAAGTACGTGCCTTTGCAGCGGGAAAAAGCGTTCAAAGAAAATAATTTCAGTTTCGTTCGTAAAGCACTTCTAACACTGTAAATTCTGGTGTATAGCTTTGTGTCGGCCGATAAAACCATGGGAGTTTTACCCCCGATAACTGCCGAAAGGCGTGGAATTTCTACGATATGAAAGACAAACGTGCGAATTTAATGCGTAGATTTTATTAGCCATTTCAGCAGTTTACGGCGGTTGTTTCGAAAGATCAATTAAATCCGGATTAGAAAAATCTTAGGGTAATAAAAACTATTTTTAATCACACAGTTACGATCCGTAAAATGTCTGAGGTCATCGATACCGACATTTATTTTTACTGCTATCGAGACGATCAAGATGGATTTTTTACTATCTTAATTTTTAAACATAAAATATAAAATATAACAGCGAAATATAATACGGAATAACGTAATATTGCATAAAATGCTTATCAAATGTATATGAAATTTCTGTTAAAACTCAGTAATGATAAAAAATAAAACTATATGTAAGATTATTTATATTTATATATTGTAATATTTATATATCTTTTTAAATTAAAGCTTAATATAATTTATAAGTTTAATTATTTAACAGTTGAATTTAAATTCTTATAAAAAACTGACAGGAAAATCAATAGAAAGATACGAATGTAATATGTTCTCGTATTTTTATTACATGTCCGATATAATTTTTAGTTATTGCACTTTTAAGTTAATATTTATAAAAATATTATTTATATAAATGTAATAAATATGTTACAAATACTTTTTAATATACAAATAAATGTTACCTTATGATCTGATTATAATAAGATCTCATATTTGTATATAACAATGAAAATTTTAGATCTGTCAAATCACAT
Source organism: Temnothorax nylanderi (assembly GCF_030848795.1). NCBI lineage: Eukaryota > Metazoa > Arthropoda > Insecta > Hymenoptera > Formicidae > Temnothorax > Temnothorax nylanderi. The sequence goes on along the minus strand of NW_027249148.1, from coordinate 282,894 downwards.
GATTATTATAATTGTAATTTATGTAATTATTACAAGGTAAATACGGTGATCGCTAATAATTATTGAGAAATTTATTCACATTTATATTGGGCATAAATTGTATGAAAATAAAACGAAACACAATTAAACAATCACGTTAAACTTTTGTGAGCTGCACGCGTTCGATATGCGGAATGAAATGTCTATTACTTCATTGAAATATTGTTCCACTTTGATGTTGGTCATTTATTTGCAAATTTGGTAGCATCATTTTTAATATATGTGAACATGGTACAAAGTTACTTATGTCTTTTTGCATGAATTAACGTACAGTTTATAATATTGTCACATAACTGAATGAGCAAGTCGCAATTTTCGTTCATCATTTACGATCAATACGGAAAATAAATGTAATATATTAAACCGACAAATTATAAACAGCTTACGTAAATAACTAATTAATTTTAATACCAAAATAATGTCTTTTAATTAATTCGAGATGGACTAACTACTTTAACAAAATTTTAATTTCGTTAAAGATAGACTACTATACTTTAACAAAATTTTAATTTAAGACGTAACTTAATTGAAAGATTATTCAAGACAAAAGATTAAGAAAAATAGAATTCCCTAATTAAACTTATCTTTAGAAAAAAAAAACTGATCTCGAATCGCTTGAAAAAACAATAGTTAAGAAAAAATTGCAGTAGTTCTATAGGGGCTTTTGTATTTGAAATCTGATAACATTTTAATTACGAGGAAGTATTTACGTTGTATATTTGCAAAGAGAAAGATGGAGAGAGAGAAAGAGAGAGAGAGAAAAAAGGAGATTAGATCGTTGCTCGGTAAAACGCTGAAACTCGGAAAGCGCAATGACGTTCTGACCAGAGAGAATTCGTGAAAAGAGCAAGGTGCGACGCAGAGGCAACCCGGAAGCCACGTCAAGCCGAGGCAGGATCAAAGGACACGAAAATCACGTGGTGGGCTGGTCGATGGCACAGGGTGAAATGGAAAAATACCGAGGTTTCTTCTAACACCCGTGCGTGACAGACGACAGAAACGCCAAAAAATGAAAGAAACGTCCCTGGAAAAGGTGGCCTGCTTTGCCGAGTAGGTACGTTTCAGCGAGCAACTTCATCCTTATATGTTTCCTAAGTGGCAGAAAGTCGGTTCGTTACAGAATCGAATTTTTCAGTCCGAGATCGTTTCTTATATAGAAACTTCGATCAGCGGAAGAACGATACTGCGGGAAAGTAGTGGAGCAAATAGGTCACGCTATATTTCCGTGTAAGGCAACCTTACTCTTACAGCAATATTGAACGCTCGTGGATGCCCTTCTGTTAAATTGACTATCAAAGACATTAAATTATAAGAAAATTGATTATTCTTAAATCGCTCGCAACATATCGTTCAGATTTTTCTTGTAACCTTTAGATTACTATGTAGATGATAAGAAGAGTAGATTTTTATATCACATTGCATCTAATCTTATACTATTTGATTTACTTCTATAACTCGATTTTATCGTATTTTATTTGTTGCGTGTACATATAAAAAGCTTTTTAACAACTGATACAAAATTACGATTAAATTATCTTACGATTTCATGAGCACTATGGTTAAGGATGACTGAGCGCAGGTGCATTAATCAGAAGGAAATGAGAATGAATTTTGCACGACTGAGTATCTGGGTCTAGGTTGTGGCTGAATTTGGTATAACTCGAGACCCGAGTATCTATGTCCCGTTATAATGCCAGGAAACTCATATGGACATGTGGGATGAAGGTTTCTCCGGGATACCTAAAATTTTTCCGGGGCCCTGTTATTAGATACAGCTATGTAGACATTGGTATGTACAGATATATATGCATTGCACATGCTTTATACGCTTGCTATTAGCGAGAACATGCACCAATATACGTGGTTACCCTAAATTCCGCCCGACCCGCTAAATTGGTCGCGAGATAACTCTAAAAAATTACATGCACACGGAAAAAAATTTAGCTAAATTTAGTCGTAAAATATGGATAACTAATATTTATTGCAGTAAGAGCTATATTTTATAAAACCTTTTGTTCTCGCTGCAAAAAATGTTAGTTGTCCATATATTACGACTATTTTAACTGTAGTAGCTAATCTTTTTTTTCCGTGCAGAACACACTGAGCTATCATAAGTTACACAAATAAATGTTATTTCCTTTTTTAATGTCCTATTTTTTCGATGATAGATTTTTTATTCAACTTGCAGTGTTTTTAAATGCGAAATAGCAAAGCTATTTAAAATCGAATATTATATGTTACGTTAATTAGTCAGACAAATATAGTTATATTTTCTTTATTAAAATGTTAAATACTTCTTTCAACTGTTTCTTTAATTTTGTTAAGACACATACGACTTAATATTTAGATTAACGTTTCACAAACTCAAAAAATTCAAGAAATATAAACGTGTATAGTTCGACATTTTAATCAATTAGAATTAACGATTTATCGATTCCTATTCCTTTTTTATTATTCTTCTATTTGAATTTCGGTGAGTTATCACCGCGTGCTCGCGACTGCTCATTTAGAGCGCATTTTTGCTGCTTATCCACGCGGGAATATCTGGTGTTTATTAATTCACCTCGTGTGCAAATTGATTCGTAAGCGTTACGGATGTGCGATCCGATGTATCGGAAAACGAGCGATAAGTGCGGTGAGCGGGTGGCTGGCAGAGGCGGAACGTGAAATTAGTTACGTCGACGATATATTTCGGCTCGCGTACTCTGACCCAGTTCGGTTAGTGCACGGCGCGCGGTCGACTCGTCATTACCGTCTGGAGGATGGCCAAAATATCCAAACGCGAGACACTCGGAAAACTCGTCGTGTGACCGATACCGTTATCTCGGCTTTTGCACGTGCACACAACGGGGGTTTGCTTTTGAAGCGATCGAAGCGATCGGCCGCGCTAGGCACTTTCATGCCATCGTGATGTATCCGTAACGCCTCTCCTATGCGTACTCGAATTACAGTCGCCGCTGTAAATATCGACGTTTCCGCAGCAACGTACAGTTGGTCCGTTAGACTGCGGTCGGGCATAATCTGCATCGGACCGCGATTGGGGTCTGCGCGAGAGGCTGCCGATGGGTAACTTGTTAACGAAGTGGGCAATGTCCATCGGGAACGAAATCCACGTGCGCTGCGCTTTGTATATATGTATATATCACTGACGAAATTCGCGAACGATTCCGGCGCTTGCCGGAAGAAGGTATATGCTTTGCGCAGCCAAACCACCTCAGCACATAGGAATTGAAAGATAAATAACGAAAGTTAGAAGTTATCCGTGAATTTTCGAAGGTTAAACATTTTCAGCTTGACAGGATATGTAGGAACTTAATTTTTTTGTGAAGAGAATCGAATAAACTTTCACGTCATAAAAGTTAGACAATCGGAATGGCCTTAATAGCGTACGCTGCGATTTTTTTACTTGCAATATTCTTCGGCAAGAAAATAATTCTTTAACAGTATAAGGTATTTCCTCGCATAAATGTGCTTCTTAGATTTATGTTTGTAAAATATATGCATTCCACCTTTTAAGTTGCGATCCTTTTGCAGAAACACCATCTCGTATTCCGCAAGAGGAAACTGTACTTACAACGCGATAAAAAGGATCAATCGTTTCTCGATTAAATGTCCTTCCTAGATTTATGAGCTCGCAGATATATGCGTTCCGATTTTCGAGCCGCAGCAAGCTTGTTCGTAGGGCCTGCCGTTCCCTACCCGTTTATCATTGTATAACGATATGTCGCAATTTGTAAAAAAAAAAAAAAAAAAAAATATCTATGCGGCAATGTGACGGCAGGGCAAAATTTAACGAAAATTTATGTAACTTCTGCATAATATATTCGATTTATAATATGTGAAAACATACGCAGGGATAACGTCGTATACGGCAACGCATAATTTTTGCAATAGCAATATCGAGGTACGCGATACTACTGCGATACCATTTCTTCTTAAGTTTTATGTTCCGTTGGTAAATATAGTCGAGTTTCGAGCAAATCGCGGTTAACTAAAGTACCATCTCTTTTTATAAACTCGCTACGTGCGATCGACCAAAAATGCCGGTTGTTTGCTACTTTCTTGAGAATTTTCGTTTAAGTCGAGACAATATTCCCGTAAAAATGTGCGCCCTACTTCCAAACTGCTGTTTGCTCTTCCCGCGTCTGCTTTTCCTTCCTTTCTGATTGTCTCTCCGACCTTTCGACCGCGGACGGTCCGGGCTTTCGATTTGCTTTCCTTTCTTATTTTTTCCTCTCTTCTTTCTACTCAGCCAAGGGTCGGGACCCTTCACAATTGACGGTGCCCTAATGATGTCCACCAACGAATCTTATAATCATTCGAGTGCAAACCACGAAAGGACGGAAGGTTCGGAGTAATTTTAGTGCGTCGTAAATTCCTAACGTTGCGGTTAGCTGAAAGGAGGTCCCGATATCGATCTTGAAACATGACTATTGTTACGGCGCATCATAAGGCACAGATTGCGATATCCACGATATATCACATTCTGCAGCGTTCTGTAGAATGTAAGAGGGTGTTGCTCGTAACAACCGTTTTGGGAGAGCGTGATTAAGTGTTTATTGTTAGATCAATAAAATATACAATACCATTATTATGTGCTCAGGATAACGCAAATTTCAGTCGTATGTGTGATAAAATCGGTTTTACACTACTCCCGCGTTGGCAATTTGTGCTATATTGCCGTTTATATTTGTATAAAAATATATATATTTTTTTTATAATATAGAAGAGGATATATATAGGAAGGAATACACGAGCGCTTTTGACATTTGCAAACTCCACGTTTGTGTACTGTACTTTCATTATAATAATTATAGTAAAAAGCATTTGTTCTACTGGCAATTGTATTATTCCATATAATAAGCGCTCTTGCAAACTATTATTTAATACATCGTTCGTAATCTCATAATTCAAGCTTTGTACTTTCTATGCGGCTCAAATCGTAAACTTCTGAAGTACATCGTTGCAAAACGAATAATTTTCATTAAACGAAACTCCGGCACCGTGCCAGAAAGTGCAAAATGACTGTGCAAAACGTCTAACTGGAATACGATACGCGTCCATGTGCGCACGAAACGTCCACCTCAGGCATAGTTTTTCATCGGACTATTTACGCAGTTGGTAAATGATAAATCGCCATAGGGCTGCTGCGAGCCTCTCGGCGAATATTCGACAATCGATGTAACTTTGCGCAGCAGAATTTCGATTATTGCGGCTTTATCGGATGGAAAAATCGTGTTGCGCTTTGGATGAGGGATTTTAACGAAATGTTTCGCAACAGCCAATTTGTTTCAGCTGTTTCCATTTATTCGATATAAATGTTTCGACCACGTTTATCGCATTTTCTACGATGCATACATGTAGTTGGATAGTTGTACCATTATGAATTACAATGCGAAAAAGCTCTTTTATTATGAATACTCACGAGAAATAAAATTAATGTAATTTTGAGAAATTTTGGTAAAAAATTATCTACATGTAAACTTCTATTTTTCTTTTTATCCTTGTTTCTGTTGTTGCCATATTTGTATTTATATCATTGATTTTTATAATAAAATACATGTTATCTTTTAAAAATTAAATATAATTAATTTCTTTCGCTATTTGAGTTTCTTGCGACATAAAGAATGATTCTGAATAATAATGAATGCAGTCTCATTATCTCTTAAGATAAGTTTACGCATTTAGATGAAGATTATATCTATCCCTCGCGTTTCTCTCCCTAAATTTGCCGGAGTGATAAATGGGCACGTAAGTAGAACCAAGAAAAAATGTTAAGGAAACTTTTGACCCTTAAAGAACGCGCGTTAGAGACGACAGCTTAAGCTAACGACCGCGCGAATAACTCCATTAGATAAATTATTGCCTCCGTTCGATCGTGCCAGTCGCAAAATTGCGCGTAATAATGACAAATAAATGAATAGGTATCCGTTGGTGAGTTAAATTTGTTTCGATTATTCTGAAAGATAGCATTTGTTCACAATTATCATTGATCGTCGAGCTGTATCCATCCAAAATATCAACAAGTTGTATATACACGACACCCCAGCACACGTGCACGCACATTACGTACGTTACCCATGGCTGTGAAGAAAAAAGGCAATCTTTCGTGATCCCTATTAATATACTTTGATTATCCAAATGTCTGGGATTGTATTGTAATAAATAACGCGCTTACTTTATATTTTATACTCGATTGTGCAAGACTTGAAGGACAAAGACGCGAAGGATTGTTCTTGTAAATATCATAGCGATATCGTCAAAAGTCAGGATTCTCATGAGAAAAAAGTTCTCGCGCGAGCGAACGAAATGTCGAGTAAGCATGAGGATTGACGTGGGTATTGATCTAATCAGAGACGTTCTCGCATTCTAGGCCCCGGGTCACGGATGCGTCTTACGGGAAGGAAGCCTTTGGTATTGAAATTCGGAAGAGCTCCAAGATTGCCTCTCGAAAAAGCAGCCGGAAATCGCTTTATAGGCAGACAGTGATATATAGTATTCAAGTGTTATATTATCGGTTTATCGCGGGATTCTTCGATTGTCATTTCGCATGAGCTGGAAATATATTACGGATTTACGGATTGAATTTAAAGATTGGCTAATACCAGTTAATCAGTTAAGCAAGAGGTTTTGTATTTTATATATGTGCCATGTTAAAGATTTATTATAAATGCAAAACCGGAGTTTTGCATTTTAATTTGTTAAAAGAAAACTTCAACAGTTGCGAGTAATAAATCGGAAGATTTTCATCCTACTCGCAAATCCGTACTCCTTAGGCGTCCAAGTAAACGTTATCGATACCCACTCATTATATTCTCCAGTTGTGATGTATCAATTTGGCGCTCTACCATTAAACTGTAATTTGAACTTGATCAATCATCCGCGCTGCAAGCTAAGCGCAGGAAATGAACTTGCCAGATCGCAGATTTTGTGAGAAAGAAATGCCCCTAGGGATCGATGAAGTGTTCCCCGCCCCGATCTAAATTCTCGTTCGACGACCACTGATACATTTAAATGGAAGAAAAGAACTCATAAATTTAGTGTGTAATCTACGGTTTCTGATTTTCGTTACGAATTATATTACAAAGTTGCTAATTAGAAAATAATAAATTATTTTTGACGTACAATCATTTTCCTAAGATAAAAGGATGATCATATCGAAGATAATATTTATATTTGCGAAAAATATTCCTCATCAAAGATAATGAGTGGAATACATGTGAAAAAGAATCGGATATAGACCTAGGTGGGATCGGAATCAAAAGATAGATCAATCGAAGCGTGGACCGACTTTATGGGCAAAAGGCACGTACACCACTCACGTTTCCAAGTGTTTTAGAGAAAATCGCTTATATTTCATAAATCTTACCACGCCGAAACGCTCAGCTCGCAGTTTGCACCGCACAAGGGTTCTTCGAGGAAAGTTGAAGATTGTGCGGAAGCGTGAGAATTGTGTGAATTTCGCTCGTTACGCGTTATGATTGTTCCTTTACTTACGCTAACGTCGGCGGTACGTTTAATTAAGTTGCTTAGAGTGCAGCCGAAAATGTGACGCTATATCTTTCCACGCGATTGTAACAATTAAGATAGTACACGAAAGTTCTCTTGTTAAAGTAATTTCAAAGAAAACTGGAAGCCTAAATAATGGCGTGCATGAAGCACTGTAATATCATCAAGCATGTGAAAGAAATAAAATAGGTAGAACCCTTCTTATTTGATATTTTCAAATGTAAGTAGTAAATTCACGGTCGTAGGAATCAATAAGCAAGTTTATACACTTGTAATTTATCAATTTCAAAAAATATTAGTAATAAATAATTGTATCTCAATTAACAATTTTATATTTTTAACCAAAAGATTAGTTTCTTATTTTATAATTTCGATTAAATAGCATGTATACATAATGACGTCTCTCAAAGTTCATCAGTTCGCAGATTTGAATTATGTGTAAAGTTTCGGATCAGAAACGTTCTTATGGCTGTTGTGCGTTAGTCCGTTTTTACATCCCGTGAAAATCGATACTTCTGTCGATACTTCTCGTCCGTCATCAAGGGCGTGGTGAGGATTCTGTTTCGATGGCGCGGGAAGAGAACAAATATCAAACCTGTGTCGCGACAACCCACTTTCTCGCAATTAAGAATAACAGCACTGCGCTACCGTCCAAACGCGTGGAGAGCGACCATGTAGGCAATATTAAGACGTAATGATACCATATACGATACTACAAGTTATGGTACACGAGAGCGTACGACCTATATGTCCTATATATACCGTGCAATTGCCTAGTTAGAATCTCCAAACTTTGGCGAGAGATAACCGGCTAAGCCCGCAAGATAAAATAATAATATGAACTCGGGAGCTCAACGGTTATAAAATGCCGAAAGGAGTATTACGTGAAATGCCGTGAAATGCCGTGAAATGCCGCACCAGCTAACGTGGCAGTTATAAACGACTAGGTGTGCATAGCCTTGGCCATACAATTAATTATACAGTCGCGAGCAAAATAACTGTGACAAAGTCACGGTGGTAAATTTGAATTTAAATTTAAGCGTATTTTTAACGAGTCTTCTCTCATATTTCCGAAGAAATTATCTTCGGCGTTTTAGCGGAATTAGGTGCATGGAGAATATACTTTCCATAGCATAAAATCTTCTTTTACATTTAGTGTTCAACGATCTAATTTTACGGAACAATCGATATACTGAAATATTTAGAGCACTTCCTATAAATGCGCGAGTAATAAGTTGGTTTTTCTATGAAGTTTGACAGTTATAAAACCCTTAATCTATATTCTTAAATATATAATCGAATATTAACGTGATATGATCGAATATTGAATATTAATATTTGGTTACTATTATAGAAACAATTCTGAAATGTATTTTCGTATTAATTCAATACTATATTTTACTTCGAAAGAACTTTCGCCTAACAGCGCGAGATAATCACTCTTATAATGATTCAACTCTGAAAAGCGGATTGCTTTTAGGCGACGTAATTATATGGAATATGGAATTTCGTCGAGAGTGATCGTCGGGGCTACCAAGAATTAAAGGGGTTGGCCCATCTGCCGGTCAGTGGCACCATAGTTAACGCGCGTCTGTCTAGCTTCCAAAATTATGTCTCACACGAATCGATACGCGGTATCGTAACACCCAGCGACCATCGTCAAAGGCATCGCATTTTGGAGGGCAAAGGAAAACCGCTGTAACCGGCATGGGCAGGTCGGCCACGGCCGGAGGGGACCGTCCGCCAGATACGTCCATTGTTTTCTCGTACCAGCGTTAAAAATAGCACATAACCGTCCCTAAGTGAATTACCCTATTCAGTGGGAGACAATGTTGAGAAGAGGAAGAAAGACAGAAGAAAAAAATAAAAGAGAGAGAGAGGTAGAGAGAGAGACTTCTATATCTTCGCCGCCGACTCGTGCACCTGTTGATGGACGTTCCGCCTACACTGCCTACAGGATCAAAGAGATTCCATTGCCGTTGCCGAAACAGGCCCCTGGGAGGACTTTCAACGATGCCCCCGTCGAATAGTAAGGCGACGTGTAGTCGCGTCAAAAGCTAGCCGCGTTACTTGAAAATTCGAGTAACTGAGAAATCTCGTTAGCGCTCGGCGATGTAGATGCCTCGCAGAACGCTGATGAAATAACATCTCGGGGATTTAAATATCAGAGAGCCTCGGCGATGTCGACATGACTCTCGGGGTGTCTGAATTTTGGATTGGATTGCTCAGGACATGTCGAGTTTTCGCTGTGACAGCGCTAAGTGGATTACAATGCGCTTTGGGGGATTAGAATTTCCAACTTAATTACAAATAAAACACGAAATGGCATTTATTCTAGTTTGCGGCTTTTCTCGATGTTCCCCGTGTTGTTGAACGAAAAATTTTCACGCAAAAAATATTATTCTTTTAGTGATTACATAGCTCGAAACTATTTTGCTATTTGGGAACCAAGTACGATAACTGGTAAATATTTGCGCGTGTACTTGCTTGTATGAAATTTATGTAAATTAAAACTTGTACAGAATTTAGATTAAAGTAAATTGAAACTTATTTAGATTGCATATTATTTTTCGATTTTTACATAGAATATTTTAAACAATTTCAAGCATCTGTTTTTTCTCTCGAAAATCTAACAATATATCAAGAGAGTTTCTCCCAAAATTGAAATCAAAAACATACCGCGTCTTCTTGGCAAATGTCGACAATCCCAAGAGTAGTGGTTAAAATCGTTTGGACGCATCTTGAAATGAGACCACATTCTGCTGTCTATATTCTGTTGTTTTCTTTCTTCTGACAAAATATTGTCTCGTGGAAAGAGATATAAACCTGATAAAGCCTTTATTGAGTCTGCACGTGGACACGCGAAACAAGAGAAGCGAGTGGCAAGACGCGCAGACGAGGTCGAACAATCACTCGCAGTTATAACTGCTCAAAGACATTTTCATTTTGACGATACAGGCGAAGAAGTTTTATAATGGGCCGGATTGAGAGAGGAAAGAGAGGAATGACGTGAATTAACAGCGGCCAGACGTTCATTGTACGATCGCTCGGCGCCATGTTTCCTCTAATTGATTTCTTACTTAGCGACGGAACTTTTCGATTGGACTTCCGGAGAATTTCGTGAGAGTGCGACGGAATTCGAACGTCGCGACGTTTAACTGTTCGCGAATCGTGAAAGTAAAGTTCTGAATATTTCATCCTTTTTACAGCTATATCGTCCTATTACAGAATGGAACTTTGGCCATTCGTTGGTAATGTTCATAATAAATTCTTTAGCAGCAATCACTTCAATTTCTCGCAAAAGACTATTTTAGATAAAATTTAGATAACACTATAAACAATTTTGTAACATATACCGTGATTATTAATATATTAGTTATGAATACCATAGCTATCAAGTAGAATCTTTCAAAGCATATATCAAAAGTAATTACTTTCAACGAGGGTTTCTTTTGTTAAAGCGCTAGTACAGGTTAAACCGTTAATTTTGGTTTACAATATGGCACACGCAAATGTCAATTTTCATTATCCAGCGTCATTATATTATGCTTCCAACTCCATTTTCAATAACTAAACGGTGTAATTATGTTATGAATAACAGAGTATATATATATATATATAAATTTCGTTGTACATAAAGTCATAAATATAATTTATTTATACTAGAAGTTTGTTCATAAATGTCCGAATATATCATGATGCTGAATCATTATCCATAATCGGATATTTAACGTCCGAATTAACCACGAAACACCACACGACAGATTTTTCGTAAGATGTGGGCCGGTATTCATAGTCGGTTCTTATTTTAAGACCGTTTTAAGTAATGTCTTAAGATGCTAATACGGCTCTGTGATTGGTTAATGACATCTTAAGATCGTACTTAAGACGGTCTTAAATATAAGATTCGACTATAAATACCGGCCGTAGAGTAAATTTGGGTAATTTTTGTACGATACGCGCGCAGGTTCATTGAACATTCTGAAGCTACGTTGCTATAAAGTTCTCGACGCGCAAACCCGTAAGCCATCAGTCACGGATTAGACGAGACTGAAACCTAACACCGGCTAATACCACCCCGGCGATTTCTGACAACGTGACTGAATTTCAGCGCGATTTCCAGATCGGGTCACGCGAGTGTTACTACGTGTTTTGCATGCATACGCATGCGAATAGTTTTATCGTATTTATGTAGATATCAGCAATGTTGAATCCGATAAATATCAATATTGAGTCTGTGAAAAAAATGATTGCTGAAAAGTCTGTTTTAAGCTTTCCCGGTTTTTAGAATATAAAATAACAAAATAGTTGTTCGTGGAAAAATTGCACGAGATCAAATTGTATAAGCACATTCGACATTAAAATATCAATAAAAGAATCACATCTAATCTCTCCTCTCTTGATCCATTTCTCCTTCGCTGTGCCATTTAATGGAATTCAATAATTTTGTTAATCGTTTCTTTAAAATGTCAATTAATTCAAATAACTCTCCGAACAGATATTAAAATATATTTCCAGCGTGAAAGAAGCGGAAGTTGCTCACTGCTTCTTCCTCGAGAAATCAGTTCAAAGTTCCTCGCGGCAGTCTTTTCCCCGAGAGATTTTTCTATATCGAACCTTACCCATACTTCAGTAATCAATCGTACTTAGCATCTTTCTCGACCTAAATGGGGTCGGAATTATAAGTCCGGGGTAAAATCGTACTATTCGAATTTTCCTCATCGTTCCCGCTTCTCTTTGCAGTTATCTTCATTTTCACTCGGCCGTCTCTTCATCCTCTATTTTACGCAGGAAAGTGGTTTTATTAGTGATGTAAAGCTGACGGAAAAACAGACGGCGTATAATCGTACTTTGACTAAGGAAAATCGGCTTCTTCCATTAATCCGGGAATAACATAATATTAAATCGCGTTATGCCCTCACGGGGTATTAAATTATAAGCGTGAGTAGTTATGCGCGCATATTCGCGGCGAATATGGCAGTTAATGTAGAAGCGAATTTCACACTTCATCATCAAGGCGGCTTGAACATACCTTTCATAGGACATCATAAGTAATGACGGCACTCGTGACATCAGCGTCATTAACTTTCATTCCTACATGATTAACATGTCTGAGAAAACATATACGCAAATACTTGGATGAAAATAAAGTGGCGGCCGCGTTCCGGCCATATTTTGACTGTGCTACGGGATTTCTGTGTCGGGACAGAGATTGATGAGAGGATATAAATACCGGCGAAGCGTATTATTGCGCGAGTGCGAGAATGCTGTCGCGGAATGGTTTTATGTGCGGAACTATTCGATCACCTTCGTAGCCGTGTTCCGCGAAATATAAATCAACGAAATGAGACCGTGGCGGGAGAGGTGAGGCCTGATCGATACGCGCAAAGGAAGACCGTGTCAATTAAAACGTAGCAAAGGAAAAAGCGAACCATTTCGCCCTGCGTTTTCGGATATTCTTCGTATTTCGCTCTTCTATCATCGCGTAAAGGGGAATCGGCGACTTCGGTTACACAAACGTTTATCGAAACTCCAATTACATGCATATGCGAAGATATGCGATTTCAAAGTGCAAGAGGAATTCGGATGTGAATCTTTGAAAGGCGGCAAGAGGTGTATGGTCATAGAGAAAACGTGAAATTGTGGTTACGTAGAAGCGTTAGTGTATGCGACGTTATTTGCTTTGTCCTCTGCAGCGCGCTATTAAGAATAAAGAGCTGTCGAAGTAAAAGAGGACTTTTTATGCAATTTACTTTGGCGAGTTGATATTATATATTATTATATCGTATATTATATGCATTAATATATAATATTAAATTAATATTTAAAGTAAATTATTAATTAATTATTTATATTAATAACATTTTATATTAACGCGCGTTTGAAATAGTTAATTAAACAACGTTCTTGATCAAAGTAGAACTGAAGTTATATAAAATCGCAGCTAGTGCTATTATGGCTCAAAGAACTTTTCAGAGAAGAGCAATCATAAATATCTACATAAGTCAACAAGTTTTATCCTCGAATTAATTCGTAATTTATATTCTTATTAATCAAGTTATCTCTAAAATAAATGTAATTAAAAAAATATATAATTAAATAAACATTTATAAAATAAATCTATTAATAAGAATAAATATTACACACGGCCTAACTATTAATCTAATCTCTTAAGAAATTAAAATATTAAGATAATATTCGGTAAATCGATGACATAAATAAAAAAATATACGATTTTCATATTATGGAAAGCGTCATTTTCAACGACAATTTTCTTGGAAAGGTTCATCTTCACTCAATGTCAAACTTTCAAACTTTAGAAAGTACTGCATCCCACTTGTTCGCCATTTCACTCCTCTAAAATCTCGAGTTTCTGGACACGACTGACAGAAACATTGCCGCCATTACACGGAGGTGCAACTCCCAAGGTGTGTGTATCGTACGTGTCCATGAATCCACGCGGGGTCCTCTTTTTCGTTCCAAAAAGTTTAAACGCGGTTACATGTCGTTTCTCCGGACGCGGACATTTGTTTTTTCATTTCCGGCCTGTGCCTCCGCCGGATTGTATATATCGTCCGTGTGGCTGAAACCACGAGAACCAATAAGAAGGGTCCAGCAAGTGGAATTTATGGACATTGAGGAGAAGAAGTCCTGTTCCGCTTCGAGAAATTCTATTTGCTAAAGAGAACGGTACATTTCCGCGCGTGTATAGGAATGACGAAATTTGAATTACGAGCATGTAATCTCATCGCGCATTTTAAAATTGCTGCATCGCGACAACCGCGTAAAACCGCTCGTAAAACTTTGACGAGATACCCGTTTCTTGCACCGCATATGATGCGACACTATCGAAATTGAAGCTATGAAAGTCCACGAGGGAAAACTTTTCACCGCACTGCGTATATTCTTATCACATTTATTAAAGCTACGTTTTCGCGTAATGTATGCTCGGTTAAAAGGTTCTTATTTCTTCAGTTCTTCAAAAAAGACTAAGTGCAGATCGAGACTGGCACGATCTGTTTTTTAAATATAGCGAATATTATATCTAAAATATTGTACCGTAGAGACATCTGCGCTTGCCGTATCATATATCTTTACTTATTAGATTCTTCAGAAACAAGTCAATCTTTATTTTATTTCTTTTTCTCTTATTTCTCTTGAATGGATCTACCGTTTTTTCCGATTTTTCGAACATAAGAGAATAAATAATCGTTACATAAATGCGTATTTATGCATTTTTAAGGCAATGCATTTAAGGCAATGTCCTCGAATGGACGATTCCTCGATTACTCTTAATGCTGTTCGTACACATAAAACTCGTTGATGCGCAGTGAGAATATGTGTATCATGCAACCTGATGCTTGTAGAGCAATTATTGGCATTGTATTAATCACAGGCAAACAATTCACCAGGGTTCAGCGTATATAGCGGCATTATGCATTCCATTGCAAGGTACACAATGGCGACCAATGGCTCGCTATACGCTGACTCTATCTACTTAATAACTGAACTTGGATAATATCCGATTAATGGAGTAATAAATAGGTATTTCACTATACCAGAGTGGTCTTTTTATTTCTATTAATACCATATGTTCTATATTTTTTATACTTAACCCTTAACTAGCACACGTCCGCGATCGAACGTTATCTGCACACGGGGTGTTGTACACCCCACACACTTTGAACGTTGGGTACGGCGAAATGGAGGCTCCAAAATAGGCTTGAAAAAAATCAAGTACATTATACATTAAACACTGGAAAATGATACCCATTAGCCTAAACTATGAAATTTTTAGTTTTAAGGCTTCAAAAAAATTCTTGAACTTTAAAAAAAACTGAACTTTGAAAATTTTGAACTTTCAAATTCTTCACTGCGATGCGAAATTCATAGATTAACCGACCGAGAAAGATGCCTAAACTTGAGAAATTCGTTCTGGGGTGTTTGACACCCCGCGTGCTAGTTAAGGGTTAATCTAAAACTAACGAATAGATTTGGTTCAAATTCTCACAATGAGTTTAATGGGTCGACAAAGAAGGCGTCGATATTAAATCTTTTGCATCTGTTAAAATTTTTAAACATATATTTATATATCTGTCAAAGTAAGCTTTAAATATCAATATTATTATTTAATTTTCTAGTTTTTATTTATGTTTTTATTTATTTCTGTTTCCTTACTTCTGATAATAAAATATATTTAAAATTAATTACCTCGGCTGAGTGTGGTCTTTATGTTCGTGAGAAGCATTATTATACTTGAAGCTATAATTTTACATTTATTCGCACCTCGTTACTGATTTCCGTAATTTTCCGATGGATCTAACTGGTCTCTCGGATCGTTCATTAAAGCGAAAAATGGAGACGTAGACACGTACGTAGATTAAAATGCGACGGGCTCTATGTGTTTGTTCTAACAGCTGTTCTCAGGGGTTCCGGTAATGGCGCGGGTAAGACCGGTGCTTTGGCGTCGTAAAATTTTCTACCCCACGAAAACAAAGGAGTGAAACGTCGTTTTCCATCTATTAAACAGCGGCACGAACTTTACTAGTCGATAGGGCGTAATATACTACGAAGATAAAATAAAACATAAGACTTTATCGCGCCGCGGCCGCGCCGCGCCGGCTCAAGGAATTTATATCTCCGACTTTCTATGTGTTTACCGACATGCATTTCGACATAAATATGACATTACGTTGCGAGAATTCTCGTTATTATTACGATACATAATGCTCCATTCCAAAAGATTATCTTCATATTTCCTTCTATATGTGTCTTTTATGTATACGTTATACATCCTTATTTATGACCTATCATTATTTAATCTAAAAATAACGAATCGATTTGTTAAATCTTAGTAAAATTAATGAATAATAGTGATAAATCTTGTTAAATCTTCTGCACTTAATAATTTTAACTCTGTGTTTGCTATATAAATTTTAAATGTATTATTAATTCAGTTTCAATTGATATATGTATTCTATGTTAGATTAACTTCAAATAAATGTGCTTGATAAGAGTTATACAGATCATATCAAAAGTCAATATTATATTAAACTGATATGCCTCGTGAAATAAAATACCGATGAGGCATACATTTTTCATCGTAAAGAGAGAATCCTACTGTGGATACACATATACCGTGTCAATGCGCGATGATATATCATTGAGCGCGACGAACTTTGGCATCACCATCGCCTGCCACCGAATTTCATTAGCAATAACGCAGCAATTCGTGCTGACAAGTGTCAGTACAAGCCCTCGCTAACAATACCGCCGTATTCAACAGCGGGCGTGCGCATGTAAGGTAACCAGTTAGCAGTACGTTATGCTAATGAGATTGGAGTTTATACGAGATTTGCTTTGTTAGCCGCCACGCTCGTCCGCAGCCCCGATAGTTTCACGGGACTTCTTGGGAACTGAACGCGTGCATTAATAACGATCTCTCCTGGCAACCGTGGCGAGCAGAGTGACGCAAACGTAAGTTACCCACGTTCTAAAGTACCGCTTAGCACGCTCGGGGGACGGCTCCGCTGCTTTAATCTTTCTTGTTTCCCTAACGCTCGGTAAGAAGCCGCGTAAAACTTTCTTCGCCGGAGCAATTTTTTCCGTGCCTGAACTTCATCGATTTAATTATGTTGGCTTTACTTCCCTTTTTTTTTTACCATCCATCATTATTTTTTCGTCATTATTGTCATCAAACATGGGACGTCGATCGCCGCGAAGAAGATTCAGATGCGAGACGGATACGAGGCGTGCAACACAGATAAGTAAAACTCCATTCCGCGAGCCTTCTTCTCACAAAAATCACGTATGCGTGCATAGGCGGAGTATCCGTACTGCGGCAAACTCGAAAATTCGAAGCACGTGCCATTCGAGTTAACGATATATTTCAGGAATGTTCCTCGCAAAACCGATCTGAATTTCTGATAAAAGTCTTTGTCGCCTTAATTGTTTGATTTAGATGTGTGCATAAGAACAATCTGTTAATATGCTATGCATACTAATACAAAGTTGTTACATGATCAAATGTGATATCCGTAATTACAGATTGGTTTTTGTAATTACGTAATTATAGATATCTTTTTTAATTACAAATATTAATCTAAATTCCATTTTGCTTTATTAAAGTTGTAGCTATACGCTTCAAATAAAAATTTTATATTAAGATAATTTAAGAAGTATATAAACGTGAATATATAGAAACCATAACAATCACAACATTGAAATTTAGGATTACACTTCTTAGCCAAGAATGTGAGATAATTATCTTGTTCTTGCTTAAAAAGTCGCACGTGCAGAAAATAATCGTGTGAAGTATGAAGCTCGATATTCGAGCGCGCAAATCGTTGGATCTCGAAGCCATATATAGCAAGAAGCGAGAAAGTATATAGAAGTAGGATAAGACAGTGTCGGACGAGCTCGATTCGCAGTTCACTTCACTATGAAAAACGCATGCACATGCTTATGGACATCGTATTTGAGAATTCGAGCCGAATACAAACGAAAACTACAATATATTCCTTATGGAAATTCTTCTCAAAGAAAAAGATCAATCCGGAGCTGGCGACGGCATAATATTTCGCTAGCTTGATTTCCATCCTCTTCACGACGACAAGACTTTTTCCACTGGACGTACATGTGAAGTCGAAAAGAGAGCAACGTTGTTACGTAACATACTAAAAGATAACATTGTCATGAAAGAAATAAAAAGAGAAAGTGAAAGAGGAAGATAAAAAGAACGATAAGAGCAAAGTAGATTTCTGATCTCTTTGTTAGCTGTACATAATAAATATATAATGAATATCTTTGCCGAAGCATTAATAACAATACAATGAAGCTAATTCTTAAATGCAAATTAATTGTAATTTATTATCGTCGTCAAAACTAAATATATCTATTAAAAATCTTCAAGTTTTTTGTGCTACCAAAGTTATCTTCAATAAAGTATTGTTGCTTGTATCTATAATAATTTAGCATTTGCGAAAACATATAAATTTTTCCATTCTTAAAGTATTACTAATTGTTCACATACATAACAATCATTTTTAATCGTGTTATCTGTACCTATCTTGTGCGACTTATTCACCTTTAAATTCACCCGTACGATTTTACGAAGAGATTCCTGCGCAGAATACTGCAGGATTAGTAGATAAATTTATGGTTCTGTTTTTAAACTCCCAGGACACCGAGACAAAACGTTTGGTAATTACGATGGTATTTTTAAATGTAGCCCCTCTTTACGAGAAGGCGAATCCGCCGCGTACAACGCCGTATTCTCTCGCCACAGCGGTTTGTAAACGTCCATTGCCTGCAACCTCTATTACTTTCCACCCTCAATAATGTCAGGCGTAACAATTTGTCGAAAGTAACGAGCAAGGATCCAAAAAGTAAACGATTAAGTCAGACTCAAAGAAATGAGGACCAGTTGCATTCCAATTTTTCAAATTTTTTATACGTACGAAATCAATAGGATTAATTTAAAAAAATTAAGTTCTATGCTCTCTTACATACGTTAATGAATAAAACTTTTGGGTTTCCTCAATGCCATCAAATTTCACATAGGTACATGTCGTGAGATTGAAAAATGGTGAAAGGGAATGTAGCGGAAAGTGTAACTCGAATGGTCATGATCGAATGACTTTCCCTAAGCCAAGTCGAACGGAAGTTAATATCGAGCAAATTTGATTAAAAAGTTCTGCGTGAACAAAGTCGGTCGTTCGGTAAAGAATTTTTTAATCTCCTGATTACACTTTTTTCTTCATTCTTAGATCCCTCTTTTCTTCGACATTATGAGCTTCGTTTAGTATCAACGGATACTTTTAAGTAGCGTAAGTTTCACAAATTCGGTTCTGATATCGATTAGAGTGGTTTAATTCCTCGATAGATTTGCGCTTTATTCTTCCGTTAAGTAATAATATCATTGAAGTTGAGTCTATACAATGAGAATTTAAGGCGTAGAACTTAAGCTTTAATGCTTTAAGCTTTAAGCCGTAAAAAATTGATCAGTCACAGTCGAGTATTCTTTTCACATTCAACTGTGATTGGTCAACTTTTTACGGCTTAAGACTTAAAAGCTTAAATTTTACGCCTTAATTTTTTATTGACACCATTTAAAAAATGATGCCTGAGAAGAAGTAAGTTGCGTGCAAGATTTTGCAGCGAATTAATGCATATTACGTTAATATTGTAAATCGATTTGCCTTGCGATTAACGTAAACTCACTGCACGTTGATCAATTTAATGCATACAACGATACTTCTTCTCGCATTATCATACTACACGTAACGCATGTGCTGCAGCCGCATGCATTACTTTCTTATTTCTATAATATTTTGCCGCGATGAAGTTTGCTGCCATAACTCTGAGAAATATTTAACAGGCACGTCGTGTCTGATGATAAATGCTATGGCAACTATTTGCCTTAAAGCATTTGACGGAACTCCATGGATTTTCCAGAAATGAAAAATGTCGTCTACTCCCTTATGTATATCAATAGAAGTGCTCCGCAAAATGTGTAGTTTGAAATGAAGTCGGTATTATGGAGCAAATTGGTACGCAGATTGTAAGTTACCGAGCTTTCCGGTAAGAAATACACGCACTCTCTTTTCTCTCTCTGAGATTAGTTAAATGTAAAGCAAGTATCATATAAAAACGGCAAAAAACTGTTAATTATGCAGAACTCCACAACTTGCGTAATAATGTTACATTCCTCGAGTTATCTTGTCTTAATAATTACAAGACTAATTAAGATTTAAAAAAATTTATTTTGCGCGCGTAAAGATTTTTAAAAATCTATTCTAATTTAATGATTTTTATCCGTGTTTGATAAATACAGTGAACTTTTGATCGACATTGGCTTTTAACTTTTTCTTCAAGATTCATTGTACTATACGGTAAGTGTTAAATTAGTCGGGCAGCTTTGAAAAGGTTCATCGCCTCAGAACTCGCGAAAAATAACCGCGCGGCGGAAAAACCGAATTTTTGCCTCGCCGGTTGTAAATACCCGAGGCATGCTTCAAGGTGCTTTTATGCGCGGCTGTAGCTCGAGAAAATAATGCTTGCGACGTGTTCGAGAAAATTGGCGAGCACAGAAAAGCGGGCGCGAGGCGAGGAATTCAAAGGCCCTTTCTTTGGAGGGAGGAAAAAATGCAGAACGAGTCGCACCGTCGAGGGACGCATAAAAGATGCTAATGCGCCGCCAAAGTTTTCGCTCGTCGTCGTTTTTCCACCACCCTGTGAGGGAGCTTAGACTTTTCTAAGAGTTTCTAAGCGAGCAGCGGTGGAGCGTGCCGGGTTTTTTTCGGCAGTAGAATAAAACGAGCTCCCACGAGCGAATTCCCTTTGCGTTAGACCCAACTGTCTAACTGTCTGTCTACACGCGTACTTTATTCACTTTCCTTCACCGTTGCAACCGAACTTGTAACTGAAATACGCGAAATATGCATTTGGATGTTGAGGATTATCTCCACGATTTATCTTCATTACTGAATCGAAGTAAGAGAAATTAATTTTTTAACATTTTCATTCCACCAATAAATAAATTAACAACATTAAAATGTATAAATGGAATTTCTCTTAATATCATTTGATCAAGAATCAAATATTCCTTTGTGCTTCATAACTGCTCGCGCATTTTCGTTCACGCAATTAACGAATATAATTTCTTTTTTATTAATAAACAATAATATGGGATGACAATTAATTAATCTCATAAATGAAGCTATTAATCATTTCGCGTTATTAGCGTTCTTAACTTTTCCAATGTGTACTTTAATTAAATAGTTGTAAATTTTTATTTGTCTTTGCTTACACGAAATGCAATTATTTTTGTACCGTGGAAATACGGCTCTCTTAGAAACGTATCTCATTTGAAATATTCGAAGTCGATAGAAAAATCTTCGCGAGTATTTCTGGTCATGAAACAGTTATTACATGGAGTTTGGATGACGGATAAGCGAATGTATACTCGAGGCAACACCCACGTACCATATCATCCGTCCCACTGGTATATCGAATATCTCACAGTCAGTAAACACGCGAGATTGCGGAGAGACACATTCGTGTCGCTCGCAAAGACGTCTCAATTCTGCCACGGTGAAGAAAACGCGAAGAGAATAGAAGTAAGATGTACAGAAATTCATATCCTCCAGCAAATATTTTAGTATCTCCCTGAATTTCACATTTCGCTTTTCAGTGACTGCCCTTTTTCAAGAAGGAGAGACAAGAATAAATTTACTGATCTTAATCAATGAAATTTCGATTTAATAACTGAACCGACTCTCTTCATGTCTTGCAAAGTAATTTAAAAGAACTACGTTTTAAACTTTAACGTATATAGTATATTACATATATATTAAAATGTATAATGTAACAGAGACTTTATATACAAAATAAAATATATTTTTTAACAATTATTACATCGCAAGATCATAGGTGAAGAAAATGTAAGCAGGATGAAGTTATACGATAATTAGAAATTCTTATTATTTAACTAGCGCGACGTATATTAAATTAAACAAGAAATTTCATTTTTTAATATAAAATTTATTACCGCGATACACTTGTTGGCGCTTTCGTGTCTCAACGACAAGATAAAGATCACGTTTTATGTACATTACATTTATTTCTACTGCCGTTATAAACCTAGTGAGCTGTTCACACTCAAGAGAATTCAAATTACGAAGTCGAGTTATGACCGACTGGCCCACATAGTAATAAAGTTTGTTTATACATGTTTATGTGCATGGGTGTTTTATTAGCTCTTTGGAGCAATAGTACCTAGTATCTGCCATCTTTTTGGACTTTCTGTTTACATTAAGGTGTATGAAATACAGTTACGATTCTTGTAATGTGTCAACCAATAAAATGTAGCAATTTATATAGATAGAAACTCAGTTATTGGCAATAAATTCTATTAATAGTTCCCAATAAGATCAATAATATAATTTTTAACTGTAAATGTTATTAATAACATATTTATAATAAATTATATATTATTTGTGATTTAAATTTATTTTATATATTATAAAAATGTAATTTTCTTGTATAATCTTGCATAATTTTTTAAAAATACACTAAATAAAAACCTGTATGAATACTTTCGTAAGTTACTACGAGAATATTTTTACCACTTTATTTGTAAATATAAATTTATTTATGTTTGTCAGTAGAAGTTACCAAGTTTAATATTGCTAACTAAAAAGTTGTAGGAAAATATATTTCTTGATCAGAAGAAGATATACATAAACAGGAAGATCGACAAAAACATTTTTATATAAAAATAAGTTGTTTATGTTACGGTTAAGTTTTTACGGTATAAGTTATTTGATTTTAAATAAAAATAATATTCTGTTAAAATAATATATAACTCAAAATAATAGCTTTGAATAATAATAATGCAAGTATTTTGTAGAGCATGCAATTCTATCAGTGTCATTAGATTAAGTTAAATAATATGTACATATTTTTCGGATTACCGACAGCACGTGTAACGCGCGAACGAAACATACTAATCGAGTATCTAATCGAACCGTGTATTAGATAAGGTCGTCAGGGAAAAATAACGCTGACTAATGAAGAGACATTAAATCGACCTGCATGCAAAAAAATATTCCCCTCTCGCCTCTGACACGTCGGAAATAGCTGGTGCGACCGAAATGTTCGCTGGCTCGTAAAACGTGCGAACGCGTCGAACCGTTCCAATGACGAATATTTACCGCCATTCGCTTTTCGGTGTCGAGCGTTTATCAAAATTCGACATCTTTCCTGGATTAATGACGCGCCCAATGCACCACCTACCGCGGGTCGCTAATTAATAATAATCAGTGACGTTTGCAAGCGAGCGCGTGGTCGATAGTTGTGTGGAAGGTCTATCAGAGATATAGTTTCCGAGGGAAAATTTATCGGGGTACAAAATGAAACCAGAAACAGATGCAAACCGACAAATGAGTGTAATGTACAAAATGAGTCGTATGGGAATAAGAGATAAATGCTTTTTAGCAGAAGGTAGTAGAGACGAAAGCATTAGTTTTTTAAAGCAAAAGCATAAGATAAAAGCGTTTCTGAAACACATGCTAGTCGTGAATAATCTTTCGCATTTACCACGAAGAATTTGTTCTAAAATAGTTGCTTGTAAATGTCGTTGTAGTAAAAAAAAAAGATGTTGAATCTAGCTATACAAATGTGTCTTTTCTTACATTCTTCCACAGAATATTTGTCAATTTCTTACTAATAGAAGCAAATAATAGAAACTTGAAGGAAATGCTTTATATCTTTACTTATTTCTTAAAGCATATGCTTCGATAAGTGTGAACTGATTTATTCGTATGTTCCATTTTAACCATGTAATCAATACTCTTTGGTCTCTCTTTCATTGAATTCTTTATTGCAATAGTACACCGTTCTGAGCACAATCATATTTTTACCTCATTTGTAATAAAGCAGCAAAATAACTTTTTAATTAGTTACTTAATTATATATAATTCTTTTCTTTCTAATTTTCTTTAATATCGCGGAGTTACATATCATTTCTCGATTGTATTTAATAAGGGTGTATAAAAAAACATTTATTACTATAATTAATGATAAAAATCCATGTAATTCGTTTCATTTACACTACAACAATATCAGTAGGTATCAAAAAATCAGTTATGTGAATCTCCCTGTATTAAATTTTATCTTTATAGTTGGCTGTAAAATTATTGAACGCTGCGATATTAAAGCACCGTAAACACATTGGTTAAAGGACCTGAAAATTTTTGAGCTATAATCGAGCACGAGGCAAATTATCATTGTCCTAAAATTAATCTAAAATATTTAAAAATTTACGGGTGAGGAAAATTGGTAATGAAATGATTTATGTAGGCTATCCTATATAAAAGACAACTGAAACTAATTACAAGAATGTAATATTAAATATCTATTAATTAACATCGATATAATTTATTATATAATATTGGAATATTGTATGCTCAGAGGCAAATTAAACACGAATAACATTGATTACTATTAGCCAATATAGCTTATTTAGAATGATTTTTAAAGAATAAATTAATGCATAGAATTAATGTAGGTATGTATTTCGAATTTCATTGATAATTTAATGATGAATTAAACAGATAAATATTTTAATTTTTACGTGTACCGTATATGTCAGTAATTAAATTTATTAAGATATATAAATAAAATAATTATGTGTTATATCGCGAAATTGATTTAATGACGTGACAAAAGATTGGTATCAAGCCTCTATTCTGGCTAGCTATTCGATTACATTTTCAACCGACAGCATTTTCACGTTTTTCCTTCGGAATCATGAAGGTAATACTCTTTTCGCGCGGCGCGAGAACCGCCATTGCGAGTGCACGACGTCTAAGAGTTTGTAACTGAACATTCGGAAGATAATCTCTTGGCAACCGATTTCGTCAACGACTTTCGTGCTTATCTCCATTATCCAAGAGCTTGTCAAGGTAAGTTGCCAATGGATATAAGGTCGAGCTCCTCGTCCTGCAGTCGGGTACGCGGCGGCTCGCTCGATTTGCTCGCTAACCAAGATTCTCGCTCAAATCCTCCTTGCCTCGCGACAAGGTGGTAATCGTCGAACGTCAAGATCCTCTCAAATCGCGCTCAAAGATCGTACATGGAGAGAATGTTCAGCCGCAAGGGCTCGTCACGGTGATGAAATTGTGAAAAATACGCTCTCACATACTAAACAAGACTGAAGCAATATTCGTGCAAATTGGGGGTAATATTATTGTTAACTTGTCTTCATATTCAGTGACTTGTTACTAATTCGTGATTAATTTGTTATTACTTCGCGTGCGTAATCAGAAAAATTGCATCCTAATAACAATATATATATATATGTAAGTCTTTTTATAAAAGTTACATTATTTTATAATATATTACATCAAATATGAGATAAATGTTGCTTGTATAATACATTTCTCTCTCTATTCCACTTGTATATTATAACTACATTATATAATTATATAATTAATTCACATATTATCTATATTACATGCAAAAACTTAAATTTGTCGAAATATTTGAAATTCATAAAATACATGGCATGTTGAATAAATTTTAATATATTAGTTATTATTTATAATTATAACTGATACATTATGTACGTATTTTTGAAAGCGTATTTATAAATTTATAAATTTATAAATCTATAACTGCTTTAAATATTTAAGAAAAATGAATTAATTTCAAGTGCTATGTTACAAAAATCAAAAAGAATCAGAGAGTACATGCCCCAACATCCAACGTTCAAGCGGAGTTGAAGCACGGATGATGTTGCTGCCCCTTTAATAGGAATTTCAATTTTGCACGTTTCAGTTGTTCCAGTAGAAAACGCTTGCTCCAAAACGTTCGTTTTTCGCTTCGTTTAAACGCGAGGTATTTTATCATTGCGCGTTAAACGCGAATTGCGCTTTCGTTTAATCGTCGGTGATGTTTATCCGCAATTGCGCGACCAATAACAGAACGACAAACGGTGAGCTGAACGGCGGTATTTTTCTGTCAAGAAGATGCGGATCCTATGCGACGGCGACAGTGATAAAAGAGGAAAACGTGTATCGTCGACGATACGGACTTTCAGAGGCTCGTATTTCTTTCGGAGAATCTATAAGAATATCCAAAGCATATCGCAATATTGTACGTTTGATTTATGATTATTTGTCGTGAACCGTTGAGAGAATATTTTTTCCTCGGACAGGAATTTCATGCGCGGTCGCGTGAAATCCTCCGAATCGTTATTAATTGTTAACGATATTTTCGCGGCACCCGCTATACGCGTTCTTTCGCTACTATGGTTAACCAAATACGCCGCATGTTGTTTTAACGACCAAGTGCGCGAATTCGAACGCCGGAATAATTTATATTTCGATCGTGCACGTGCAAGTGAACTACCCATGAATTTTGTAGCTCGAACCGAGTTTAAATTTGTCCTGCGCGAATAAGTTCTATTTAAAATAACTTTTGACATTAGATATTCGAATATCGGATTGAGTCCCCAGGCTCGCATGATTGATTAGCGCCGCGGAATATATGCATTTGACTAACAATAAGCGCGGATCTTTGTTAGGGAAAGAATATCTTCATTTCTATTGTATTCTATATTAAACTACATTTTATTAAACTTAATTACGAAATACGAGAGCAGGTGTGCGAATATAAACGGAGATCATGAGCATTGATAATCCGGATATATCCGCGCCATCGAATTCCAATTCTCGAGTAGACACTTGTGAGAAGATGTATAAGATTTATTTGTCCTTTTTCCGCATCTCCTTAAATAATCGAGGATTACTTGAATTTATTTACGAATTTAACGACAATATAGAATTCGCATGTCACGTGAAATGTATTTTGCTTGTATTTGTGATATCCTGCAAGCCCGGTGGAGCGTTCAGATTGCTCTAGAGTACGTATCGATTGCTTCCGAATTGAACGTTCCTGATTTAATCTCAATCTCCGCGAAACAGTCGTCGATTGATCGGACGAGGCTTTATAGCGTCATTTATAGCGTTCAAAGAAACGTTCAAGATAAAATACCCTCATTTTTACATAAAGCGCAAGAAGACAAAAGACTCGTTCGGAGTAAAGGCAGCCGCCTTTAATCGCTTCGCTGAGCAAAGTGCTGCACTTGTTGCGCTTATCGTTTATCGTTAGCATTTTTCTGTACTTTAAATTCTTAAGATCATAGATATTATATTTTTACGCGCGCTATCTTATATTTAATCCGTTTAAAAGAAGGAGGTAAGATATAAAGAGTTTGCACATCGCTGCGCCAATTTGTAAAACGGAAAGATATCGCAAATATTCTTTCTCATTGAATGGCCGTACTAATTTACGCAATTGCAATATAGTCCCTCCTGTTTATATATAAACTCAAGCATTAAATCTTCAAATAATTATAAGATTATAATTTCATTATTGGAGAGAGACTTCAAAATGTATTCGAAAACAAATTTGCTCCAATCTGCGTGAAATGTTTCGTTCGCGCCGTTGTATGTTATCCGTTATATCTTTTGACAGTTTCCAATAGTAAGATCAACTGAGTGGAGCCACACAAACTGCATCAGTTTGTCGGACCAGTCAAACGTCAATACTATATATATATGTGTGTTTCTGATCCATATGTCGACGCGAAAATCCGTCGTGCGTTAGGTTGGAGCGATTGCAGAACGCTCGCACGGAAGTAGAGACGATGCATCGTCACGCATCGATCGAGTGAAAACAATAACAAAAAAATAAAAAAAATTCGGAAACGACGGATACTCGGTCCAAGTTTTAACGCGACCCCGGGAGCGAGGGCGAGAGGAAAAGAGAGAAAGAGAGAGAGAGAGAGAGAGAGAGAGAGAGAGAGAGAGAGAGAGAGAGAGAGAGAGAGAGAAGAGGAGCTGAAGGGGAAGAGAAAAAAGACAAAGATATATGCCTGTAGGAATTTGCATTTCGGAGCCAGTCGATTGCCTCCTCCTCGCCAAAAGTTTTCCGGATATTTCGGGATTTGATTTAAACGCACGGTGGGTTTCGTTAAAAGCTCGAAATACAATACGCGCGTCGGAGATAGATTAGTTCAGTAAATGTCAACGCCGGATCTGCAAGAATTTGGAACGGATAGATGTGTCACGGATGTGAGCGCGAGTTGAGAAAAATAATATTTATCTTCGAGAGAGAGAGAGAGAGAGAGAGAGAGAGAGAGAGAGAGGCAAAATTTCGCTTCCTGATGACTACGAGAGCAGAATAATCGAATGCGATCAACGAGTTTTGTTGAATATTTCTTCTCTCTCTCTCTCTCTCTCTCTCTCTCTCCTCTCCTCCCGTAGAAAATATCTCCTCTTTTATAATCATATTGTAGAGAGAATCAAGATTTTTGCATATTTCTGTTGAAACGTACAATTTGTCTATGCTTTATACGAAAAATGCTTTTATATCTGTTTTAGTCCTTAATTATTTAAATAAATTTAACCAAATTTTTATTTCTTTTTTTATATAATGAGAAGAAAGAAAAAAAGCTAGCTTAAAAATCTACTAATAAAAAATTATTGCCTCCTACACATATTAAATTAAACTAAATGATAATAAATTTTCAAATTGTACGTGATAAAGGTAATATTTTATATATTATGTGCATAATTGGCCTCATATTATTTTCAAATCTTCGTTATTCTTTGGATATTAAAAAAAAATCTTACCCTTTGCGAAACCAATAAGAGATACTTGTTATATGCTTACGGGATTATATCGCAAATATCGAATAAATTGAAAGAAATCATAAATATAACCGTTGATAATTGAATCGATTAATCCTATTATCCGCAATTGCAGCTCATTATCGAGTTTACTAGGTCCATAGATATATGTATAACGGTACGCCTGGTTACGCATCCATAATTTTGCATAATTGAATGAACAACGAATGGATATGAATATTTGGTGATAAGATTTGAAAATATGTACTACTTTTAATTATTGAATTTTAACAGTAATTCAAATATCATAATTCATAAATCAATAAAAGATAATTAACAGCTATTCGCATCTAATTACTTTTTCTAATTACTTTTAGTGTCTTTTTTTCTTTATAATACTCCGATAAAATCAACTTAATCTGTCAATAAATTACTATTCGCACATTCGGAAAAAAATCATCCTTTTCCCTTTTTTCATTGAGCACCCATTTTTCATAAATAAGCGTCTTTTCTTTAAACCTCGCTCAAATGAGAATAAAGAATCCTGGTAAACAGGAATAAGTTTTGCAAAGTAGCAAATAAGAAATAAATAACAAAGTACTCACTTCAAAGTTGTCTCGTCGTCGTCCGATGTTTTCCTGGCCTCTTTTCAGATTCCTCTGTAGGTAGTTCCTCACTCAACACTCTCGGAAACACAGTCGCTGAAACACGGAAATGAGTTAATTACGATCGTGTTTGGCACTAATTACTAGCATACGACGATTGCGTGAGATTTTGTACGGCACTCTCGTTATATAATCATTCACCGTTCAACGATGCGAATTTTATAATGAGATAAAGAAATAACACAAAGAAAAATACAATGTCGCGCGAAACATACGATTCGTTGGACACCCGCGACGTCTCGCAAATTAATGCAACGAACGAATCTGTAACAGTGGAAGAAATTCGAAAATCGTACGGTCAATTCCACACCGCCATCCGCAGAGCGGCGATGTTATACCTGTTGCTCCGACTACTTTCGTGCTATTTTCCGCACTCTGAATAACATAATCGTTTCGAGATGTATCCTAAGTGAATTCCAGCATCGTTAAGCGAGCAATTTACCCCGGTAAATAATAATTTGCCACACCCACCGCTTATCATTTCGATATTTCAAACGTATAAATCGTATGAGACACTTAGGTACTTCGAAAGACAATCTCCTCGACACACTTGTGAATCGCTAATCACGAGAGATTATTAGTTGTACGGATCGATAATTTCTAATCATGCGACCGTGTTTCGAGGGATAATGTAGCGTAATACGGGGAGCGATTCGCGCTGCTGCCTACCGTCTCGAGCTTCACCGCGCGAGTGATAGCGCGGTGACCTCGTGTATACACAAACGCTGTAGGTCGCAAAAAAAAAACAAGCGCTGCGAGCCTCACGAAATATTTAACGTATTACAAAGCAAAGTATGAAAATGATATCCTCTTGTTTTAGATTAGTTTCAATAATTGGATTATTATCGCGCATTCTGCGCTTCGTTTTGTGGACTCGTCACAAGCGTACATGTATAATTATAAAATTACGTACTCTCATCGAATTAGAATTCAAATAATAATATCTCTATTGGTCTGTTCTGGCGGAATTTTCAATTCAATCGAGCGGAATGTGTCGTTATTTTAGGCAACGCCGTATATATACATATACATATAATGCGATATATGTGTATATATTGAATATGTACTCTCTCGCGCTTTCCTCGTAAAGATCGGAGAGAAAAGGATGCCGTTCAAATTTCTCTATGAACGCTTTGGCCGCCCGTTTCTTTCATCGAAATTTTCTCTTTCAGAATTACCGCACGCTTCAATCGTTTTATAGAAGGACCGATTTCTCGCTTTTCCGCTAACATTCGTGAACGGCATTCCCAAGTAATTTGCTGCGAAGCTGTTCATCGAAGACGGTTTCTAGGTACTCGATTCTGATTCTCGAAGCTACGGAGGCATCGAAATTACCGTCTTTATCGATTTTATTTCGCGAACACGTATTACGTTTCACCTATATTCCATGCTTTTCTTAACTGCGTCAAAGCCTATTGTTATTTCTGACAAATCAAAATAAAAATAACGTTTGCGATACGATTAATATTATAACACACAAATAAAAAAGCGGTAGTTTTAATATTTTAAAATCCATTGCGCTGTTTGTTTCGCTTAATTATGATTAACTAAAAACTAAATGATATATAAAATATGCAAGTCACACATATTTAATTCAATATACTTTACATTTTTTATTCCTAAGACTTGAAAATATGTTAGATGTTAAGGGATAAAGAAAAGTTTTGTAAGAAGGGGGACAATTGATGGATTTTCAAATATTTTGCGTTACGCACACAGAATGTCGCTGAAAGTTCTACGCTACTAGCGGAATCCTATCACTATTCTTGCAGCGAGTTGGAGTTGTCATTTCTTTGGCAGAAAGTTTCTCGAAAGGTTTGTGAACTTTTCGCATGTCTCCCATTTATCAAAGCAGCTCGCGTTATCTGGGTACGGCCTTCTGAAGTTAACTCACGCGAGACGTTAGAAGCTTGCTGATAACTGTGACAAGCGTGCATATAAAATACGCGCGTATATCACACAAACGAAACCTTTGTAGCACGCCGAGCAATTTTCAATAAAATACTTTCGCCATACCGTACCTATATCCCTGCGTATTTTTCCTCCGTCTCTCTATCGCTTTCTTCCTATTTCACATCAAATACAGATACGTTCGATACAGATACCTATATGTATTTAGCTTAAGCAAACACACTTAACTTTGTCTATATTCAAACGTCAAACAGCTTGATGCGTCCCGCACTTTTTTCATTTATATCGTACTAATAGATATATGTCAATTCAGTATAATATATAAAAATAGTACTTAATTTAATTGCACAACAATTTAGATTTTCATATTATAATCCGTCTAGATAATCTAGATAAAACTAAAATTAATTCAGAAAATTAATTTACATTAAAATAATCGAAGGTAGGCATGATTAATGTAATTTTCAATACTTCTTATTATTAATAATAAAGCTATTTTTCTTACTATTACTATTACTATTATTTATTTTTCTGCATTCCCTTTATCTTTGGTCACTCGTATGACGTTCGAAGCGAGATTCACAGGGCGAGCTTGACCCGCTGTTGATGACATCGTGTTCACGCATTCAAGCGACATCACGGCAAAATAAAGCAGTTGGGAAAAAGCCTCGTTTCCGCGAGGATGCGAAGAGTGAAACAGCGGGGAAGATGGAAAACGCGCGCGTGAAGGACCAGAAATTGCGTTCGTCGTAGTATTTTGCATATACCAGGTTTTACCAGTGGAGGGCCACCGTGGCCTGGCGTTTGCGTTTACACAAGAATTGTCCATCTGTATGTACGTCCACCGCCAAGGGAGCAAATCCAAGAGCAAAAAGGGGAACCGACAGAAACATTCCGGCGCGATTCGCGGTTGAATTCTCTTTTCCTATATATCGCCGTATTTCTTCATTCGCCGGCGGTTTTTCCGTTGGCCATGAACGAATTTCGTTTGCTGTCTTGCATCAAGGAACCACAAAATCGTTGAATTGTGTAGAATGGAAAATGATATTGGAGAATGCAGTTGAATGCAATAAATTGCAGCTAAATTGGGCTGTAATACGCTCTCGAAATGCACTTAGTGATATGATTATCGTGACTGCTGTCGTAGAATTTAATGTCTTGAAAACAGAGCAAACTATAATAATTCTACGGTAGAAAAGGATGCAAGAAGAAAGATGAATTATTCTCTTTGTAAACTTATTGAAAAAATATTCAATATAACAGAAAATGGTTGAGATTTATCTAACGGGTTAAGAAAATAAATCGCGTGTAATTTGCTTTTAGTTTTTTCTATTAACTTTTGGTGCCCTAATTTATTTTTATATATTATTTTACATTATTTATTATATATATTATATATGAAATCTCTCAACATGGAGAAAACACATCTATTTGCTAAATTGCTACAAATTTCAATATAATAATGCATGCTTTTTAATGTCATCTGATTTCATCACAGCCATTATTTTCAACGATAATTCCAACTCATTTCACGAAGAGAGAAATGGAGCTTGCACAATGACATTTATGACTTTTTATTTGTGATACAATACAGTATGCCGTTTTCTCTAGAATGTGGGATGCAGTGAAAACTTGCGTCCGAAAGAATTGCATGTCGACGGCGCGCGGCGGGAAGGTAATTTAATAAACTAGACGAACGATATATATATGACGACGATTGCGTGAAGGGCAAAGCATCGTTTGATCTTCGGTTCAGTCTAAACGTCTAGCGAAACGGAGAAATATTTCGTTCCGCAAAAGTGGAACACGGAGTGTCGCAATAAGTGATGAATTGCGAGAACCCTCTGAGAAGATTTCTCGATGATAATAGAGTCAGTGGCACGGAGAGAAATAGCTGCAGCAATCAAATGACGTGAATATCGAGCACGTCGATATCTGTCGACCGAAGACGCATTACAAATTGATGTGATGAAGTAATAGTGGGTTCTTAAGAAATTCTTGCAATTAAAAGTTACCGATAAAGTTATATACATAGCAAGAATATACATATATAAGATAATAGAAATTTATTTAACTGACCAAATATATTAATAACTAAATAGAAAAATTTTTAATATTTTTTATGAAACTGTAAGATCAACAGATTTATGATACACTCGGTGCGTAGTAATAGCCTGTTTTTGAACTTCGATTTATCTTATACAAGTCAGATCCGATACTCTATTTAGTTTGCAATTTGTAAGCTGTGTCTTTATACTTGACGTTGAAAAATGGAATGCGAGCCAGGGAATGTGGAAACAAAACGTTAGCGATTGAAATCCTTGTTGAATATCCAATTCTTATGTCTCGATAGCAATGCTAGCAGTTCTTTTGTGTAGAAATTTACTTTGCTCGAAGGTATTTTTCCTAAAATGACAACTGAACTTGTATCTACAAAGAAGAAGTTGCCTTGAACTGAATAGCTCAAATGTAAGCTTTCCAGTTATTGATCATCGAAATAGTCACATGTGATACTTCTCATATTTTTCTATTTAAAAGGAATAAGACTCTAATACATAAAATATAATCAAAGTGTCAAA
Organism: Temnothorax nylanderi; assembly: GCF_030848795.1. Classification (NCBI taxonomy): domain Eukaryota; kingdom Metazoa; phylum Arthropoda; class Insecta; order Hymenoptera; family Formicidae; genus Temnothorax; species Temnothorax nylanderi. The sequence continues at coordinate 248,991 of NW_027249148.1, read as the reverse complement.
AACTGTTGACAAGATAGAAAAAAGTATGAAATATTGGAGAGAAAAATTTATTTTTTTTTCGTCCTTAATCGGCCCTATGTCACTTGTTCTTTTAGTCGCCTCTTACGACAGGCAGAACATACCATGGGACTATTCTACCCCGGTCCCATACGGGGATATTAATCGGCTTTCGGGACTTTATTAATAATTAAAGATTTCAAAAATTAATAGACGGAGATAATTAATCGTAGGCTCATTAAAAGCGGTAGAACTTTAACTTTCAAATGCGATTAAGATTATTTCGCTGGGATTTTTCTGCGCGAAGATTTTAGCGATTAAAATTAGTGACCTGCAATCTCGATGAAAATGTTTTTAAAAATAAAGATCTCGAGATAAAATCTATTTTTTTCGCCATTAATTGACGATATCACGTAAATTAATTGACGAAGATAATTAGTGCATTCGTTAGAAGCGGTAGAGTCTTAGCTTTCGAACGAAATCAAAACCTATGATTTATCTGAGCGAAGATATTAACGATTATATCGATCTTTGTATATCTTGATCAAATACCGAAGGCATGGCCAGCGTGCACGTGTACTTGGTAGCAACGTATCATATTTCAAAGCGCATGTACTACACGTGTTTTCACATCTTTTTTTATCACTTGTCAACTGAGGCGTGAACTTACAAGCAAAAACGTGCGGCACGGGGTTCTTTCATGTATGTGCACGTGCCTAATTTTCAAAACGCTATAATTTCACGAAAATAGACGTAGAAACACAGGACAAAGACCAATCTTCTTCATTTCGCGGTCCGCAGATGTCTACATTAAATACATGCTCTTATCATGGCGTGGCATATGTGGATATTTGCCTATAGTGAGTTAAAGACTTTAGAGATTTTATTTAACATGTCGGTGCATGGCGCTCAATTTCGAATTGCATTATTTATCAAACAAAAATTAATGTTGGTTTATTATTATGCGCATTAGAAATCAATTTTACAGTATATATATAGTAAAGTTATTGTTATAAAACAATGTTTGAATAAAATTTCATTTTATTAAAATTAAAATTAAAATTAAACTTTTAATAAAATTAATTAATTAAATTTTGAAGAATACGTGTTCCCCTTTTTGGATAGATTATTAACTTGAGTAATCAAAAGGTATATTTCGAAAACTTACAATGAAAATTCACGAAAATATTGATACTTTATCGCAGATTGCACATGCAAATTGTATAAACGTGCTAAAATTATCTGTAGTAGAATTTATTAGAATACGTGCAACCGTCACAATTAATGAAGAATAGAGAGTAATTTTCAACAATTTCGAACAGTATAGACTTTGTTATCAAAGCCGCAATGGTAGCAGTCGTTACTGAAGACGGTCTTATGCATCCCCTTAACTTCTCCGAGATGATTAATGGCTGAATAAACTGTGATAGCAGTTTGTTCAAAGTGTCCAACAATCGATGGTCTGCGCCAGGTTGAATCATTTCGTCGTGCGATCGAACGAGCGATTGGAATACAACTGCGACTACGCAACGGAAACGCTAATTTGATCACTTGCAAATGGTTTCTCCCGGATGTTCTGTAGTAAGGCGATTAGGACTCGTTGACCGAAAACGAGAGGTAGAATTCGCTTAAAACGATAGTTTTTTTGTTCTTTTCCGTATTTTTAACATCCCCGTATTGATCCCTCTCTCTTTCTTTCTCTCTCATTTTCCTAGTATTTAACAATACAAGTGACTCGCTGACTAACAAGTAGAACGACTTGGTATATACTCGGTGTATAACTGCAATTACAGAATATCTAGAGTTAAGTACTTCCTGTGGCATCAAATGAAAGACATCCTCCCGAATGACGCGGACAATAAATTCACCGCGTTGAAGAGCGCTGTTTGATGACGCGTTTTCCTTTGTGCTCTTTTTTTTACAATGTTTTCCGAGGGTATCCTTTTTCTTCCACATTTTATCATTTCGTTCGGAACGTTGTGTTAGAAGTGAACAACTGAATATTCGAGTGCGTGTCCATGCGCCATTTCTTCTAAAAGGAAATAATTGATGCTAAATATACCTACTTGCGATCGAAGCTCGCGAAGACCGAGCACGCGGAAGAACTATTTCTATATACGAGCGCACGTCCAATCTACCACGAAGTTATAAAAGTTACAGTATTATCGGCGTGGAAGAGAGTTAAAAGCGCAAGAAGAACAAAGCGCCCCACAATGGCGCCGCTCGATATCGGGCCACGTAAACTCGTTGATTCGCGATCGCCGAACAGCTCCCAGTCAGGACTTTTTCATCCGGTCTCGGAGTAAAAACTTTCTTTTCGGGGAAAGTTTCAAGCGATATCCAAACAACCGATTTTCCGCCGTGTCGTTGTTTGCCTTGCCATCTTAGAGAGTTACTTGACGTTTCTCAAATTTTCTTCGCGCTCGCCTGACTCGCGATCGATCTCTCTCTATATTCTGTAGACGCGGCGTCTAAAAGCACAGCGTCTGGACCGGCATTGACGCAATGCGTTATAAATAAGATTAATGCGCGACGAACTCAAGATAACAGTCGTTAATTGTAAGGCGGACTTTTCATCGAAGAGCTTTTATTTTAATTTTACATTCCATTCTTGTGGAATGCGAATATCACAATAGGGTCATCCTAAATATCACAATTGCGGTATCACCCGAATGTCCGAGACTCGACCACGTATTCCTGAATGTTGCCCGATATCCACAGGAGGAACTGTTCGCGACACAGCTTTCCCTGCATCGTGCAGCCATCAGCATGATAGCTGACACCTTGATTTCAAAACGCATTCAATATACACCACCCTTGCACCACGCATGCTCCTGCATGTAAATCCTTCTATCATGCCAAGATAGAATCTCGGTCGGGGGGTTATAAAATAGTTAATCGTTGGTTAAAATAGCCACACGTACGAAACAAACTGCTGTACAATTGTATACACTAAATTATAAATAACATAGCGCGCGATCGAAAATTTCAACATTTATTCCTTACAATTCCGTTCTCATAATTAGAAAGTGGAATATCTAATTATTAGTGTTTTCTAATAAATTTCTTTTCTAATAAAAAGCAATTTTTTAATACAAGATATAGATATGTAAGCATGGTAAAGAAAATAAAATATGAATTATTTTTATACAATAAAACTGACGCTCTAATTTTCAAGATAAAGTATAACACGCATATGTATACGTATATTAGAAATACTCGTAAATAAAAATTCTTTAGAAGAACGAGAATGTCTGTCGAAAATTTGTCATGACTATAGTTCTCGCAGCATTAAATGGTTCAGTTAATATGCGAAAAGGAGGAACTGTACAATGTAAGTTCGCAACGCGCGCGCAGAGCCGACGCTTTTCTTATCTTACATGACGGGCGGTAAACGAAATTACCCTCTGCGATTTCATCCGTGCGAACGAGGCGGGTAAGTGCACCTACCGTAAATTTAACAGCAACCTTTAAAATTACCGGCATATACTAAATAAGGAAAATTACAGCTCCTGTCATTCACTCCCTATTCGGATGAATTAACTTTAATAATGTATTAGCCAGTTATCGCAACGCATCTGCGATGCTTCTTTGCAATTTATTTATTACGGATAAATTTAATTATTTTTAACACAAATATATGATTTTATTTGTCATATAATTCCGAAACAAAAATTTTGAAATTATAGTTTGAACTACATCGATAAATCAATTTGGATTTTTATAGAAACTGAACCTTCTTTAATTTCTTAATGCATTAAAAAACAATTTTACTGAATGATATCTACAAGTAATGTAATCTTTACATTGTATCTCTGTATCTATGTGCAATTTAAGAAGAATATAATATGTTACAAATAAAATTTATTTCATGATGTCAATAGCTTCTGTTTATTACGACAGAATGTATCTTACGAATATTGTCATAATGATGATAACTCATAATTCATAAAAATAAAGTATCTCTCTCAAAAGGCATGTAAATGTCTCTAAATGCTCTATTCTATGTCGTCCGTAATTGAGTGTGACAATGCAGCGGTTTCTTTTGTACGTGCGGATTTCTTAGCAACCTCACAAAAAGGAATACTTTCGGTTTTATTACGAGAATAAATCGGATCGATCAGAAACGATATTCTCCGATACAGAAAGCTGACGCGGGATACACTTCACGCGGGGACTTCATTCCGCATGGACGATTCCGCTGGGCAGAAGAAATCAAACGGACTTTATCCGGGGTGCTCAGAATCCGATTATATCTACTCTGTCGACTTCTTTTATCCCAACAACATCCGCAACCTGGTACACGCTGCTTCTCTCTCTTGAGATAACTGGATCCGAGGGTGAAACTTAATGTGAGAAATTGGGGGAACATCTGCAAAAAGACTGAAATCGATAATGTGTTGTGTTTCTATCAACATGCCTGATAATTCACTTTTCTTTTTCCTTCTGTTTGTACTTTAATATTTAAAATTAATTAAATGAACATTAATTGGCCATCGTCAAATCTCGTAATGTGCAAAAATGTGTGTATAATAAAAACTGATCTTTGCCTTCGTCTTGTACTACGTCACTGCTTTATAATGCTCTATAAAAATTGAATAACATTTATCTGAGATAAGTTATTAATATCACCGCAGACACATTCTCGACGTGAGCGCGATAATAATCTGCAAATTAACGCTAGAATTTAATTTCCCAGAGTCTGCGCGCGATACCGGCGCGGTTGATGCATTTATTACGGTATAATGACATCGCCGGTTCATTTCGCAAAGATTTCCCAAGAGCGCGGAGCTTCTCGTCGACGCACAAAATCTGCCACCCTTGTTGTCGGCCTCTTTATAACGGCGTCTACGTTGAATTGCATTTGCAACGAAGTTGAACAGCAATTTTCTGTCAATCGACACGTGTCCGCCTTGTGAGAAAATGCATTATCCGCAGCCATGGTCGGACGTTCCATGGTTACGGATGTACATTGCGGACACGTATATCTAATGGCGTATGTTTCGTCATGAATAAAACAGCTACTGCCGGTAGAAACCTTTGCGGCGGGCAGTCTCTACTCCGGAATATTCATATTTTATGTGACTTTCAGATCATCTCAAAGCACTACGTTAATGTACAGAATTCGCCGAATAACGTGTGTCAATAAATCATGGATATACTTGCAAGATTTTGCAGGTTACTTGAATATTAGAGTCCAAAAGTTTATGGTGAACGCGAGGTTTACCGGACAATAAAAAATTAATGACCGCAGCATAATAATTATAAGAGGAAAGGGCAAAGCACAGGATATGTGCAAACTTAGAAAGAAAAAGAGTAACAAACATTTAAAATATGCGTAAAATATAGATTAAACAGATTTTTCTGCATGCTTTCTGCCAGAACTCTCCTTAGTAACTACTCTTTTTTTTTAATATTGCGACTTGCAACGGTGTATTAATTTGTTAATAGCGGTTCAAAAATAAATCTATCTAATTTAAGACCGTATTAAGTATAATCTTAAGATGTTATGAACCAATCACAGGCCGCTATTCATAATCTGCAGATCTTATATTAAAATCGTCTTAAGTCTAGTCAAAGGGAGTCTTAAGACTCCATCCAACCAATAAAATGATTAGCATCATAAGACATTACTTAAGACGGTCTTGAAATAAAAACAAATTATGAATACCGTAATAACCTTTGCCCGGCTTATGTGTCAGCATGTAAATCTATATATCTTATTACAATTATAGGATATATTTTTGAAAGAATAAGTTTTGAAGAAATATCGCGAGCAGAACATTGTCCTATTACGACATAAAGTGCGATCTATTATCGAGTAACAAATAAAATTAAAAATTGACTTGGTTTTTAGAGATTATCGCTCATCGATAATTATCGTGGTTTGAGCAATTTCCTCGTTATTCCACGTGCTAGCTTTGCGGTATTAACGCGACATCGTACATTACCCGTTGGCGGATGTTGCGTGACGTTTTCGCGGATGCATCGACCAGGGTGCACGTTCGCGCGCAGGTCGTCACGTCCTCGCATTGACTCCCCTTCGATTTATTCACTTATCGCGACATGACGGGGCACCGTGGGTCGCATATTAACGCGATCATGACGAGCATCTCGCCTTGAATAGAACAAGTATTCGCGCGGACGGTGCATCCGGCCGCCTCCCGGGGAATTTTAAGCTTGAGAGGTTTTTTAAGATGGCGCTTGTAAACGAGGCACTCTCGGTACACGGTCTGTAACGTTAATAACCTTTGCCCGGTAATGCGGAAACCCGGACACAAAAAACAGACCGCTGTCGTCGCTTTCTCGCACGTTGCGCGACTTTCTTACGCGCCGACGTATAACAGCAGTGCTCGAAAATGTACAACTGTATCTCTCTTCTTACACAGCCTTAAAATTTATTTTCTTAATCACACCGTGAAATTTTGTGCTGCAAAATGTATTAAACCACGAATTTTGGGGTGAGACCGGACACCACACTTTTGTCTTACGTTACAATTTTTTATTTAACACATACGAGTAATTCGTTATTACTTTTTATTACTTCTGTTGCTACCTTAACTTTCCTGATTGATTTCAGCGCGTACAAAATTCATAAGCTGTAACGTAATTAAAGTGACAAAGTTCGACAAACCGTAGATCAAGTTATATTACAATATAGAACGTAATATATATATATATATATATATATATACATATATATATCAGATCGAGTTGGGAAATTTTGAACTAAAAACGCTAACTCAGCCGATCTCTGAGCAAAACTACTTTAACGGGCCTTCCGGTCTGTCACCATAAGTCATTAATACCCGTCCACCGGGCGATATATGCAACACGTGCGACTCCACTCGCCGTGATTTATGCAATGCTGTGCCCGGTATTACTTTTGCCGCTCTGATTTATTTTAGTCCTTTTCTTCGCACCAGTAAAGGCTCGTACGTCAGTGTTCATGAATCATGCGCGCCATTATATACCGTCCGAACAATAGTCTAGGAAAACAAATTCGCGCCTCTCGATGCGCGCGTTCGTCGAACTTCCGTACGCACCTGTTGGGACCATCCGCGTGATCATCCCTCATCCCCGTGCCTGCTGCGCTCGCGCGAGCGACAAGAATATTATGTGCGCTACTCGGGATTCGTCGAGGAACAAGTATGTCCTGCGGGAACATTGAACGTCGTTCGAGCAACGGCAGATTTCAGCTGTTAGACAACGACACGACGAGACACGGGTTGGAGAATGATAAATGGGATGTCTTAAAGTCTTCATGGCCATGTTAAGCGATCGACGAGAAACCTGAGATACGCCGCGAACGACAGGGACGTCCTTACTAGCTATATCTCATTTCCTCGTGTCAAAGATTATCTTGCACATCAACGTTTGTTTGTCACAGCATATAATTAATAATGTAATCGCCCACAAATTAGAGTTATATTTGCTTGTTAAATGCCGAAGTTATAATAAATATAAAAGAGAATTTTTTACTAATTTTTTTCTCTTTTTTTTTACTCTTTTACCTTTTTTTATCAGATTTAACGATAATAATTGATAATGTTGCTGTGGTGTCTTCAATTTAGGTGCTAGATGGATTCAGAGTTCGCATGAGTAAACAGAATTAGTTAACTTGTGCATCTATTACAATATCGTGCACCTCGTGCTTGTCGATAAACACGATATACGGTTATCGGGTACTCGGGTGCTTTGAAACAGACTTACTACTCGTCTAGAGGTGAACCTGGTGGCATCTGATTTGACTGACAATTACATTTCAAATTGCCCTCTAAATTGGCCCGTGTAATTGCTCCCGAGATGTAATTAAACCGATAGCCGTTTCCGCGGGTTCCGTCAGATCTGACGGTAATTTCGTGCTAATGCTCTGTCAGCGGACTTTAATCCGATGATCGTGAATCAGCCGTTTAATTCGCACGCATTTGCGTTTGCCTTCTAAAAACAACTGAGTTTGTGCCGTGCACGAAAATGAAGCAAGAGAAAACATCAGCAATGTAATAATGGATTAGAAGACTTTTAAAGCCCCTATGACTATTTTCAATAATATTAATTAATATGTTCCTTCTACAATGGATTTAATTGATCCATTCCAAACGATATTTTAAAAAAATTACGTACGTATTGTGCTTGAGATATTATTTTATATAAATGATTCTAGAATTCTATACAATGAAAAATTTACGTTATATATTTTTCATGAGTTTTAATTTGTATATTAATTTAACTTGTGTTGATTTTTTAACTTATCGTAAAAGTGTAAAATTTAGTTAGAAAGATATGCATAATGTTCTCAATTTTCTTTTACTATTTACATAAAAATATTTTCTTTTATTTCGTCTTTTTATTTTCCAAAAGTGCAGACTTCTTATGATTATTATTTAAGGATATATATGTAACATTTAATAAAAGAAACTGGGGAAAAACGTAAGCCATTGAAATATCATCCGCATGTAGTTACTTGGCAAACAACGATCTCGATTATCTATTGAGAATGTGAAGGGGAATTTAATATGGGCTTTACATGACATCCACTCGTTCTTTTGCATTCTAAGCGCTCCATTCTTCTTTTTAATGCAGCTACACACATAATCTCTTTATACTATAATGTCCGCATACATAACTTTATACGCACGCGCATAAGTCTTAATATTAGGAAAGTATAAACAGATGTAAAATTACACTTTTATACGATCTCATATTGCATTTCTCATCTCTGCATTTAAGCTTTTTCCCTGCGCAAATTATATTTATACTGCTTTACAAGTAGTATCTGTTTGTACATCTGTATGCTCTGTGAACGATGGTGCAATATGAAAGGCTCATCACGAATAAAATTATGGAATATTCATTATAATCATATAAAAAGAATACAACTACATTTTATTATATAATTCATTAGTTCAGACATCGAGATTAGTCGACTAATCGTTCTTCCCGAATTCATTGCCGACCTTTTTTGTGACAAAAACAGTATTAAAGACGTCACGTTTAAGTCACGTTAATCTTACATTGTAATCTTACATCGCGCTGTGTCTCTTTGAGCTTGTCTCAGGATTCGTTGAACAATTATACTGCTAGTGTGACAGACCTTGCGCCATTCCACTACAAACAATAGTGATGTGTATAATGTGTATAATAGTGATGTATATTTAAATAAACATGAAAGAGCATTTCATATCATTAAAATTGTTATACCATGTTTTTCTCCTGGCTGAGGCATTACCTCCTTGCTCGAGCAAAAGTGCATTATATATCTGGCAAAGCATACTCCGAATGCTTGATGAATTCTTTGTGCAGCGAGCGATGTCTCGTACATAATGATGCGAATGCGCTCCGGAAAGCGTCGTTGATTTTAACATTTTAACAAGCATTTGTAGCAGCAAGATCGCCTTTCGCGAAGATCGCGGCAGAAATTGGCCGCCAAGTAAAGGTAGAAGATTTCGTCCCTTTTCATAGAATAAACACGCTATTTGTCCTTTTCGTCGGCGACAAAAGGGGGACCTGGCGTACCTTATGCAACTTATGCGTGCCCGTTGAAAGCCGCGATGATATAGATACAGATAAAGCAAGAAGCATCTCTGGAAGAAGTAGTCTGCAGGCATTCATCTTCCTGGATAAACGTGAACGAGGAAAACAAACGGTGACTTGTAACTATAACCCCGCTCGCTTCTTCCGCTAAATCGCGGTTGCTCGTCTTTTTCCCGCTTGCCACTACCTATCAGTCCGATTGCAAGCCGCCTCCTTCTCTCAGTCGTCGCACCGTATCCTGGACGTTTGATAAGGAGGCCAAGGAAATTTCGTCCGACCTCGTTCAAACGAGATCTCCCCCATTTTTCCTCGGCCGGATCGGCCGCCGTGACGAATACCGCCTTTCATCGCGACTGGCGGAAATGGCGGCATGGAAAATCCGGCGTAAAGCTTTATGCGATTCCAGTGTCCTTCGGACAGTAAGAAGGGCGCGCGGGCGGTAAGATGAAAGGTGCCGCGGGTAAAGAATCGACGACACGTAAGAGGATAGCGTGAAATCGGACGCGGGTTGCAGCGCGCGAAGACGCTGGCTGCATGAGGTGAGGAGAGACGAGAAAAGGGTGACGGAAGATGTGTGACGGCGAGAAAATAATGGCACGGCTGAAATCGAGGAAGAGAGGACTGTACGAGGAGAGATCATCGCGCGAGAGAAATGAAATCCGGGTGAATGCGGAAAGATGAAGAGAAGTATTGTGGAGACGATCGAACGGAATCGGCGAAAGAGAATTGAGAGGAGGAAGAAAAAGTAGCGAGCGGCATTCGGCGTGGTAGTATATCAGAAATTTATGAAGAGAAAGAGCGAGAAAGAGGGCGTAAAATGATACAATCTGACGGAGGAAGTAGGGAGCCATAAATCCACGAGAGTTTTATGAATGGGCAAAAACAGTTATAGAGAGAAAGCTATTATACACACGGAGATTCAGAATTAGCACAGCGAAGTTATTTTTAGAAGCTTTTTTTGCGACAGTACATGGGATGATCGCTCGAAATTGATCGCCGAACTTTGGAGGCTTACCCCAATCATTTCAAGGATTAAAGAAAAAAAAAAGAGAAAACATACGATCAAAGAATCGGAGGGACGTTCTAAAACGGTATAGATAATAAAATAAAAGCGTAATAAAAATCATACGCAGCTGGTAAAATACGCTGTTAAACTTTAACTATTCACTTCGCGGCTACAATCCTGTGATACATATTATAAATTAATCTATAGAATATTACATACGGTGATATATACATATGCAACCGTTATATTAAGTACATACAAATACATACAAATTCTCAATATTATTCAGCGCGTTTACAAAGCAGGCTGCATTGCTGCGTATAGATTTTTAGTAGGTAGGTAGGTACTATTAAATGAGTGAACATATGCTCACAAGTGTTTACGAGCACCTGCAAAACCCGGGGCAAGGTGTATGCGTGCGTTCCATTTGTTCACACACGCACATGCGCGCACGTGAATAATTCGCTATTCGCGTGTAAAGTCATCGGCCTATTGGTAATATCGTTTGTTAGCGTAGTTTGATCATCGCGCGGCGATACACGCACATGCACACGCGTAAAAGCCATCAAAAACACCTCCTAGTTAAAACTGCATTGTTCGACTGCGAGATAAGCGATAGGAGTGAGATAGGTACGGTAATCGCGGTGAAAGCAAGTGCGTGGACAATTTGAATATACTTAATTAAAGCCGGCAATTTTTTGCGTTTCCGTAACGGCATCGCGGTAATAGTACAATACAATCTTCGTTGTTTTTTTTTTTTCCGAAGAAATAATTCAGCGAAAGAAGCTATAAACGATTACGACCCGTAGTTTATACGGTGAGAATGACAGGAAGAAAGCGAAGAATCCCCAATATCGCGTGCTCACATACGATCGGCAGCTTATCTCCACATCACATGTCATTATCGGATGTAATAGATTCCCTGAAACTTTCTGGCTCGATATGATTGCGTCAATTGTCGTGAACTTTTTGCACGATAAGTCATTTGTGAGAGCGCGTGAGCGATATTTCGATTTTATTACTTGCATTCTGCATTTAAAGTCATAAAAATGTCTTCTCTTTATCAATATTTACATTATTGTAACTTTTCAAAGCTTTACTTTACATTTAAGTGGGCAAAATCATAATACATAAGAATTTTATTCATTTTACATCTATTACTAAGAAATATCGTGTTTCCTGTGCAGAATTAATAATAAAATTATAAATCCATTTTACATAATGCCTTCCTCGTCATGTGTATATTAATTATAACCAGACTGTCGCTGTACTACTTTGCAAGCAGTGACGAAACTTCGTAATCAGGAAGATGTTTACTCTCATAAAGAAATAATTAAAATGCAAATGCATGCTTGGAACTCACTGTCATAAAATATGAAAATAACTTTCGTGTACTTTAAGATGTTATGAAGCTATAACTCAATAAAAACTTCTTGTTCGGGAAATCAGAACCAAGGGAATAAATTTCAATTTCTTAATCGCTTAACTCTTTGCATAATTCTGTTTATAGAATAAAGTATCTGCGTTTTCTGAGCAATAAAGAGATGCACGAGTAGCAATTAAACCCTTCTACCTTTCTTAATTAATCATTTATAGGACGAGTTTTCTGTAGCGTTTTTCTTTTAAATCTGTCTACTAACGATATTTAAGTATACATGTAGTGCTTACTAAATTAGATAATAAGCCATTTTGAAATAACAAAATAAAAATATATTTTTACAATGTGTTATAAAATTTCGGAATTATACAAAGACAATATAAAAAAAAATGATTAAACATTGAGATCTGGGATTTTCCCAGTGCAGTATACATTGTGGCTATTTTTCGCGTTCGTAACTGAATCAAGTTCAACGGAAACGAGCGACATTTCGATTTCTCCCACTAGAATGTTCGCCGATAGTGTGCTTGAAGAATATTACGCGATCGTGTACGCGAGAGAACGGTGATCTGGTTCGCTCTGACGCGGCATTGACGGTAAGCTGGCTGCTGGAAGGCCAGGTGACGGGACATACGACTCTCGACGACGCGATCTTCGGGGCTTTTGAAGCTTCGGGGGCACGATCGAAAGCCATCATGTCTCCCACCGACCGACTGCCTCAATGGCGTCGGATTGGATCAAAGAGGCTCGCTGGGAATAGGCATGTTTACGTAGTACATACGCTCGCGCATGTACTAGCCCACGATATATTCGAGTAAACTGATCCACATCGATATCCGGCGATATTTAAGAAGCTTAAACGGTATTGGTGTATTCCATATCTCTTTCTCCTCTGGACTACTCTTTTCCCCCTTGTATCTCTCCACAAACAGAATAAAAATTATGCCGAAATCTCTTTCAGCACGATATTTTCAACATTGTTTAAATACTACGTTGTTTAGGTAATTTAATGTAACAGAGTACATGTAATAGAGAGTAAGAAAACTAATATATTTTGTAATTGTTTGTATGTATACATATATATATACATATATGTATATGTATATGTATATAATTTTTGTAGGAATAAAGTTGTACGATTTAGAACTGAATCCTTTTCTCTGATTTATCCCCTCTTTCTTTCTATCAGTCTTCCTTTATTTGAAAAAATTTATAGTGAAAATAATAGAAAATTTTTTGTCTTTTCCAGGTATGTACGGAACGAAGATTCGCACATGTACATATTCGTTAAATATGATGACCCTATCCTCTTCTGGTGAGAGATATATCAATTATTATCATCTGTATTTATTTAGCAGCCTTAATTTATCATGCCTGTTACTACTTATTCAGTATTTTTGCAAAAATAATTGCAAACAAAACAATGTATCACTTATTGAATTAATGGACATTATTATAAAATAGGGAGACCATAGTCTAACCAAACCCAAAATGCCACAAGCAGTGTATTTAAAAATAAAAAATACACACATGTGTATCATGGTGCTCTATTCATTTAAAATTTTAAATCGACAGATTTGTAGAGAATAAAAGATGTGTAATAGGGTTTGATTAAAATTAAAATTAATAATAAAATTGCTATAAGTATAAACCTTATAATTCCTCTGTGAATGTTGAGAATTTAGTTCAGCACGTTAAATTGACCTAGCAAAAGTGGATGGTAAAGTCTCCTTCCGCTGTATCATGCCACGAATATTTTTCAGGGCACCCAATCTTTTGAAGAATTTTCTTATTCTTCGGCAATATGTCGTAAAAATGTTCATAGAACGTCAAAAAATTCCCGCAGACTTGACATACAATAAGATACGAGAAAGTATATCAATCATAGAGTGAGAGACAAGTTTGACAACTACTGCCAGTCATTAGATGAAACAAAGTTTGACAACCACTGTCCCTGCGGCAAGCTCGACTGTCTTCCACAAGAAGTGTTTTACGAACCTTCATCAGCGTCGATATCGAACGCCAAGCATCGCCCGTAACACATATTGATTTTTCCTCCTATCTCGTAATCCTCCGGTACTTCCTCCTACCTATCTACTTCCCCGCCCGCGTGTTTTTCTCAGCGACTTCCGGCTGATTGCCGGTTTTCAATTCCGCGTCGCGTTTCCGTTCGCTTAATCGGTTTTAATTACGGTATTAGGTAGCTACGGTGGAGAACCGATCCTAGTTAGGCCGCCATTCATCGCACGATGCGGCGCACGAGCTGATTCTCGCTTCATTCTGTCGGGCATCCAGCAGTATTAGTTTTCACGTCTTGTCGATTCGTCGTTCGTCGAATTCGTTACGATTTCACGTACCCTATCCGTTGTGAACATTCAAACATCTATCTACGAAACTCGAAAGATAACTTCTTCTTGAAAAATTCAGTTGAACTCGCGGAATGAAAATTCTTTTTAATTATGATATTGGTCGAATCATGGTAGAGAGAAAAAAAGAAAGAAAGAGAAAGAAAGAGAAATGACAAAAAGATAAATCGAATTGTATAAAGCTTCCTTTTAAATATTATCAACCATAAATTACTTGATTTAAAAGTCTGAAACAGTCGGATTATTTTATTACGCGAAAAAAAAATCCTCGTGACGCAGGCAGATTCGTCGATATGTGTATTTTTAAAAAACTATTTTTTCTGCTGTAATAAAAAAAAGTGCCATACTTCTTATTTCACGAAAGCTATTTTTTGACGCAGTCGGACGAGCGTTTGACAAATGTTCTAAAATGTTTTATTGAATTTTTTGTACGTTTATTTCTCTCTTATTCGTTTGGAACGAGCTATTCAGCCGTCAGTGCTCGATGCAGTAGGTATCTAATGATGACTTCATGATTCGGCCGCGATGAGTTAAATAGCAGACTAAATTTTTTGCTCGCTCAGTGCATCAACAACGCACAAAGAGAAAGAACGAGCTGAATGCAATCAGGTTTTATTGTTTTTTTTACTAATGCTGTTTGCACTAATGCTGTTTTCACTGAATACACGCTATTTCCTACGCGTATTTTTTTCTATAATCATTTTACCGCACCGAATGTATTTCCTATGTATGTTCATTCATGACACTGAGTAATACAATTCTCTGAAATAATAAAATGAATTATTTCATTGAAGATAGCAGCTCGTACATTTCGATATTTCTCAGTGTACGTATTCGACGTATGTCCGGTATCTAACTTGAATTCGTACATACATTCGATGATTTCGGATTATTTAAATATTCCCAGTTATGTAAAATTTCAGAATATAAAATCGTTTTTAATTTTTTTATACGAATAATCGGAGTTATCGATACTTGAGTACACTTTCATGGAAGATATGAATATAAAGAATTTTCCTGTCACAGTAAAATTGCATTTGCTGTTGCATATTCTATGTGAAAGCGTTAAAATTTTATTATAACCAATTATTTAATATTGACGTAAAATCTGTTTTATTGAAGAATCTTGTTGGACAAACGTGCTAATAAAAATACAAATTTTCTACTAAGGAATATTTAATTTGCTTCTAAAGTAAAATATAATGTGTATTTAGAAAATGTTATATTAAAATATTAATAAAAATGTTATTAAAATTGTTACTACAGTGAGAATTATTATAGCGAAATAATTTGCAGATAGAGCAACATTATTTTTAGCAAATCTATTTAATAGTAACTAGTAAATAATGATATTTATAAGTAAACTTTTTCTCTGTACATACATGTGATATGATAACGTCTCAATATTAATTAGTAGATCAATTTATCAAATTTGTGTGTTTTATTTTATTACATATTTTAGAATTATTCAGTCATGTTGTATAAACTATCTCATCCCGAAACCAAAGATCGAATTCCACACAGAATATCTCGTTATCATAAGCCATGCGAATTCGCAACGAGAATTCAATTAATTGTGCTAACCGGCGTGATGAAGTTTGCTTTTCGTGCTATTATTCGCGCGAGTAATCAATTCAATGTGTTTCTCTTTCACGATTAGCTTTCACAAACAGTACTCTTATGTGAGATTAGAACAATCATAATACAATGTATTTGGGGTTAGTGTACGACAACGTAATCGGCCTCCGTTTTATAAATAGCGTCTTAAAAGTTATATGGCAATGCCAAACCATTTTTCTGTGTTCGTGCTCGGACAGGAAACATTATTGGCAGGCCTTTTCGATTTCTCTCTCTCTCTCTCTCTCTCTCTCTCTCTCTCTCTCTCTCTCTCTCTCTCTCTCTCTCTCTCTCTCTCTCTCTCTCCCTCTCTTTCTCTCTCTCTCTCTCTCTCTCTCTCTCTCTCTCTCTCTCTCTCTCTCTCTCTCTCTCTCTCTCTCTCTCTCTCTCTCTCTCTCTCTCTCTCTCTCTCTCTCTCTCTCTCTCTCTCTCTCTCTCTCTCTCTCTCTCTCTCCCCCTCCCTCCCTCTCTCTCCCTCCCACTCTCTCCCTCCCTCCCTCTCTCTCCCTCCCTCTCCCCCCCTCTCTCTCTCTCTCTCTCTCTCTCTCCCCCCTCTCTCTCTCTCCCTCTTCCACCTCCCTCTTTTTCTCTCCGCTTCTAAAAATCGGTCACATCACAAATCGCGCCTGCCTGGCGTAACACTTTTGATAAAAAAAAAAAAGGTAAATGGAGAACTGCCAGTCCATACGACGATTTTTGTCCAGCGCGGAATGCCTGCACAGTGTTAGCACCGTGTGAAAATATGTTTTTCATGATACTGTGGCGGTTTGTTTTTGAGCTGGGACGTGCAGAGAGAAATAGACCGTACTTTTGCTTAAAAAAATATAACGGAATTGATTATAATGCTACTTTGTTCAACATATTACATTACAAATAAATACAGTAAACCTCCATATAACACAGATTCGTATAACACGACGGAAAAATTTTGATAGGTATTTGTTTGTTTTAAAGTAAAATAAAAAATATTTTATATATAATATTTAATACTGCTTTTTAATATTCATTTTACATTTTTTTCTAATAAACCCTTACTGCATCTTTTATAAATGTACGTGTTCCTATTATATATAATCCATATATGTATAATCAATATGACTCGTATAACATGAATTCATGTAACACGGAACGCATCCCCCGTGTTATACGGAGGTCTATTGTACATTATTGCTATACTGTTACAACCTGCAGTTATAATACATTGCCCTGTTATGTAATATACAATGGTCCATAGTAGTTCTTTTTCAATCCCATTACTATTTATTGCTTACTGTTCTATCTAAATAGAGAAAAATATAAATCGCTATATATTTCTTAAATATTATAAATAATATTATAAATAATATATTTCTTAAATATATTATAAATCATTTAATCAAGTAATCAAGTAACCATGAAGTAATGTCACTAATATGTGCTTTGTATCTATAAGTGCGTAAACCTGCGGGATAGTTAAGCTTTATATATAATTTCTCAAGCTTTATATATAATTCTTTATATATAAGAACTGCATTTCGTTTTTTTCCCGATCAATGTGATCCAGTGGCAAAACAATTAGCTGTGGCATTCGCATTACATCTAGGTTTCGATGATACGCGTAAACAGAACTATTAATGTGTCTCGCGTAAAATCTCGTTACTCAGCAACTTTCGTCCGGTATATAGCAACGAATTAGATTGCCTGTACTTCGTTAGCAGTTCGCAAAATTGCATTTTTGTGGATGATATACATCGCGCGTCGGACGTCGTTGTCCGATCTGAATCGATCTGTCACGGCCAAAGCGCAGGCTTTTCCGGTTAATACGCGAGATTGACCGAAATACTTTGCTGGTGCTCAAAACAATTAGTATTTTAATTCGATTTCTGAACTGTAGCTATACGGATTTGGCATTGAGAAACGTTCCAAACAAGCATGTTTTTTGCAATGAGCTTTCCATGTAAATGCCATTTTGCTAAAATGGAAAAATCCAGAGATCTTATTGCAAAAATATGTTTTAAAAAAGTGATTTCAAATATTTTCGAATTTTTTAATCTCGGCAGACAATATTTGTTCGTAAATATTCACCCTTACACTGACGTGCAGTAGTTAAATTTTTCTACAAATGCAACACATTTTTACAATATGTGATGTGATTAAGTAAGAAAAATTTATACTCGTGAATAACGTGTTTCGATTAAAGATATGGCCAATAACCGACGAGAGTGACCCCAACTTAGTCAAATTTTATTACATCACGACCAAGGAAAGCGATACCTTGTCGACATTACCCAATCGGCCAGGAATCGATAATGGCCAAATTCGAGGGGTCGTTATCGATTCCTAACGCTGACAAAGTATCACACTTTATCCGCCCTTAGCGCTCCTTCGCTCCTTCTGAGACTCGAGAGTCCTCGTTGATCCAGCCCAGCGAAGCGAAACGCGCAGTGACTTTCCGCAGCTGGATGCATTATCGTACCCTCCCCCGGCTACCTAAAGCCATGCGTGGAACGATATTGACGGTAACTTTTCCCCAGCGTCCGCAAACTTTTGGCCTGCGTGGCTTGAAAACTTTTTCATGGCGGCTATCTTGTGAAGGCTCGAGAAAGAAAGTATCTCGTCTCGATCTTCTCTAGGAGAAGACTTTACGGCTGCGGGACGAGACTGAGCTCTAGCGTATAGGAAATCCATTAAGGGTTGCAGTCATTTTCGTCCGCTCGTCGATCATCTGGAAAACGGTCCGCCGTCGTCTTAAGGGCAGATTATAGGCACGATTAATAACGGCGATTAATAACAATGAAGATCACTGATGAACACACTATGTTACTCCAAAATAAACTATGAATGTGTGCTACCTACTTTAGATAAATTATATACATTTTTGGGAATTGCTAAATAAATAAAACACGAAAGAGAGAAAGAGAGATAGGAAGAGAGAATTGTCAGCATATTTATCTTATAATTAACATAATGCAAACGTAACAACTTCTATAATTTGTAATTCATAAATTTTGACTAAAACTTCTTAAAATCTATGACTATTGGCACTATTAAAATTGACATATAAAAATGTGTCACGTAACTACTTAAAAAAGTAGTTAACGACGACATATATTGTTATAACAAACAAATTTATCAAAATGCCATTAATTAAAATTTTCAATTGCGCTTAAAGCTCCAGAATTACGCTCCAATAGAATTCGGCTTACAATTAATGGAATCAGTTCTCTCTGTAAGAACCGTCATAGATAATATTCTCACCGAGGCCGTAACTAAAAATCAATCCGAGTTTTGCACGCCGCGACGTGTCTCTTTTTTTATTAAAAAATTTAGGACAACGAAGTAGCACAATCGATCGCGTTACATCGCATTTCCGTCATCATTTTATTCGGCGGCAAAGTATGCGGAATGCGTCGTATCACGTTACCAATTTTCACCGTGTGCCATTCGACCGCACAAAACGGCAGATCTCACTCTGAATTTAAAGTACACTGCGGGTTCCCGCATTATACATATATGAAAGAGACGAGCGACGAATTGGTCTGACAGATTAGTTTCGCAAAAATAAATACGATACCAAGATACGTGGTGTAGGTAACGCGTCGTCCAGCGCCCGTCACGGAGCGAGTAACGGCGGATAAAATTGCGACGATAGAAAAGAGATCGGAGGTAAAGATGGTTAGATAGCGGAATCCCACTATATCCTGCTATCCGCCGCCGTCGAATGGGTGGTAAACCAAAGAGTCTGAAATAGCAAACAATCGAACAAAAGATAAGTGTCTATAAAATCGGACGGTGTTTGGACCCAACTGGAAGAGACATAAAATTGTAATGAGTAGAAGTTCAAATTTATATTTGAACTATCTACAAAGAGACAGAAAAGAAGAGACTCGAGAGCAACAAGCAGAATAGATTGTAATTTGTTTGTTTTGGGAATATAAGTTTCCGTTGCCACTTTGTGTTTTATTAAATCATTGTACGCATAAAAGTATTTGCACTCATATTTGTTAATAACGTGCATTCCAGTAACTTTAAAAGATAATATTTATAAAGAGGAATCATATTTGTCACGTAAAATAATATTGTTTTATAAATATATTGAAGAAAATCGAGAAAGGAGGGAGTTTGTCAGCGGAGGATATACGGATATAGATCTGTTTCATCATCTTACTTTCCATAAAGAGCGAAAGAAAGCAAACGCGGAAGCTCAACAATACGATTCTCATGCATATGCATCGCGCCAGTTTTGGCACCCGCGTTACGTTCAATTATTCATCGGTGCCTCTTTTCCGAGCCTCTGGTACAAGTCAAATTCTAAGTAAATTCCGTAACCATTATATCGCTGTCAATTTCCAACTTTTAACAGTGCGGCAATAGGGGAGGCCTGATTCGAATAATGTTCCGACGTTGCGAGTTACTTGGTAACGACGTGTATTTTCATCTCTATTTAGTGCCGAATTTAGCTAAATGCGGTTTGCTGAATCTACCTTTGATTTAGTTTAATACGAAAATAGCGTTTTGCCGCTAACAGCAGACAGGCGCGTTTAGCAGTAAACGCGCGATGGGATGACGTCGAAATGTTACGTTATTCGAGCGAAACTGTTTCGCAGAGCTCTGATTTCACGAGCGACGAGATGGCTATCTTTGCGCGAGGATACTCGAGCGGAGAAACGGCGAGAGAAATCGAAGGAAGAGACAAACGGACGATTTTTCCGTTGGCTGACCCGCGCCGCGCCCGTTGCACGAAAGACTTTCGAAGAGTTCGCCGTTCCGCGAAAGTATGAAGGTATTCCCCAGCGAGTAATTTCATTTATCATATGGGACATCGTCGTGCACGGCGATTATAGGCGGCTCGGATTACACGGCGTGTCGACGAAGAATCGTGGGACTTCTTGCGAGAAGTTGAACGTCATAATTCTCCGCGGTCTCGAACGCTTTTGTGCGAAATATTAGCCGAGAAAGCAACGTTCTAGGAGGTGGCCGCGCTGTTGCGAGGAACGACGAGAAAATCGTTTTTACGATCGAGAGTTGTATCACATTCGCGCGCGCGGAGCGGAGCGCGAAGGCGAAACGGCAAAGAGATGGCGGAACTTTTCTCCGCTGTCACCGCCGTACGTCAGGAACCATAAATTACGCGTGACCTCTTTGCGAATTCCCGGTGACATCCTCCTACGCTACCTCAATGGTTTCGTCGAATTCTTTCGCCCGCCGGCCAGTTATAACTCGAAACTTCACATCGTTCAAGTGCACCTGCAACGTACTTTCACTGATACGCGTATATTTCACTCATGCATCTTTCAAAAGTATCATTCGTATGTTAATATAAAATTATCGTTAAAATACATTAGTGAAAATGTAGTATATATTTTATACATTGATTAATTATCATTAAAAAGTTTCTCAGACGTTCCTTGTTATTAAACGATTTTGATGTATGTATTTTAGACGATAAAAATAATGAAAGATAATAAGCACAGCGTTATACATCCTTTGTGTAATTATCTGCGCGAAAAAAAATAAGAATTTATAATATTATTTATGTACCGTAAAGTCTGCTTGCAGCAGAAGGAGATAGACCCGTTAATGAATCAAAATCCTCCTGTTTGATATCCTTACTTAAAAAAGTTTTATTTAAAAAATAATATATTAAGCATGGAGAAATATGTGAAATTTATCGCATATGTAAAATTTATTAGCAGAAATATCTCTACGTTATATATAGCACACACGTGTGGACTTAAATTAACATATTTTTTTGCACCTAATAATAATCTACTTGGTATTTGCATGATATAAGTTAAATCTAATAATACATTAATTTAAAGGTCAAGCATATCATATATTTATATAATATAATTTTAACAAGAGTAAATTTAACTGTATTTGGATTAATTTGAGAATATATAAAATAAAATTAATTCACTTTACATATTCTTTTACTTTAATATTTTTTAATTACATACGCAAAACATTCTACTCAATTCACCAACAAACACAAGTAAAAAAACTTATTAAAAATTGTTACAGCTCCTTTAATATCTACAATTCTTATTGTTTTTGTTTACCGTACATGGAATTACAAAGCACCAATATTAAAATCTGATTACTTATGAATCAGGATTTACAGCTAATGTCGAAATTGTGAATATATTCAGCTTTCGCCCAAGCCTCTCTCTTCGCAAGATAAACTCGCCGCGTTAGTACGTTATTTTTTCTCTTTTTACTCCCCTATAAAACGGAGTTTGTCGCAGATACGAATACGAAAAGGCTTTCCCAATCTCTTCGCGATTCCTGTGCGACTTCGATACATACAATTCCCTTTCTTCCCTCCGATATATAAGCAACCGTTTATTTTTTTATCTCCTCAGCAGTTTCGTTCGTTAATAGCTGCCAGTTTTGCATTACGTTCTCATTGATTATACTTCACATTATATCCCACTCCATATTTTCACAAGCCGTGGAAGAATGTCTGTGAGAAATACTCGCACAATATTCCCCAGCTCCGCGTGACGTAAATTTCAATACGATCTCTTTATTCTCTTTTAACGTCGATATTAGTTACTATGTCGACATCGTTATATAAACTCGATTAAGGAAATATTTCGCGTGCATCCAATTCTTCGCTTAAAATAATTATCGATTTACATGTAGCAGCTCAAACAGGAGTATTTCATGCTGGACTTAGCTTTCAGTCCGTTGTTATAACAGCTTAACAAATGAATACTTCTGTTTGATGCGTGGCACAGCCGCGCTTTAATAATTCACGTAATGGTAACTCATCCTGCGTCTCTCTCATCTTCTCGTCCTCGTATCTTTCAGAAGATATATCCTGTGAGAGGCTGCGCGTTTATTTAAACCTGTCTCTTACCGTTTCACTCTAACGCGCCGGGAATCGCCGTGAAACAGTTTCCGTATCGATTTCTGGTAAAAACTTCTTCCGCGCCGGCTCTTCGAAGGATACCAAGCTGCGCCAAATCTAATCTCGGCTGCCAGCGGCGGCTATTCGGTCGGAGATCCTCAAGTCGCCCTGGCGGACTATTCCTGCGGCAGGAATGTGAGTGGCTACCGTACGGAGAGTAACGTACGTGAAATGCCTGGTAATTCGGTAACTAATTGGCACCGCGACGCCAACTAATTTTATGCAAATCAGATTTCGCTATTAAGAACGCGTGTACATGAGTACAGCGCTTGCTTCTTTCTATGGAATTTGTTTCTCGATGCGCGCTCTGCGGCGTTCCTCCTCTTTTAATAATAATAAATTTAAGTCCTTCTTTTTCCTCTCCCTTTTTCCTTTCTCTCCTTTTTTCGTCTTGGTCATATTGTACCGTTATCCATCTTATTTTTTTATCTGCTTTCTTTATGTTACGTGTTCTGGGAGAGCTTACCTCCTAGGATATGAAATAAATCCCTGTTCTGCTCTCTACCTCTCTTTCACTCTCCTCTGTGCAAAAGCTGGTTCGATGAGAGAGGATCCGACCGACGGTCTTCCGCCGCCGACACAATTCGACGCGGATGCCTAAAGTGGAAATATTCGTGATAGATCGCCACTTCCGCGTTCGCGTTCCTTAATGCGTTGCTGGTGATCAGTAATTGTAACGGCAGAACACTAAATAACGTAATCATAATTATGTAAAAAGAAATATATTTTTATACCCTTATACATATTGCACATTTATGCCACCATTCCTGTGCTTTACCAACTTATTATTTCGAAAGAATTTAATAATATGCTATGCTGCCTGTTACATACGGAAATATTGGTCATAATTTATTATCGCGGATAGATATGATGGCCTGTTTTAAATCAAGAGTTAGGTACGGGTTTAACAGAATTTCACAATATTAGACATCATAACTGTAAAATATGTTGGTTGCACGTATAGAACATAATGTATGTGCGGCGTTATATTCGCTTTAAAATCAAGAATTATCAGCAAAGCCCAGGTTGACAGATTATTTTACCGATCTATATGAACTTAAGTGCTTTCACGTCGTTCACCGTCAGTGGAATGACTGATCGCGGAACAGTCCGCTAAGCGAAAAACAAAGTATGCGAATTTTTACTTGCATTTCTCATTAATTTTATCATTAAGTTGCTTGTGGTTGCTTGTTATGAATTAAATAATGTCGTATATTCCTTGAAACTATATCATTATTTTATAGTATTCTGTTTTAATTGTGTGATACTACATATCCGTAATATTTGATTGCATTTTCGCAGATAATGATTAAAGGAAAGGTAAAATACATTTTAGAAATATATAATTCAACTTGAGACAATTAACACAGTTGACATAATAACAAAATGTAAGATAAATATATAATTGACAGTATATAAATAACTTAATGTTAAATCGTTTCTTAATATGTACTAATAGTGGATACAGATTTAGTATCGCAGGATAAAGAGAGATATATATAAGCTTGACTCCTACGGTATCTAGCTTACAATGTGGGATTTAGATAATCTATGCAATTAAAAATGGGGCAGAGAGAACAAGGAGACAGGAAGGAAAGAGGCGGTAGAATATCGGAATAGAATGCTCGGATCCGATCGAATAAATCGAATGACCCTTTTAGGTGGATACAGAGAATCGGCTTAACGGTGGATCAGGTAGGAATATATTCTTAATCGCAGACGAGGTAACCCATTGCTTGACAGGTGAAACAAGAGACTACTAAAACTGCACGTTTTAGATTATCAGCTTAGTAGAAAGTATCTGCGACATATAAATAGAGCTCAACACCGCGATACATTAGACTTACTTCAATGTCGTACTTAACACGTAAGGCACAAATAATTTTAAAAATCGTGGAAGAAACGATAATAATATTAAGAAAAAATAAGAGATGTAAAAAGTAATGATCATAACAGTAATGTAATAAAAGAATAATATGAATGCGATAACAAAAAAAAAACTGTTATGATATCTCGGGAAGTGAAAGTAAAAATATATGAAGCAAAGTAAGATTAAAGAAATTCATTGTCAAGGAGAAATCGACTTGCTGTACACGCTAAGAAACCTTCTACTAAAAGCAAATATATGGCGATTCTCGTATAGTTTGTACAAGCGAAATCACAATATTCGTGGCTGTATCCCTAATCGTAACTTTCCGAAAAGGTATCATTGAAATATGGCACGGGGAAAGGGCCAAAGAAAGCGTCTGCAGGCTGTGATTTGCGAAGGGACGGAAAGTCTGGGAAATGGACGCGAGGGGTATGCGAGCGAGTCTCGGTTGGGTGGGATGCCGCGGGTGCTGGGCTGTCCTTGGTCGGAAGGGGACGTTGCGAAAAATACGAGCGAGGATTCTAAGGCGGGCGGTAACTTGCGGCTGAAAACTCCATTATCGTCGCGTGAACTGAATAGCAATGTCCGCGTTGTACCCCGGGGGAGGGGCATGGCAAGTGTCGACGAGAGACGGCGACAGATGTGTGCGCATTTTTAAGTAGATCAGCTACGCTTAATGGCGAATTAAACGGGTAGCAATTAAGGTTCGCCGGGGAGGGGGACGAGGGCGCGAGAGATCGCCGGTCCCGATTTCAATCGTAATCGACGATCGTACCGACTCGTGCGCGAACATGTAAGAGGGATTAACGCTCGCGATTCGGTCCACGAATCCCTGAATAACGAACAGCGAATAACGATTTCACCGTATGGCGGGGCGAATACGAAAGTTCGAGTGGATTTGCCGATGGATTAATATCGTCGCTCTGCGATGTCTGATCAAAACGGACGTGCTTGGTATGAAGTATTAACTTAACTTTCTACAACGGTATGAAAGAATACGTTGCGACTTTAACTTGTTGCATTTCTACGTCAAATGTCCCAAAGAAGAATTGTTGACGTTTCGTACATCATAATGCGTTCAATAATAATATTAATAATATATTTTTTACACAGTTTAAAATTTTTAATTATTTTAAATTTACAGCATTTTTTAGTTGATAACTTAAATTGAATATGCTTGTTAATTACTGCAATGTTAAATAAAATTATATTAATATACCACAGTAGAAGGTAAAAAAGTTTTAGATTTTAATGAAGATGCTCCCTCATTTAGAGAACATTTATACACGGTAAGAAATAGAGAGGACGAAAAGACCTCCATTTCAATTTCCGCGTCATCACCGTGGCTAAAATAATTGCTACGGAATCAGCTGGAAAATGATAGAAACGTAGCAACGCGAAATAATATATAAAAGAGATTCTAGGGACTCGCGAGATATCTTGTATAGAAACACGGAGAGGAGAGAAGAGAAAAAAAAGGAAAAGAATAATGAGCGAGAAGAGAAAGAGCAAGACGGAATAGACCGAGCTAAAAGGTATTCGTTACGACTTCTGACAAAGCCGTAAGAAGAGGAAAAAAATCGGTAGCTAAGAAGCGGATGGATGGAAAGAAGACGTGTTACGCAAATAGGCTCAAGAAAAAAGGGAACGAGAGAGAGAGAGAGAGAGAGAGAAAAAGAGGAAAAAAGAGAGAAAGATTGAGGGAGAGTAAGTCATAATTGCGTTCACAAGGAACTCTAGAGACCAGAAACGAAGCCGAAAGCGAATCGATCGGCGCGTTCAATTCCCTCCCTTCTCCGCCCGACTTTTTCATCGTCCATCACTCCCTCTTTTTCCCTCTCTTTCTGCCCTCCCTCTCTCTGTTTCTTTCTCACCCTTTGCCTTTTTTCGCGACTGTGGTGTCCTTACTTTTGCCGGAATGCATTCGCGTAAAGAGGACCGGGCGGCGCTGCGCCCCGCACTTTGCAAACTCGTTTCGTAACTGCAACATGCAAGCCGCATTAAACTGATTGCGATTTACGGCTACGCGCCGTCGGCCCTGTTGCGCCACATTATACTGCGCCACAGAGGAATTTACCGGCGTTGCTGTCGTTAACTTTGCAGCGACGGCGCGGCGTGAGGCTGAAAGAGGTCTCAGAATTTCTGCGTATCGGCGTTCAGAATCCTTAGAATGTATAGAAGCGCCCGAGAAATAACGAATGCGCGAAATCTTATAGCGATCTCGAGTAATTAAGAATTGGAAATAAAAAAAATTTATGCAAATTAAATTTGAGAATAAATGATGGAGATAGTCTTCAGTTAATTTTGAGTGAATTTTATTTTAGCTCTTTTTATTTAAAACTTAATTGGAAATAACATTAAAGATTGAAGGAATATATGATAAATATCTTTTATCATTTATGTTAAGGAAGAGTATTGAACATACTCAAAATAATTGCAGCGATACGAATTACGTGGCTTTGGAGCAAAGTAACAGAGTAACAAGAGTTGGCAAGAAATATCGGCAAATACAGATTCGCAATGCTTTCTGTGAGCTGCGGAGTAATTGATAAGGAATTTGGCCAGGGTGCATCTCTCTAGGGAAATTAACGATAAGCCATCAAACTTCCGCTGATGTGAGCCAAGTTTCGTAGAATGAGATGACGCTGAGTCGCACTTCTTTAATTATTTCTTAAATGGCTGATACGTGAAACGTTAATTAAAATGCCTTGCATTTAAATGGCACTTGGTGATAAATCGAGCAACTTGATTAATGTTTAATATAAAGAATTTTTATGAGATTAGTACACCCCAGGCTTTAAACGTATTTTAATTATTCGATGTTCTCCAAATAAGATAGACGTTAGCAAAAAAATTAAATTGTGCAAATAAGTACAATATGATAAATTGATTCATTCATATTTTTCTTATTATTAATATTCATTAATGATTTTTCTCATTATTAATTTTATAGCTATTCATTGCTCATTAACAACGACGACGATTGATTAACACGTGATGTGATCAACAAGAGCACGCCTCGAGGAGAAATGATCGCGCTAACGAGGACGGCGATGATGTAAATCGCATTAGCTGGTTAATATATTGAGGGGTGCTAATAATGGGGTTTAAGAGGAGTGAAGCATCAATCGATACGCAATTTTCTTCATACTTTATAACGACACCGGCATACTCATTTCCAACTAACGATGACGGATGTAATGTTATAAATTTTGCGTCAATTTTATTTACAACAAATAATTTTATATACGATATATTATGCCATGATATATGAGGCTATATATCATAATAGTAATTACATTTTTCACGCGTTACCTATTATATGTCCCGTTGGGTATCTATGCTTTACACAATCATACTTTTAAATTTTGTTGTTGAAGGAAAATAAATCATTGTCTATGACGTTTATTAATATAAATATCAGAAGAGAGATATATTATGAAAACGTCAAACGTAAAAGTTCCATTACTTTATAGGAGTTGGCTATCGCTAGATCTTGCATAGATAGAATGTTAGAGAGAGATTTATTTAGATAAATAGATTGTGTCGTGATAGAAATTTTTCAATAACTTTACCGCTATTCAATAGCGTGTATACTCTATCGCTTAGTGGCGAGCACTTGTCCGTGCACATACAAAACGAGTATATACGGGTATTCAACCATAATCTCTCTATTGCCGTTCCCTCCAAGGCTAGTCGCAAGACGCTGGCTTATCACACGTAAGCGAGTGTATCGCGCTGATAGGATCTCCCGAATATATATACAAGTTGCTCGAAGAAAAACACGTTTGCAAGTAACAGGTCTATATTTTTAGGGCATAAGAAAACAATTTTTTCTTTGTACAACGTAATATCAGCTTTGAGCTTTCTGATTATTGCGGCATTCCGATGTCCGACATTAACCATGAATAAAGAGCGTCGCCTGTTCAGTCTGATCGCGACAATCCATCTACCTAAATAAATCGTTTTCTGATACCCGTGGAAATTCTAACAATAATCAATTCTAAAAAAAAAGCAGGAATTTTGCGCTTGACGTTTCTATCTATATCTCTCTATTTATAAATATGGATAGATATTGATATATAGACAACATAAACATCGTAAATATTACAGACAATATTTATTTTCTTTCAATAATAAAATTTAAAGTATATAGTAATGTAAAATAAAAATATAATATTTTAAAAAATATATCAAAATATGTAATAAATATACGTTATCTATCTATCATCATTTATCATAAAATTGTTTTCAGCGTTGAAAATTCACTGAACTGAATAAAAAATATTTAATTAATGTAGAATTAAGGTAGAAAAATGCATAAATATATGAATGTTTAACATTTTTTTAAATTTTCAATATATTTATATATAATAAATATTAAATGTATATTAAATAAAAAATAAAGAAGACGTTGAACAATAATATACACCTTTCTTTAATATCCATTTGTGCATCATTGTGATGTAAAATTATGTCTAAAATGATATAGAGTCTGGTGGGATTTTTCCCTGCTACTTTCACGACCCTGTGCCAACAAAATTTACTGTGAAAATCGGGGTAGGTTACCAGGAAAGATTATCTTTTCGCACACTATAGGTGTTCTCTTTTATAATACGAAAACTGTCGTATAATGACCAGACTAAAAAAAAAAGTCAAATTGACTTTGTATCTTCTAAAACTTGTTTGCAATAAACGATACTGGCAACGTCCGGTTTTTCAGTTTTTGAATATTCTCAGATACTTCTCTTTTTGTCTCTTTCCCTGTCTCATTTTTCTCGAAAAACGAAAACTTGTACTTTGTATTGTGAAACTAACTGTCGCGTATCACGCATACAAGAGAGTTACATTCACTACGGCCTTAAAATTAGCTCGCGGAGTTACTTGCGTGCGTCATGAGAATCGAGCTCGCGAATTGCATTACATACTCATTCCTTTTTACAATTTGTGCGCGCGGGTACTCGCGTAACACAAGCTCCACTCGAAAATTAGTTTTCTGTCCTGCGAAACGAAGTTAAAAAAAATGTCAGCGAGGGAAACGTCACGCCCGGGTGGCAGAAATCCGGAAATCCTAATTTCGCGCTTGTCGCACGCGCGCGCGTATCTTCGCCGGGCCGCTCGAGCACGTTCGCTAATTAGCGCGATGCATGAATCGTTAGGTACCGCCGGCTGCCGCGCTCTACACTCTACCCTCCTATTGCCCGACACGCAATCACAATTGCGATGCGGTGCGGCATTTAACGGAGCGGAGCCAGGTAATGTGGCGCGCGCTCAGGTGCATCCGCAACCCTCGAAACTCAACGCAACTCGTACGCTACGCCGACCACCGCGCGCCGCGCCGCGCCGCGCCGGCGTGGCCTGTGTGATAAATGGCGATCAGATCTTGAACGTCTCCCCCTGGTAGGCGTACGCGCTGGCGTGCACTCACGTAAATCCCATTATGGAAGTACCGAATCGATCCCTCTGATAAACTTCTGTAAAATCGGTGCGAGTGCGCGAGATCGAGGAGGAGCGCCGAACTTCCACCGACCGGATGGAAAACGAGTGAAACGTGATTTCAAACTGCGATTCCCATTACATTCTATTCATATACCTTTAATTTGTTGTTTGCACAGGATGATTTTGCAAAACACAAAAGCATATAAAATGAAGCCACACAAATGAAGAATAAATATCCGGTTAACATAACATTCACTTCACGAAGCAAACTGCGTCATAAATACAAGCAACTGCGTCATTTATTTTACTCGTGGTAGCTAACAGTATATCACGACTGTAATATATCTTGTATCTTGATAAACAATTTTAATTGCAGTATTCGCTTACTTTGCCAGGAGCATTGTGTGCTCAACGTTCCTGACGTTGACCGCAACATTTCAATAAACATAATGTAATTTTGTTATTTAATGAATTTACTTTTCTAATTGGAATATACTTTGTCTTTACGAACAAAACTCCACATGTCGAGAAATTTCACGTGGCAATACTATCGGTTGTTATAAAGCACAATAATTTCGAGAAACTGCATTAGAATTATTCTAATTATGAAAAAAGTTGAAAAAAATTTGTGGCATATCTATTTTTATTCAGTTTCATCGACAATAGAGGCGCGAGATCAGGTAGCGGTAGCTTCACTGCCGATGCAGGATTAACAGCGTAGTACATACGGGGATGCGCAGGCAGCTGCGTGTGACGCGTGATTGATCGAGAATGTGTCAACTTCACGTTACAGTACGACGCGTCAACACCTCGGCCCTACTATTACGAGCTCGACATAATAGAATTATAGTCGACATCCGAGCGAGCTGACGGCGCGGAAGCGACGATGAACGCGGCAATCGGTAGTCGCGAGAGGAGGAGATTCGTTTTAAGGAGGCTGAGGCCCCGCGCTTTTTTAAGCCCCCACCAAACACCAACTAACAGCAATATTTGCGTCAATGTTACTATTAGTTGGTATTTGTTGGGCCATTACTTTGGCCGGTATTCATAGTCGGTCTTTATTTCAAGACTGTCTTAAGTAATGTCTTAAGATGCTAATACGGCTCTGTGATCGGTTAATGACATCTTAAGATTGTACTTAAGACGATCTTAATTGAATATAAGAACCGACTATGAATACCGGCCTCAGATCTCATCTTCAAGATTAATTCAATTGTGGTAGATAAGAATGGAAGTAATTAGAATGGAATTTTATCCTCAGATATAGATCTCAGATTCAAAATACAATCGAAAACGGAGTCGAGAGATAAAACAGTTCTGTAAAACCTGACTTGAGATTTAAAAATAGGCTTAATCACATATAAAATTTTATATTACATATCATATATTTGAGAAATTAATTTATAATTACGTTAGTAGTAATTGCGTTAGTAGGTAATATTAATTTGAAAAATCCTGTGATATCATGTATGATCTTTAGTTTTACTGTGCTTTTACATGGCTTCACTTAGAGAGATTGCTTTCGTAAGTGCATATGGTATTATAGACGCTTTTACGTTCGCAATAGTCCTGTTAAATAAGCTAAATATTTGCACAGCTATTGTTACACCATGAAGCAAATATTGTAAGAGCTGCTACACAAAATTATGATGGTGTTTACTTAGATTCTATTAGAAATACGTCGCTCCAGTTTCAGATTATAAATGGCTTGACTTACAATTAGTTCGATTGGTTCTCTTGAAAATAGAAACTTCAATTTTACATCTCTATAAATTCATAAGAAAATAATTACTAACTATCTAATAATTACTAATCTAATCTAATAATTACTAATTATAATCTATTTATTCAATTAATTTTACTATTCACATAATTATTTAGCTGTAAGGAGACTATAATTAAATTATTATTAAAAATATTATACAAATTATTAATAATAATAAACTATTTATCCATAATAATTATTCACTTAATTACTTCAAAAAGGAGTAAACTTTTCTTATCAAAATAATTTTATATTATTATACCATTTTTCTCAAGCAACGTTATGCTGTGGAATACTAAGTAAATTTACAATAATTTTATTCATATTTAGAGATATTGTTAGTAATATTGTTAGTAATATTAAAGAATCCAGATAAATTTTTATGTGTATATATTTTGATTTTGAGAAAAATGTATATTACTACAAATATAATTTTTAAGTTACTTTTTTATTGGGCTGCTTTTATTGGGCCCTCACCCCAAAAAAACTAATCTACCAGCCCAATCTGTATCAGTGTAATAATAATATTGCTTATTAAAAGATATAAATTTGAAATATAAAATTTAGTAAATGTATACATTGACTCGTAAGTGTATACATTTACTGATTTCACGCTTTTACTGTGATATATATATATATATATATATATATATATATATCGTTTATCTCCGAAATATATTAAACTTTAACATATAACGCATATAAAATGGACGTGATAGATAGCTCTCGGTTAAATAGAGCATGATGGAAGCGTCGAAAGTTCCGATGCTGGCTGATGTTTTGCACAGCCATTGCAGTTGGCGAATGGGTCAATGTGATGCGTCACTGATCCCTGATCGCCCGTTTCGCATAAGTTACACGACGGAAATCATGATCTTTCGGTACATTTATGGCTCCGGTAATTTAGTTGCGGTAATCCTATCAGTGCAGAGCAATGTTTTCGTGTACTCTACAGAGCAATGTTTTTCATGCACGCGTTTTTAAGACCCCTGAACTATTTTACGAGAATGGCATATTTACTTTGTAGATACCAATAACGTTTTTCGTTGCTGTAAATAAATAGAAAATTGCAAGACTGCTATGTTCCACAACGATATCAAACGTAAATGCATAGCTATATATGCATGGTGCGCATTATTGAAGTAACGGAAGACTTAATGGGGTAATTTATCTCACTTACTAACGTATCCTCTTGCATGCATTAAGTCCAAGTTAATAGAAATGCGAAAAATAGGAAAGGGCGACGAAAGCACGGAAAGAAGAATAGAGGGTGAGAGGGGACGGGAGCATGGGGATTGCTTTTATGACACAAGTTCGCCCATGAATAAAATATCAAGGAACTTTTGCGGCAGTCATCCAGCTAACCGACTTCCCTGTCCCCGGCATATGCGAGTTATCGTGCTAGGCACAACTTATCGATGAGTATTCCGCGAGGATTCCCACTGATATCGCGATGTGTCGGTATTCGAAAACGTGCGCGGATGTAAAAAGTGAATGTCGTTTACCATATAATGGCATCGCGTGACATTAACGAATGCACGCTTATTACGATTGTTTCATCCTATTATGGTAATCTGACATAACTTCCATCGTTAGCCATAAATGCTTTCCGACTTTACTACTGTCTCGATATATATGTTTCCCAATCGAACAAAGCTTATATACAGTGTCAGAAGTAACATGCATCAAGCTCGAATAATCTTGAATAGAACAAGAAGATTTATTTCTAAAGGTTAGAGAAAAAGAAAAAGAGAGGAATAGCTATATTAAAAACAATCTAAAAGTATAATTTATTGATATTACTTGAATAGTCGTAGTTGTTATAATTTCTGCATAACTTTTGTCGATCTTCTTTCGTCGATTTCCATTTTGCAATTTTATTAGAAATTAGAAACGGAAGTTGTGAGAAGTCATAATTTATGTCGGATAAAGAATCTCTGACCGCGTGACAGTAGATAAAAGTAACTATCTAAAGACGAGCATCTCAAATAAAGATCTTTTTTTAAATTTAAACCAGCTATAAATCCCTATCAATGTAATTGTGTGTGAAAAAGGCTCATCAAGATCCATGCCAAATCCTTTTTATTACGATAATTTGGCAAAGTTTGCTCATAGCTATATTTTCGTTTTACTGTTTCCTTGAAATATATGTACATGCATATTTGTATCGATTCTGTGTAGTATGTTCTTAGAAATATATATAAGCTAATGTTAAGATATTTGTCTTCGCAAAAACTTAAATTTTTCCTTTGATTAAAAATAATAATTTTCTTAATGTAATATTTTTAGTGCACTATTACACATTATGAAAAGAGTAAAGGTAAAAATCGATTATAATTTGTTTTAATCGCACTTTTAGATATTGTAAAAAAATTTTATCAAAATGCAATCTTTGATATTTAAAAAGTAAGACGTAAAAATATCAACGTGCGAAGACTTCTTTTCTCCTTAAATTGGTAATAAGATATAATGTTTCTTTATCATATTTCATCCTGTTTATTTACTTCGAATATTGTTTACTAAAACTCGTAATGAATAATATTCACTCGAATATTCATTATGAGTTTCTGTAAACTTTTGTACAGGAAAGTAACTCCACTAAGTAAGCTTAACTACCATTTCGCTTTAATCTTTTCCAGAATACACGCCGATGTATGAATAAACTTGAATATTGAAATTCCAATCTTAAATGCGATATGGTAAGAATCATTTAAATATTTTGCAGTAAAAGTTTCGTAGTTATTACGTTAGTTTCTAAAATTGCCCCGGTGCATCCTCTGCGAAGGCTTTTACTTTAAAATCAGGTTTTCCGTACAAACAAGCTTTAACAAGTTTTCGTCAACAATTTTCTACAACCAAAGCAACAGTAAAGTTTACTAAATTTATTAAAAATTAGTGAAAAGTCTCTTTTCTTCCTTTCTCTCTCTTTTTCTCAAAGAAAAATTCTGGAAAAGATGAGTGATCCACTACTTATATTTCATTAATAGTACATTAAGCGCTCTTTATTATTAATTAATAATAAAATGTGTTAAATAAATAATATTTATGACTTAATAAATTCAATCGTAAGATTAGTAATCGTTAACATGTACGACTTTTTTGTACTCTAATTAAAAATCAGATAAATCAATCTCACGAAAGTTTTCGATAAATTACAACCGTTGTAATTTTTTTTCTTGTTAATACCAATAGCAATTGCTTTCAGTCTGACGTAACATAATTGTTTATTTGAAATCACCATTAGTTGTTTGCTATATTTTTATGTTTTACTTATTATAAAGCTTTGAATTTTTCGCTCGAGCATTTTATAGATTACGAGTTTCGCGGTGCCGAGTTTTCGACCATTGATTCTCGGCAGTAACGTACGCTGTTTACGTCAACCTGAATCGCAACGGAGAACGACTGCTGAGAAAATGCGTGCGCCGTGTATACGAGTACGTATGCGCGAGTTCAAGCATACAGCAAATTTGTATGTGGTCGCATGATAAATTCAAACGCATCTGCACATATGCAGCTGCAAGCACAGCTCAAATCTACACCTGCTAGGCTGATACATGGCTGATTCTGCTTGTTTCGCATAAAATATGTAAATCTATACGTATATTGAAATATATGGCGCGCCGCGTTGACTTCATTTTTATGAGTCGAATACCTTCCCGGAAATCCCCTCATCATTTATCCAGATGTAATTTCTACTGTGCTTTGATATATGGCAGCTATTAATGCATGTTTCTTAAAACCTCGATGTTAGAAAGATAAATTGTAGTCATGATTCGTGTCGGCAGTCGTTTGAATTGCTACCGTAATGCAAGCGTCCGTAACAGACGGAAGAATCTTATCGCGCGTAGCGTGCATTACGTATTCCGTCAGTCTTGTCATCGTGTGCACTCTCCGCTTCCATCCACCCGAAACAAGTCCCGGTGCTACTACCAGCAGGTTGCACCATTATCCCTTTGTTTCGCCATCCCCCGTCTTTATTGCTTTTTCGTTCGCTCCTCCCATCTGCTGGCTGGCTGACTTCCTGAAGTCTGCTAACTCAATACCGTGAAAGGGATCCCTAACTGAGAACTTAATAATCCAATTTTCATTGTGCTCCGCCGTTTACACCTGCCACTGCCGTTATTCGGTCCGTACGTACGCGTACTTCCGTATCCCCCATAAGTCTAATATTCTAGCTATTCTATTCTCCAGCTATTCTATCTCCAACTAATTTACTAATTCATGCATGGCAATGCGCGAAGATTCACTTATGTGAATTCAAGCAAATAAACGTGTACATCTGGATGCTGCAGTAATTAAATACTTCACCTAATGTGTAATTAGTATTTAATAATTAATGAAAAATAATATTTGAATCAATTTTCATTTCCGAGACAGCGCTGTTTGAGAAAATAGGTAAATATACTGTAAGGAAATATGCACAATCCGTTCTCGGATATTTCCAGCGAGCTCGGAGGAATGATTAATTAAAAGATGACAGGCAAGCAACAAGTTCTTGCGACAAACTCGGAGGATGGGCGTCGACAGTCGAGTACCTTAACGAAATTGTGGTCTAGATTTACATTTTTAACCCATCGTAACTAAATTTCGCCTCGAGTAGCCTCAAAGTTACGTGAGAAAGCTTATTCCGTTTCTTAAATAACGTCAACCGTCTCGACATGCGTAAAATAACATGCTCGCGCATTGTTCGCGTTCGGTTTTTGAAGGCCCGAAAAACCATGTCGCACCTGTAGAACGCGTCTGCTTTGTGGTTTACGGAGGAAATGCGAGTACCGCGCGTATGTCTCCTTTATTTCACGGTATAACGTTTCTAAAAGGACTGTGCAGTGAGGTATTTTCGCTGCATTGTCCTCATTCCATCGCCGCGGAATATAATCGCGTATGCGCACAAGCTCCATAAGTACGCCACTTCCTCTCCACTTTATCCCTCTTCGTCTTCCTTAACAAAGGACGTCTTCGCACGCGTGAGATGTTTTATTAATTAAAAAAAGCAATTACGTGCTCGAATTATCGTCGAAATGTTGTTGAGTTTGTAGAACTGCGCGTGCACAAATTAGCGTAACATGACAAAGATGCTTTGAGTACCTTTGCAAGGGTAAATACGCGCTGTAAATGCAATCCTACTCGAAAGGCCAGCATCGCGAGTAAACGATGACTTAGATGCTGCTCGCCCGAACGACCAAGACGCTTGAGAACTCAACCCAATTCGACAATACTGCAATCGAACTTGGCGGAAGCTTAATTTACATCCAATTTACAGCCGTTAAGATAGTTAAAGAAGATAGTTAAGTTACTTCATTGACCTGTGTCTATAATTACTCTTCTGACAGTTCGCGAAGGCTCCCTCGTTTCTCTTTTATGCAAGTTAATACAAATTTTATTTCGCTCTCCCCCTTTCTTCCCACTTGCAGCGACAGCGTCGAATAAAATCCTCTAAACTTTTTCTTAGATTAATCCGCGGGCAGAGCGGATTGCCACGGGGTAGTTGTTTAATGCATTTAGCGAAGGAGGAGAATCTTCCCGAACTGAATCTTCTCGTTGGGCACATATGAGCTTCAGCTAAAACTTCCGACTAAAGTTAGTCCGTGACGCGGCCCAAGCATATCGGTGCATCCGTTTCCGCTACTTTCGGAAACTCGGTGTTCCGCGAGCAGACTCTTAGCCGCAAACGAAGTTGTCCATCCGGAAGTTTACTGATACACTAACTCCTAATTCGTCCGTAGTGAGTTGCAGTGAGCGTTTCATCAGGAAAATAGATGGTATCTTTACGAATCTCCGAAGCTTGTCGTATGATTCTGTTCAATGCCAATCGCGATACATCATGCAGAATCACGCTCAGTTATACGCTGTCGAATTGCAATCGTACGCGGTATTGATCGAGCCGCGACACGAACGACACGAGTTACGACAGCGACCGTGAACATGACCGAGCCAGCAGTCTCACTGATCATTATTCAAACGCGCGATCATTATTCAAACCCGTTGAAACTGATCAACTTTGATTGGAGAAGTTTTCAGAGCTTAAGAAAAATTTTCCAATTTTTAGCAGAAAATTATGTGGAATACGCAATAATAAAATAAGGTCTGTTTATATTTATATACGGTTTAAAAACTCGACAAATTTAATTAGTTATACATTTCTAACGTGAGGCTTGCTCTCTATGACTTATATTCAATGATATATTTCAATCAAACTGTCGAATACTGTCATCATACTTCAGCTCTGTATATTTAGTTCTCGGATTACGCAAGGTCTCAAAATTCGCGAACTCCGAGATAGATGACGAATCATTAGCAGCAACAGCGCTTCTGATATCTCCCGTAATGCTGATCGGGACAAGTTAACAGACTGAACTTCCTAAACATAACGATGCTGTCACCCACGCGTTCTCGCACAGTAACAGAAGGATCAATCCACTCTCCCGCTAAGACTCCCCGATAGTTCCAGTAACTGTAGTTGCTTCCTGCTGCCGGACTACTTACTCGTGAACCCGTCGCAAGCCGGTCTAGTCCGCACTTTGTTACGCGAGACCGAAGTTGGTCGTGAACAAGTTCGCTGCATCGCGCTCCGCGCGGCTGCTAATTTATCCTGACCGGCGAAACAAAGCCCACTGGGTATTGAATTTGCGGCCGGCAACTCTTCCCTCCCCTCCCCCCTCTCTTTCTCTTTCTCTCTCCCCGCTCCTCTTATATCTCTCTAGTCTTTCGTAGACCGTCGGATATTGCAGCCATGGTCTTTCTCCATTAGGCTGCACGTCCGATATCCGTCTCAATATCCGCGAAGATATGGCGATCTTTGGGGTCGTACAAGAGAACCGGAAATTCGCGGGTCGGCTAACCATAAGGAGCTTTGAGAATCTGCATTGAATCACGCTCGGTCGCTTTTGCTTCTGTCACTAATCGAAATCCTCAACGATTCATAACTTGGTTAAGCCATGTAGCCGCAAATTAACGAAAAATATTAACGAGAAATGCGTCGTAAGTACAGATGTGTCTTTTTATTGAAAAAGATTCAAGTTCTAAAAATTTAGAATAATTAATATATTAGATTTACGAGAAATGGGATAGAAGCGAGTCAATATTTCTATTTAATT
Organism: Temnothorax nylanderi; assembly: GCF_030848795.1. NCBI lineage: Eukaryota > Metazoa > Arthropoda > Insecta > Hymenoptera > Formicidae > Temnothorax > Temnothorax nylanderi. The sequence continues at coordinate 210,030 of NW_027249148.1, read as the reverse complement.
CATCTTTGAGAACTCGAAAGAAGTTTGTCAATCTTTATCGCTAACTAATATTTATTGCTAACTTAACTATTAATTTTGGATATTAACATTTTACTATATTCTTTTGTAACTACTAGCATTTTAATATCAATAGAAGTATCACTTTTTCACAGCTTGACCTTTCTATGATCGAGAAAATATTCAATAGATATAGCATGTTTCCCATATTTATGTTATATAGATTAAAAAGAGACTATCACAACAAAGATCGAGAGGCGGCGTTATGCTTGCAGTACACTTTAATGGGAAATCTCTCGAGATGCACTATCATCATTCTTTTCTCTATCGTGCTTTAGCTTCCCTCCACGCTCTAACTGCAAGCAGTCGCGGCTCTCGAATCGAACGAAAAGGAAGACTATCGATTTGCCGCGGTGGTGGAGGCGTTTCATGCGAAACGCTCGATTATGCATGCCCGATTCCGAATAAAAATTCAGACGGCAAACGCGCCGCTGTCCCAATCCGTTGCGACGTGTGCCACGCGACATTTTTATTTTTCGTACAGCCGGTCGAGCTAGCTCTCTCTCTATGTTTCAGCGCGATGCTACACGATAAATCTGTCTGTACTTACATTTATATAAATGTACCCAAAAATCGTATTTTTTAATAGCGTATGCGGAAGGATAACCAAAAATATAATTTTATTGTGTATAAATAAATTAATTCTGTACAACTGACTGAGCTGGCATGATCAGTTGTTCAACGTTGCCTAAGATAACGACTAATTCCATTCGATCGTGACATTAAAGGAAGAATGAAATAATTTGTAATGGTTAAAATGTTGCTTTAGTTAGTCTGTCAATACTATAGATATTTGCTATAGAATACATATAAGAATAGTACACATAAAAAACTAGAAACTAAAATTATCTGAGTAATAGAATATTTAAAAAATACTTAAAGATATTCATAAGGGCTTTTATTCTAATTAAAGAATCATATTTCCCATTTCATAAAAAAATTCATTCCATTTTAATGGAAAAATTCGTTCCATTTTAATGGGAAAAGTTGATATTATAATTAAAAGATTTTTATATTCGTGTACTCTTATTCATATACTTTTAATCATAAACATAATTAAGTAAATTGTGTTTTTAATTTATTTAGTATTTTATAGATACGTCATTTCATCATATTTGTCATACTTTTTATTTTTATTAAATAATAATATAGTTTGTTTAATATTAAATATTAAATATTTTTTATTTTAGTTTACAAATTCATAAAATCGTTGTATTATATCTAAATTGTTAGTATATGAGCAATTTGTACAATTAAATTTCAAGGGATATTAGGTAAATGGTGAGTATTTTCTTAAATGGATACACAAGTTGGAAAACGTTATACAAATTGGGATAAAGTTACTTTACTTGACTACGCCCTTCGATCTCTTTCATTCCCTCTGATAGCACGTCGTTGACCTGCAACCACGTGCACGCGAATCTATCACCAGATTGAATTTCCCAGCCCGACTTCCTCGAATCGGAGAAACGTGGATCAAGGAGCCATTTTGGAGTGGAAACGCGCACGAGAACGGGAGAGAGCAAACGTTGTTCATAGCGCATTTCTCGTGCTTCGAGACCTCCGTGAATCTACAAATTTCCGGTCTTCTTATTCGATACTGAGAGGGAGACATCATATCGCTATAGATGCTCAAGTCGGAAGCGGGGAAAGCATGTGGAGAAAACATATCGGATATTTGGCAATGCACTTTTAGTATGAAACTTTCGATAAAATGTTAATTTTTTAACCATAAGCGATTTATGTGACGATTTAAATTGAGATATCAAGATCTTTTTAGATCAATTCAGCGTTTCACTAAAAAAAACTGAGAAGTTATACGTATCTGTATATTTCCTCAATGCGCTACGATTTTGTTATGATAAAATTTTCATAATTATTAAGAAAGTTATGCCGGTTTTTGTATGAATATCTGAGCATATTAAGAATGATGGATGGTAGTGAATAAAATAAAATGAATTTATACCGTCATAGTTTTAGTTTAAACGTACAAGATATTTAATAAAGCTCTGCGACGTAAAAATATCTGTTCATATGCAATTTACCATAAAACATTTTTCTCTTATTTTTATTGTTTTTCTCTTCTCGTGTATATATAATCCTGTTAACGAAAATTTACGACCAATATTACATTGCACTTTTCAGAACAAATTAACAGCAAATTACAGTATAAATAAAGATTGGAGGGTTTCAAAAAGATAGGATGGTTTACGTTCCACGAATCAAAGCGAAACGGCGGGATTTAATTTTGAACTCCGACAACTGGGATAATAAGATTTCAAGACCAAATACACCGCCGTGCAACCGCCTGCGCAGAAAGTCAATACTTCTCTTTTCATGAGCTATCGTTACAGCTGCTATTCTTTGTGTATCTAACACTCAAAAAATATCATCTTATTTTGATGGTGATCTTAAAATCACAGAAAATCACAGTTCAAAGTGTTAATATTTTGCAATGAACAATATGTATCATTTATAAAGAATTTTTGAACACATTCTCGTATAATATTCCGTAAACAACATCACAATGCATGTTATATTATGTGGAAAAAATAAAAATAATTAAAGTGATGCAATATACTGATACTGCAAAAATGATTTTATCAGACTTTATTAATATTATTAATATTACGTAAAAAGAAATTATATGCTCTACTTTAATGACTTTATTCCGTTGTTACAATATACCCCCTTCGGATATTTGTATTTTTGGCATTTTAATGCAACATGCGATAATGATGAAAGACAGTGTAATTACTTCATTATATATGCATGGGATTTATAATGTGAACGAAAGATCCACGCGCCAATAAATCGCCATTAACCCAAAAATAATATAGCGCGGCAAATTAGTTTGGTACTTGTGTTTGTGTGTGATCAATATATAAAATATATTTCTTATATTTTATATATACTTATATACATATATATTTTATTTTATTTATTTTATTATATGTCTGATATTATTGTTATTTTCTTCATCTTTCATCAATTGTTTTTGCAAATTTAATTTTTACGATTCCAATTCTAAGATCCTACTTTCCCGTGTCTCGTTCTTCCAGATCTCGATATTATGATTGTACGTCACTGATCCTCGATTATAGTACGTAAAAGACCCGAGGGGCTACGCGAACACACGGCCGGTCCTCGTAAAAACTTCAGAAAGGTACTGACGGCAATAAAATCCGGTAATTCGTTGCTATCAACATGAAACGTTGAGAACAGACACTTGCCTGTATAGCGGACGCAGACAAATTCTCAACTTTTATCGCGTGTCGTTTCGCATGTAATTGTATTTTTATTGAGTTCACTGATGAGGAAGAGATTATTTGATTAGAAAAGAGATTAAACATTTTTTTTACTATCTCTTATCTCAATAACCTACTAATGGACTTTCCTGAAATAATTTACAGCTAAAAAAATGATCGTAAAATTGATAGTACAAATCATATCAGTCAATTTATGATCGCAAATGCTCTTTAGTATGCTACTTTCTATTTTTTACTTGAAATCTCAATATAACAAATTCAACACTTACACGAATATAAGAGAAACGGGCTAATTAAGAACCAGACGTAGTAAATAATACGAAAAAGTTATTTTTATTTTAAATTTTTACATATTTTCCAACCTTAGTCTGACAATTTAGCCGGCGCGGCGCGCAGTTTACTAAGGTTGAAAATATGTAAAAATTTAAAATAAAAATCATTATTTACCGCGTCTGGCTCTTAATTAGCTCGTTTCTCTTATATATTCGTGGATTTCCAACGGAGCCTATACATCGAATTTCAAACACTTACGCAGTTACTATATTGATTCGACTTGTTCATTTCAAATTTATGTGTTTGAAATATATGAAATATTTAATAATATATTCCGATATGCGTTTAAATTTAACCTACGTTGACTTATATATAGCATACATAAACGACCATATAACAATAATCGCGTTGCAAACTGAACGACTGCCACATGACGAATAGCGTCGTTATAATAACTTTGCACCAGTATAACGCGAATCGAGGGAAAACGAACGCGATCGCTCTTTATACCGCTATAAAACTCGACAAAATGAAACTCGTGTGATCGTCGCGCAGGCTCGTCCTTTTTCCTGAAGATCTCGGGATTTCACGGGTAACGAGTCAATTAGTGAACTTTTTCCTTAATCCTATTTCCCGTCTCCAATCTTTCAAGAGGTCCTTAGAAATCCCGACAAGACTTACCGTAGAATATCGGAGCTTAGCCGCGCCGATGAAAGCGACGTTTCCTTCATTTTACGAAGCCGAGCAATTGCAGGAGAGTGTATCTCGTACGGTAGGGCGTGAGACGAGAAAACAAGACAGCCGCAATTTTATTAATTACTATTATCGGCCGCTCTCTTTCTCTCCGCGTTGGCGCCGGACTCAGGACTTTCGCAGCCACGTCGAACCCTATCGAGAATTTTATTGCGTCCCAGTTGGCTCATTTACTGCAAGCTTACGATTTTCCGGCCGAGTGTTCGAACACGGAAATCGAATTAAAGTCGCGACACGGAGAGCCGCTTCCAGCCTTTCTCATTGCATTTTTATAATACCGAACTGGACGCGCACGGCGAGAATACGCGATGCGATCGGTCGCCGCTCCGCTGGTCACGATGTTCCTCCGAAACTATGAGATCCCATCTCTGACTATTTCACGCTGTCGCTTTCGGGGCAATCCGTATCTAGTGACCTGGTATACTCAAAGAACATTCCGTCGCTCTGGATTCCGAATGTTGCCGTGACCGTCCCCGTGACTGCGTGACTTTTTCAAGGGCGACCCGCGCAAATCGGAGTGACAGCGAATTCTTCCTCCACGAAGAAACTAATTCCACTTTTGGGCGACAGAGCGGGAAGAGAGTACCAACGAGTTATCTGATCTTTCACAAAAGAGGAGATCGCGCGCTTCGTAGAGTTGTGGATTTCTTCGGATGAGCTTTTCAACTGTAGCTACTTCGACGTGCGTCACATAAGAAATGTCATTCTTAGTATCACGGTTGACCGATTTCGTTGCCGATAATTGTCCTCGTAATACTCCGTGATTACCTGACAGAGGATTGTATTACAGATAAACAAAAATATTTTTCACAGTGGAGAATTACATTCTAGATATCGGAGGTTATTTGAGTATAATTGTCTTAACATGATTATTTTTCTAACGTCTCATATCTTTCCATTTTGTATTTTGCAATCGTTGACGAAGAGAAAAAAAAATGTAAAAAAATCCGCGGTATTCATGTATGAAAAACTCACATATAAATTTCGCTTTTGTTTCTATTGTACGATAAGATACCCTGGCATTGGGGACAAATAAATAGAATGTAAAATCAGTGAAAGTACGGCAGATGACGACGTCTCATCATTGTTTTTATTTGAGGACGTAAAAAAGAGTATATTAGAAAAATGATTTCTTAAAATAACTTCTGCATAATAATTCTGACAGAAAATGTAAATCAAATACGTGCAGAAGACGGAAGCAAGCGAGTAATTGAGATAAAAATAATATTTAATTTTGAAAAACGCAATATTCATATTTAAAATAATATAAAAATATCGAGTTACACGTGCAGAAAGTATTTTAGTTAAAATATTTATTTTAAAAAAGATTATAAAATATTTTTAACGTAAATATAAAAAATATTTTAATTAAAATTTTATTAATAAATGTTGTTTAAGAAAATTTAATAATTCTTTTGGCTAAATAGGTTTTGTATAAAATTGATATTTTGGAGCTGTGTGTTTATTATAAGGCAAGATAAGAAAATTTACGTTACTTGTATTCGCATTTCTTTAGAAAATAATATATTCAGAATATTTTCTATTATGTTTTTGTAGTATTTTTATAATATATTTGTTAAAATATATATATAATATTTGGTAAATTTGCATTAATTACATAATACTCAAAATAAATTTATATTCATACAAAACCGAAAACTTGATATAATAAATAACAATAATAGGAAGAAGCAATCAGACGCGGTCAGCAGACGAATTGCTCAACTAGGATCATTTCTTCGGAGCGTTATACCTGATGGAGAAAGACCGGACGAACATAAGGGAGAAATGATCCAAGGAAAATAGAACGAAATGTACGGCCGAGTTTGTTGCGGGGATCTGATCGCGGGGATGTATCTTCTGGAAAAATCTTTTTCGTTGAGAATACTGGCACGATAAGCTCTACGAAAGCAGAGGACGACAGTCCGAAAGCTCCGAAAATCCATAGAACGAAGTGGGAGAAGTGGATAAACGTGAAAGTAAGAACGCTTGTACGGGAAGTTAAAACAACGAGCCCGCTAATGAGAAGATGGTCGGTCCGCGTGTAAAAGGATTTCGATTATCTATTTCTCTCGCAAAAATATCTGTATCATAACAACGAAATGGTGTGATATGCCATGGCATTAGCTTTTGAACTACAAGCAATTATTTACGGGGAAAAAGCGAGTACAATTGCGAAAACTATAGAAATCTCGTTTCTATAAATCTTCACGTCAGAGACGGAAACAACGCCACTTTGTCGGACTCATTACAAAACTACTAAAATGTCGATCAATTATCGCGACGTTTGCTCTTCTCTGGAATTAGAAACAGCAGCGGATGCATTAGCTAAACTGGAGATGCAATTGATCGACGTGAGTGAAACCAGCCGTTAATGTATCGCGCGGTAAAACGTCCAACGGACGCGGCCGCAAGCACTCAAAGGTTAGCCAGACCAGATTTTCTCTCATTAGGTCGGTGCTGTTCTGTCTCTCGGCTCGATCGGCCACTGAGAGCGGCCGCCCGCAGAGAGCGGAGGGCCTCGTTTCACAAGAAAGGATGGGAGAATAAACGGAGCAGGCAGAAGCGGGTGCGCGCGCGGTCGCGAGGGGCCTTTATCTCGCCGATAAATTTCGTAGATAGCGGGTGGCGAAAAAATTGGGTTAAGTCACGCGGCTGTATATCATCGATTTTCTCTCCGATTCCTGTTATACCACCTCGCGCGCCCGCTCCGTGTGCACCGTTCCCTTTTTATCCTCGGGACAGCCTGCACGAATCTTTACGAGGCCCGCAGCTTCCCGCGCAATACACGATCGCGCAGTAGCCCCCACCGCGGTGACCGCAATATCTCCGGATAAATTAGGGATTAAATTGCGCTGCGCGCAATTGTTCGCAGCCCGGCCGCTCAAGATTATACTTGCTGTATTTATATAACGTAAGCGCAAACGTAAATCTCGCGGATGAACCATTTTTTTTTCTTCTCGGAGGCTTAATCGCGTATCTAATGCCGCGGATCGTGCTGCAGGAGCGAAAATGCTACCTATATTCCACCGCCCTTTAAATTTCATTCTGACAACGAAGCTGCCGCGGTGATAATTTTACGAGTGCTGTTTATACGTCGAGAAAGCCAAGATAATTACATAGGTATTTCGTTAATTAGTTTACTAACTAGTTTTTCGCGACGCCGGGAAATTAGCTCTCCCGATGCGCGAGCGGTACATAGAAGGTGGTTTTGTGTAATATCGGTTAATGTTGAAATTCGCGACGACGCGACGTCGTGTTACGGACAAATATAAATCGCCTAAACACCGCTTTCACTTGCGCTGGTCCAGTTAAAATAAGGGAAAAATAGTGGCAATATTGCCGAGAACTCTTTGAGGCTTGATGCGAATATCGCTCTCTTTTCGACATGAAACAAATTAAATTAAAAGTTTGGAAATCAATCAATTTTGAAAATCTGTGTTCGAGTCAATGACTTACAAAAATGTTACTTCACGCATACACACACACACACACACACACACACACACACACACACACACAAAACCACTTTCCGTTAAACTAAACCTCTCAAAAACCAAACTCTAATTACTTTTCAAAAACAAGAACCTTTGACAGCTCTCTACAAAAAATTGAAATTTTTTTTCTCTTTATGAGAAATATGAAAATTTTTTCTTTTCTCTTTTCAACTTTGTGTGTTAAGTGCTAACGTTGAATATAGCTTAATCGTTAATTATATTTTTTAAACAAGTTTCGCGTTAAATACCACCGCAGATTGATTAAAGTCAGATTAAGCTTACTATTTATTTTTGATGGTTTTATTCGTCGAAACTTTTTCGGCATGCATTGTAATTAACGAATTCTGCCAACAGTTTGCTAAATTAAATTTTTCTACAATCAAACATTTATGAAAGAAAACACAAAATTCGTATTATTATATTAATAACTTCACTATAATATTTTTTATCAAATACTGCGCTCCTTGTGCAGCTGTACTCTTGTATCAACTTTACACATCGCCGTACATATATGTATTTTACAGAAAGAAGTTTCAGAATGGCTTCACATCAGTCGAAAATGTGCGATTTCAAGATTTCAGTTGACTTTGCACTCGATAAAATGCGAGAGGGTCCTTAAGCGGACATTACTTACTCTCACTGAAAGACGCAAGTTTCATTTGCGCCCAATTCTTTGAAAGCATCCTCGACTTGAGCGCAGTATCGTTTCGAGGGTACTGTCGCGATTGAAGATACACACTGCTGTTACAGCAGTCCGACACAACAATTGTAAACTCGCTCTTCTCTTTAGTCAGCGAAAAGCTAATTTCACGCGCTGTTAACGTCAATTACTCGTTAAGAACGTGCATTTACAAAGTTAATATTTACCGAAAATTTATGCAAGCTGTCTACCTGGTAATTATTGCATTAACTGCGATAGCGAATTCTTTGAGCAATTTGGAATTGGCTTAACAAGAGATCGATCGAAACTTGTTCAATCTTCGTCATTATTTGTTTATAATTATATGTATTTATCTTTACAATCAACTCTCAAATTAAAAATCCGTTAAAATCTACTTTATATTAATAAGCGATTATAATTTTATTCGCAACACACCCTCCTTGTAACTGTCAATTACAAGTTTTTAGAGCCTCGATATTTTTCTTTTCTAAGAAGATGGATTCAAAGTTTTATAAAAGAATTTGTTACATCAAATGTAATTGACGCTAAGTTAATTGTTTTGTCTATTTCGAAAGTCTGAAGTCACTTTCGCGTCGACAAAAGAAATCATCCATGTAAAGGCATAACCGCGGACCTTTAAGGTTGCACCTCTTTGCAAGCCGATACAAACGTAATTTCACGCACCGCTAACATTTATAGTAGAACGTAACGGTCTCGTTAACGGCGGGATAATTTGGGGCCGTGTGAGCGTACGTGATATCAAAAGCAACGGTTTTGCCGTTTCGCCGTAGCTTCGGCCCGGCGTTTGCTCTCATCCGTGAATCTCATTAGCCCGTCGCGTTTCTGCGCGAGTTTTTATGGCCCCGGCCGATCGAACCAGGATGCGACACGACAGAGATGGGCAAATTTAAATGGGGCGCATCCGTCTGTTTTTCGCAGTTAGGTAACTACACGTCCCACTTATATTAAATGCGCAATAACATTAATTGCCATCTTCCAATTAGCCGCGTTACAATCGCAGATCGAAACGGAATTTCTTGCGTGTTCAACTAAAAGCGCGCCATGTGACGGAAATGAATTTATCTCTCATTTTGACTGCAGTTGCAGATTGAATGAGTCCGCATAGAAATTTGAATTTAAATCTGCTTATATCCTCTCGCGATTCTTCGTCGACGGCGCTCGCGCTTCCCGTGGATTTAATATGGCATTGTTATATCGATTTAACGATATTGCATGTTACACATATCCGTTTTGCATCGGTAAAATTACATTCACGGAAATATTAAAATCGTATTGTGATATTAAGGAGAGAAAGCCTTTGGCAAGCTGAATTGCAGCCAGCAGCCATACGTCGATGTTAATTATTTTACAAATTTTATACAGCGCAAATATTCTCCGCCTGTATATAGGTATGTATTTAAACTTGTCTGCAATCTAATTAATCAACACCGAAGTTGAAACAAAGTTGAATCGCGAAACTCACTGCGAAACATTTCCTCTGATCCTACTTTCATGACCGATCGCCACGAAAGTTTCGACAGCGATACGACTTTCGCACCAGGTAACTGGGAATTCATCACATTTATTCGTTACTTTGCGATATCGATTGATATCGGGTCGAAACTCCTAAACCAGCCGCAAACCAGCTGTTTAGGATTACTCGCCCGCACCGATTAGAGTGTTTTGTGCGAATTTGCGGCGGTGCATGGTAAATACCAGTCGGTGATAAAGCACGGAGTGAGATGATAAATCCTGGTATTGCAAAATTTCTAATGCAACAGACACACAAAACCGATTATTTATTTAAAACAAAAAATTGTATTGTGTGTAAATTGGGATTTAATATTGCATTTATGGGACGTGACTGAAAATTGTGCTTGTGTAGAATTATTGGAATGGCGTTAAAGCACTATCGTTTGTTTCCCGATTATTTTGCAACTCAACGATAAATCAAAATATTTTCTAATTAACTTATTTCTTGCATAATTCATACATGCAAATAAGTATTTCTTCTTTTACTGTGACTTTGCTCGTAAATTTCTTATTAGCTATGACGATAACACGCTTGCTTGAGAAACTACATTAAAACAACATCCATTTCTCTTCCTCAAATAAAGTGTACTTTTTTGCGACTTTCTGAACATGACAGTCCGCTTGGCAAAAACCCCAAACTATCACGCTGTTATCCTGTGCAGACAATTGTGCGGGTGCCGTCGTTTTTGCCGCGTAAAGAAACGATACGACACGAGAGGCGTAAAGAAACGAAGCAGTCACGTCCTATAATATCCTTAGCGGATAAAATGATCAGTATACTTATTGATGATCTGCGATAATCGCCAAAACAAAGTGCTCGAGCGAGACATTTTAATTCCCGGCCGGGAATTAAACGGCTGACTAAGCCGGAAAATTATTTTCTTTGAGATAGATAACGCGCGTTAGTTTCCCGAAAAGAACGCAAAAGTTTTCGTCTCGGTGACAATGCTACGCGGTTGTTGAATCTGTACAGCGCCCCAACGACAACAACGACGACAGCGACGACAGCGACGACGATCGTCGTCGGCAGCTATTGTCGCGATTCTTCTTTTAATTAAACACACCGTCTATCACCTTGGATGCTGCAGAAACGGATTATCCATTAAAACAACGTCCTTATCTTTTTGTTGCAAGTCCTGCGGAAAGGAAGCACTTTAATGAAACACGGTACGGGAGAGCCGCGCACGTCGCGTCCCGCCGATTGACGTACTTCGTTCACAATTACTCCTCTTTGCGCGTCATAACGTTTCCACACTGTATAACATGGATCGTAACTGATGTTAAATAATACGATTGGGGATTAATTTTGCTCTTTGAAATGAAGATGGATAATGTTAAATTCCTGTTTGCTTGCCGTACGCAAACATACAACATGTCAACATGTAAAATACATTTATTTAAATATCCCCGTTCCGGCGCGGCGGTAATTTCAGTAATAATGATTCATTGTTTCTCGTTTCCTTATTGTGTCAAATATCAAAGGTTAATATTGATTCTTGTTTCAATTTAAAGAGCGTATCTGAATAAGCTAATAAATAAAGCGGGGAAAAAACGAGTATAAAAAAATGTAACGGTATGGGAGAGGCGTTGTTCTCTGTTTTGTTTCATATAAGCGGCGGTTATCTGCGGGGGTTGAAGTTCAGGGTGCGAGTAAAATGGATTACATTATTTTAATTGGTTTCGTACAGTTTCCCCGATTCGCACTTTCGTATTACTGGAGCGCAAGATGGGATTTTCATGATTAAATAAACGGTCGCGACGCAAGAGCAATTATGTTGAGAGCAAGCATTGAGAGCATTATTTCACTGGGTTACATCGCTACGGCGACGTAATCCAGTGAAATAATAATTCTTTAATTCATGTTTGCGGAGAAGGTGAAACTGCCGACGCGTTTTTTCCAGCGACCATTGTAATAGCCTATTAAATTACCTCTTCGTATAAAAAAATCAACATGGCGCAACTGTAACAGAATGTACTCGGAGAAGATAAGTTGGCATAAATGTGAAATCATTCGTGCAAGGAAGATTACAATAAATTGAAATTTAAGAACGTCAATATTAACGGTAAAAATTCAAAGAAAGAGCATTTTACACTTGAAAGCTTACAAAAATATTTTCCTCGCGTATATATGAGCATCTGCTCATTTCGTTAAAGATAGATTAATGTATCACGATGAAAGAATTTGTTGTTTATTAATGTAACATAAAGCAAAATAAATGGCTGTAATTTGCTGTAATTATATTTTGGTTATTTATTCAATATTTTTCAGTAATTTTCTCTTTAATATATTGATTTATTTAACGATATACACATCGTCAGAATTTCATAATATTCAAATTTATTATAATATTAAATTGTCGAATATGATGAATAAACATTAATGTTTCCATCATTGCCCTTTATTATTTTTCTGTTATTTCTTCATTATTGCTGCATAATATTTTTAATATCCTCAATTCTCTCTCTCTCTCTCCCCCCCCCTCTCTCTCTCTCTCTCTCTCTCTCTCTCTCTCTCGATATAGTATATATTCTTTCAGTCTTCCAGATTAAATTCAGATTTATTACCTTCATATTCAACATATTATTCATAATAGGAATAAAAAAATTTTGTCATATTGTTTTTTCGTGAACTTACGCGCCATGCAATGTTTCTGTTTCTGTTTTCGTCACCCGGTTTGTGTATGTATAGCTGTAATCGGATCTCTGCTTCCGCCAGCGGAAATTACCGCTTGCGGCATCATCCGGAAATTCGCGAACGAACCTGTCTAATAGTAATAAGCGGTACTGCCGCTTGCTGATCCTGTCAGCGCGGACCACTTTGCCGGAAATTTTGGTACATTAACTTGAGCTTTTGCAAAAATCTTAAGAAAAGCGTTTGATAAATTACTAGCTCTATCCTGCTTCACAATCCTCTCTGTTAAATATGCGTACGGTGCTCATAGAGCGATTAAAAAGCTTAGCCCGCAATCGTATTTTATGATTCACTCGTACGAATTCAATCAAAATTAGTAATCTGCCAATCGTAACGCGATTCTTCGAGTGTTTTTATGCAGCTAATTATTTTTAACTACAAAGATACGACACGCGTTAAACATTAGCTAAATCAATTATCGCTTAATTTTTTCATTCACTAGATAATTATGATACGCAAATATTTAAGCGTTAATTCTTCCAAAAATCCCTCTAGAAAATCCATCTGCTGGACATTGAGGCATTTATGAGGACCGATGTGCTATCTAAATCGTGAAATGTCTAATTAATCTTCAGCCTTCGCCACCCCAGGCACATACTGATGTTTTTGCACGTTTCGTCGAGTCTCGTAGTATCAACGATAATCTGCAGCTGCATAAATTTCCAGTCGCCGCGATGGCGCGGCGTTCCAGGACGAATTCAGGTGGATCCAGAACCGTGATAATCGACCGACGCATAAATCCTTCAGGTCAAGCAAAATCGGAACGGCAAGCAGGGGAACGTCGCGTGAAAATATTTGCCTCGCCAGCGTGCTGTACATCCCTTTAGCGTGTGCTCGTGTGCTTTCATCACGGCGCCTCGGAGATATCTTGCTATTATCCAACGATTCGTGGAACGACAATGACACGTGTTTAATGCAGTATTCATTAAATGTACGCGCGTTTTACAAACTCCTAAATGGAAAAGATAATTCATAACACCATCTTCATTTCAAATAGTTCGGATAACATAATATCAAATAATCTCCCACATATATAGCCTTCCCTCCCTTACATAACAAGAACTTTCTCGTTGCATTTTAACTATCTTATAAAAAAATTGCAGTATTAATTATTCTTATGTCATTGAACAATGTATCGCGCAAAGTTTTGTAGGAAAAAAGCGAGGCTAATACTTCTTATCAGCAGGTTTAAGCTTAATTGCCCTGAAATTTTTTTCCGAGTTACAGAAGCGAAGAGCAAGAAAGAACGAGATATCGAAAGAGAAGGCATGCAAAAAGAGAGATCAAGGGATTTAGGACTGATCGATGGCAATTTGATAAAACATAAATTTCAACGGCCAACGCGGTATTTGTAATGGCGGAGGGGAATAACGCGGAGGTATTCGGAGCAGGACAAGCTCGAGATTTTTACGCGCATCTCGTTGCATCGTTCTTGACAACTTTTATTTCCCGGATGAATAAGAAGGTAATTTTCCAAAGAGCGTGGCAAAGAGAGGATAAAAGACGAAGGGATGAGAGACGGCGGTAAAGCGAGATAACAAAGGATCGAGCACGATGTCCGTGATAATCGATTACTTAAAATTGTGTAAACGCGCACACAGTCATGTACGCACTTGAAAACTGATTGTATGCGTAACACGCCTCGGTAATTGAGTTTACCTACGCTGCGCTTTTCCAGAGCACTTGACGCTGCATGCACAGTGAATCTCGTGCAATTTTGCGACAGACGGACGGATTGGGTCTCATTGAATTATCCGCTAATTTTAACCGTTTTTGCATTATACTTTAATACAAATGGCTTAGCAAAATTCCTTATTAAATACGAATGATTTTAATGTTATTCTTTCGATTCATTCCACGAGTACCACGATTGATCTTGGACACGATCCAAATGCGAGAAAACATTAGACTTCGATATCAACAAAAAGTAAATGAAGTGTGTTAAATGTCTTACAAATTAGTTTTGTTAAAACATTCCACCGGTTAAAGACATTCTAAAAGCTCATTCAATCAATAACTGCCCAACTTTGTGATACTGTTGACATAGAGATCACTTAGGTTTTCTTCATTAAAAAATGAAGCAGCTTAAGCATAATTATGTATGCATTACTCTGCTCCCAGATCTAAATTTATATTAATTATTGTAATAATCATCGAATGTGTTTAACCTAGATAATAAATAAGGAAACATCAAATATTATTCTAAATTCACCGATTTAAACCGATTTTGATTGAGATCACAAAAGAATTTATAATTTAAGTATTTTAATATACATAAAACGTATAAACGAGTTTACTGTACAAAAATAACACATAACTAAAAAAAAGATGTTTCATAAGAAAAGTATAATCTCTGAAACAACAATTAAGAATAATCGTCTTTATAGTTGGATTCTTCTTACTATTTCTTTGATTATTAAATAATTAAATGGATCATTTGTATTAGATTGATGTACGAAATAGAAGAAATGTAACAGCGTTGTAGGAAAAAACCGTCATTAACGTTATTGTGGTTACGTTTCGCGTTCGAAAAGCGTAAACGAGACCAATGATATCGCACAGCGACGAGAGCGAGGAAAAAGCGAAACGATGAATTGCCGGATCCAAGATCAAGTGATGTAATTAAATTCGACAAACCTTGTTAACAGTGCGAAACCCGTCGACCCGTCCCCGTCCGTAGAAAGGCGGCGTTGAAGAGTACGCGTCGAGACGGAAACAGCGGAAATATAGCATTCTGTAAATTTCCCAGCGAAACATTCCTCAGCGAAGCGATTTAATTGAAAATCTCGCCGGCTGTCGCAACTCTGACGGCAAAACTATCTCGACACTTTTATTATGAGCACGCTCGTGATCGGGATTTAATATATCGCAATGTCGAGCCATATTGTATATTGTTTCCTTGAAATACAATAGCTTTCATGAAGCATTGAAATTAAGAGATGAAAATATAATGAATAAAAAGTATATATTTTTTACTCTTTTTATAGACTGATTTCTTTTACGTACTATGTTTTGTTTTAGAAATGCAATACCATATTGTATAAAATAAATCTGTTTTATTATTACTCCGTGACTAAGTTAGTCACTTTCAGTGTATACTTCGTTTCACAGCAATACGTGCGCGGCTGTTGTGAAAAATATCTATGTTCATATAGCATTTCCAGTTTTTATATATTAAGAGAAAAACCAGCGTTTAACTAACTAATTTTCCCTTAAATCCACTTTTTGTAGATGATATATGATTCACAACAAAGAGAAGAGAGAGAGACAATTCAGGACAGAATCCTATTTTTAATCTCGCACATCGCATAATACATGTGTAATATGCAAAACGTCAAAACATAAATACTGAATACGCATGTGTGTCAGACGTCAAATGTATACGTGGCATTTAACGTCTAAAATTTTAGAATTTCGTTCCACAAATCTCGCGAATTATAAGTCGCCTAAGATTAAAGCTCACTCGAGACAAATCGATTTCCACTCGGGTGTCGTCTCAATTTCTCATTTTGAAAGTAAGATATTTGAGTTAAGCTCTTGTTGTCTTTACCCTTTTCAGCTGTGTTAAATTGATTAATTTAATCCAGCTTTGCGAGTGCCGAAACGGCAAGGGAGACCATATTAGCAGCTCGTGATTATGCCCAAAGATGTTAATAATCATTATATGTACACTTCTGTCTTGCAAATATAATTTAATTTTACCGGTACATACATGTTTACTCTCGCACAATATTACACGTGTACGTGCGATACTTGCGTGATTTTCGACGCGGTTTAAACGTTGGAAATTCAAACGTTCAGATAAAGCAAAGCACCCTCCTTTCCCTCACGCCTTGCCCACGCAATCCGCGTCACTTTTCACACTTTCATCCACCTCGTCGATGTTACTGTGGCGAACTGCGAGGGGAATATTATATAATCGCGCGCCACATGCGGTATGAAACACGTCACGAATGCCACGGCCGGCGTGTGACATAGGTGTCCCGGCATGCGGTTTATCGAAACCACGAGTCGTAGAGCAACGCGACTAGACGTGCGACTTGCATTTAGCGTGATTCACGAGTGCGTGATTGCGCGCGATAGTTTCGTCGACGTTATGAAATCGCCGGCATTCTGCTTCAAACATCGAGTATCGCCGCCGGAACTTTTAGTAACGACAAATTATCCTCGCGTTACTCACCGAATATAAATATCGGAAAAAGCAGTGTATACTAATTAAAAACCTGTTGTGGCTAATAGTTCTGAAATATTAATTACTGTACCGAATTATTACGCTTTGAACAGTCTCATGAAAATACTATATTGTATCCGCGCTAATGTTCAATTAATCCTATAGAAAGAGAGAGATAAAATATATCGTATAAAATCAATACTGGAGCTGCGTAAAAATAATAAAAAAAACATGGGGCTCCAATAAAAAGAAAGAAAAGAATTGAAGCGAGACACAAGCGAACGTGTCGCGAGCGATGTCATTAAAAATATAATCCGAATCCAACAAGTTAAATAACCCTTGTACAGAGAATTACTGTTAATCATATACATAATGTAGTCCTTATTTTATAAATGAGTTTTGAATTATTTTGCCAGCGCAGCGATGTTAAATAATCAGTTTTGTGATGCGGCAATATTCCAAAACGATTACAATAATATTTGTAAATATCGCAAACGTGTATCGCAAATATGATTTCACGTTAAATTCAACTAATCTGAGATAGAAAATACTTTCGAAGCGTCTATATGTGCTGAATTTACACAATATAAAAGCGCAAAAACGAAATACATTTAGGTAGCATAAAACCAAATGCATCCTGCTGTTTCATTTTTAATACGTCGCATTAATAAAGAATAGGATGAATAAACCAACGTTCAATATATTTTTCGGGCTCATAGTGTACTGTTTTGAATTTACAATGATGCATTCGTCGTATTGTCCGTGAAAGAATCAAGAAAATCCTGTCACCCTCTAGTTTTCTGTAATATTTTATTTTGTAGAAATGTTTTAAAGAGAATCCGTTGTTTGCTGACATAACAGTTACAGTAAAACTCAAACCTAATACAAATAATAAAATGTATATGTGTATGTTTAATAAATAATTAATTATGATTATTATAATTCAGACATTCTGATCAGATAAATAAATAAAGAAATGCTAAACATATTGAACCTATAGAAACTGCATTGTGCATACAACATCTCTAAACTCTTAATTATTACGGATTATGCTCTTGATTACAAATTTGATTGGAAAAATTCGAGCAATTATCATTGTTAACTGAAAAGTAAAAAAAATCTAAAAAAAACTATGTTTTTTTTCCTGAATTATTTCGAAATGCTGTCATATATCCTTTACACGGTCAAACTCACGTTTCTACAGCTTCTATGTCGAATATATGCGCACACATTAACCATGCGCAGTGTAAATGCAATATTAATCCTTATATAAGCGGAAGTAATGTTGACGCGACATACCATAAGCAAGAAGCTACTAGTTATGTTTAAACAGATTTAATGTGTGCAATACTGACGTGGAATATTTGGCGGATTCACGGGACAGATAATTTCAGCTTTAAATTATTTGTCTTTCAAGCAACGATAAAATAAATTTCACTAAAAATATACGTATAGTTGATATACATATATTGGTGGATAGCATTTGAATATAATTGATCTTGCAAGATGATTGAATAATTACATTTTAAATTTTAATAAAATAATAATATTGCCGTCAAAATTTATAAATGGTAACACGACACACATTTTAAAATTAAAATGAGATATGTATGTATATATATATAATATATATATAAAGAGAGAAAGGAGAAAGAGAGAGAGAGAGAATTACTGGTTAAAATTAGCTTTGCAGTTGCGAAACTTCAATAAAGTTAATATTATCATTATTGTACTGACAAAAATTTTTATCATCAAAGGATATATGCGATCTTAGATAGACTTAGATATAGTGTTTGATCAACCTTTGCTGCAATCTCCTTATTGGAAACTTTGCTTCTGCACTTGAAAGCTTACACATCCTTCCTCCCTTAAAACTTGTTATATAAATAACATTATTTTACGTATTCGTAAAACGTTAAAAAGGAAAAAGTGAATAAGTTTGTTTGTAATTTGAACTCCTTATGTTATTTTTACTATTTCCGTAGTGTGTCGGTGATATAAAGTATGCATATCTCTAGCCAATAAAAACATTCTTTAGAAAATCGCGACCAAAGATTTTTCACGAAGTTATTCAACCTCGTAAAGTTATTCGCTGAATTTTTGCCTCGCTTTATTTTTTAATAAAATTTTCCAATAAAATTTGGTCGTTTGATAAACAATTAATATGGCATTTCGTGTTGAGTCACAAACCCTATGCGCGAATTTAATAAATACCGATCGAAGTTGAACACGAAGCTGAGCAGCGACGTATTTCAATCACGAGTTGAAATTAATTTGGAACGGATTAGTTTGTATTTTCGTCTCATCAGATTAATTTGTTCCAATAGTCATTTAGATGCATCATTTTGAGGCTTTATTAATCCAGCTTTAAATAAAATGGGATCAAATAATTCATGCGAATATGTTAATAATAAGTTCCGCGTATTATCCAGTTTATATTAAATATGATATAGTATTATTCCCAAATGTTTTTAATGCAATTTTGCCGAAGTTTCTACGAAAATCATAATTTACTTTCGTCATTTATAAATTATTTAGCGCCACGAATAATAATTTAATATAAAAAATTTATATTAGTTTATAAAAAAGATTTTAATGCAATTTTTAATTAGATAATTAATTTTCATACTTTATAGAAACATAATTTTATATTATCTTAGAAAAATATGTATATGCTTAGATAATTACACATTATTTATATTCATATTATGCATATTCTTATGTTGATTAAGCGTAATAATTAGACATCAAATTGTTTATATGCAGATTGTTGGAAAAGAGCAATTAATATCTAACTAAATTTAAGTTATTTATAATATCCAACATATTTATACTGCAACATAATATGTTACAATATAAATATGTTGGATATTATAAATAACCTAAATTTAGTTATTAATTGCTCTTTTCCAACAATCTGCATAAAAAATCCGATGTCTAATAATAATTTTCTACTAAGCTAAAAAAATAATAAGTAAATGTTTTCTTTTGCAGATATCGTACAATGCCACTAACAAACTAGTTTTTATCTTTCTTACAAAAGACGAAATGTACTGTAGCAATGGATGGCTATGTCATTTTCCGTGTTTTCAAAAGCATTTCGCATACATTTGAGTTACTCGTAAGCGGCATTGTGAAATCTTTTTTTCTCTTTCGGTCTTCCTTCATCTCCTTCGATATATATGTATAATATGCACGGTAGCATGTACTATTTATATGCGAGAAAATTTTTCTTCTTTGTACGAGTTCGCTTCTTCAATTTCCTACGTTTCCCAAGCCACTGAGCATCGAAAGAACATTGCGTCGCTTTACCCTCCAACCTTTCTTTCTCTGCCGAAAGGTTTTTGCATGGGTTCGTGAGAAAAGGCTTTGCAACCAACGTCCGTGAAGACTGATATTACATTATTGACAACAGATCGACAATAGACCTCAAATATTGCCGAAACCCTACGGAAACCGCACGATGTCAATAGACGAAAAGATATGACGAATTCTTTGCCAAACGATACACGAAGACCATCTCGAAAGAACGCATACTTAATATTAACTAAATGGCAAAGATGTAAAATTTATGAGACATATATATTAAAAAAATTTTAAATATTATATAAATTGCCTTTTTTAGTAAGATATGTTATACTAACAATAAGAAAAATATTATCTTTAAAAATCTTACGAGTAAGATTGAGTTTATTAATTATTATTTAATAATAATTAATAATTAAAGGAAAGTCCCCTATTATGAGATAGGCTCTTAATATGCGATAGCGAGGTTTCTCCTAAACTAATAGGTTCCATCTATTGGTTCCATCGTGAACTTATTGCCCTTAGTAAAACCTATTTAGTGAAGAATTCATTATTCGATCGTGATGGCATGTCTGAACAGACTGATTTTAGGCTACGCACGTTGGTATCTTAGATTACTGTGATATTTGATGAATGGTGATTAACGTTTAAGCCAAAAGCATACTGATCTGATTCTGCGGTTGAGATTCACGTTTCCAATAATGCATGGATACGAATCGAGCTGTTCATTATGAAGGAATAAATTGGAAACTGTTTTAGTAATCGAAAACTGGTTGTTAAGTATTTCACGTACCGTCATAAATAACAAGTCTAAAAAGCTCGGTTTTCTATCTTGTCTCATTATGCATATTTTCAAATATAAATAAATAAAATTTTTGTTAAATAGTTTTCAAATATATTTCTTTGGAACAATAATTCTGTTCTTCATTTAATTTCAATTTTTGGATCCCTAATTCTATCTATTGTTTGCTAATAAATGTGAGATGTAATGTTAATAAATAACACATAAATTTAATATTAACGAATTAACCCAAATTCATGTAAATACAAAATTTTCTATCCAAAAATTATTAATTATAAAAGTAATTTGATATAAAATGTCAAAGCATTTTACAATTAAACTGACAGCAAATATACTGGTAAATCAATAATTTAAATATAACTAAATATAATTAAGTAGTTTTTGTTAACAAAAATACATAACTATAATAGAAAATTAAATATAATTAGAATAGATAATATTGAATAAATCTCCAATAAATCTGTCGTTTATTCTTTCTCTAAAATTGTTAGCAATTTATAAATCAGAGAAGATAAAAAAATATTTGGCATTTGAACACATGTAAAATTTTCCATAATCGATACAATCGTAGCCTCTTTATTCATCTTGATAAAGTAAAAAAGAAATAGATAGTATCTGTATATAAGAAATTAAGAGAGCAATAAACACAGCTGTAACATAGCTGCGTCAATTTGAATTTTTATTAGGGCGAGATTTATAAGATTTAACATTATTAGCCTGCGTTGCGCAATAAACGTCTAGTTTATAGCGACTTGTAACGACGATAAGACGCAACGGCGCAGATAGGCGTACGACAAACGGTAGTGGATTATCTCGCTATTAGATAAAAATTCATTTCCATCGTTACTCGGCCGTTTTACGCGCGGTAATTACGTTTGTCTCAAAATACTACTTTGGGGCGCGCGTGGAACATGGATTATTCATGATACCCGCTGTAATATTTATCCGAAACCGCGACACGCCGTGCGACGCAAACGAAATGTAATTTTTTTTCGCGCGATTTCTCTTTTTCTTTCCTTTTTTTCCCCGCTTGCGAGTGCATGAATGTCCGGTTGTAAAGTAACCCTCGCGCGCCACTTCGAATGCATGTTAATTAAACGCAGAGGTAGCTCTTGTCTCGTCGCAGGTACTTTCCCGTCGTGGCTTTCACAATAATGGTGCAGACGCCGCTGCAGAGAACTTCCACCTACTAATCGAGTTTTGTCTAAAATATCCTGCGGCAATTTCGACCCCGCTACGCGCGGGGCACAGAGGTGCCATTAATATTAAATTCAACTGTACTTCGATCTTAACGCGATCTTTTTATTATTACGCGATAGTAAAACCAATATGTTATCGCAAACGTCAAATGGAAGCGTGATTATAAGTGCTCGATAATAAAGACGATGAACTTTGATATCAATACGATGTTTCATCATAATTAACAAAAATAATTGGTTTATTATTCATGGACAAAAACGATATCAAAATATAATTCCAAAATGTAACTCGTTTTTATAAAAATTTGCAGTTAATTTTGCAATAAGTTTCACAAAATTTAAAGTTCTGACTTTATTTGTAGAATCGTTAATTATTTAATTTCATTTTATCGAGGAAAATGAATTACACAAAGCTAATCGTATTTGAAATATTTCGTTTCTTCTTTATATTTGTTTTTATTTTAGATATTAATACGAGTATGTACATAGACACACACATACACATATATGTAATACATGTAATATATTATACTATATTTAGTCAAATTATTCAAGACGTAAGATTTAATCATCAAAGTTCATTGTTCTCATTTATTCCCTCCTTAATCAGAATAATTTGCTTATTTCTATTTTCACAATCTATCATAATTTAAACTCCAGAATTTTTTTCGGCTTTTCATATCATTTAACGTGACTAACCACGGATAAGCGATACAATAGCAATAACGTAAATATAATAGGGGCCAGAATTATGGATTTGACAGGCGCTTTAAAGGCCAAGTTCATTAAAACGACGCCGTAGCATCGCCTTTTGTTCTCCGGGCAGACGGCATTAAATTTTCCACATGCTTGATGCACGCTCGCGAAATAAACCCGGTATCACAATAATCTTGGTTGCTAGCGCCGTTCGGCGTGAAAAATGACCGCTGCATCTAAAGCCCCCCCGTCGCCGCCGATCGTGTAATATACGTCCGATTAAAGATTTTTATGGCATCGTCCTTCGAAAGAAGGGTTGGCTGCGCGTGTCGAAAATTGTGTAAAATTTGTTTCTGTTTATATTCCAAGCTCCATCATCCGTTTACTCCGCGTTTCATGTATCAATAATAATCTCCCTCTCGCTTGAATGAAATTCGCGTATGCTAAATTAAATTCGCCATTAATAACCCGTACTTCCATATCTTCGCGTATATTACATTATAAAATTAATTCCGTAAACAGATTTTCTCAGCCGACTTAACGAGATATTATATTTTCACGATATTAACTCATGCGTTTCTTTACGTGCAATTGGAGTTTACATAGTTTGCGAGCAAACGGAACAAACATTCTTGTTACGACTGGCAATTTACTGCTACTTTGCAGAGTTAATATTATTGTTGACTTCACAAACGCAATACCAAACAACTTTGAAAGCGACGAAAATATATAGGAAATAATTAAACTGTCGATTCTACCCGAGGCATGGATAGAATCAACAGTTTAATGTTTAATTGCAATGATGGAAATAGATTATTTCATGAAACTACTGCAAACAACTTTCTATCATCTTCTATTGTTAACTTATTTAGATTACTCTCTTTTTCTCTAATTTGGAAGAAGTTAACGTCGGTCTATTTGTTTGCGACGATCAATTTTCTTTCATCCATTCGTACTGGACTCGTTTATTCTTCGTGACATATACTGTCCACACTGTCCTCCTTCCACCTTCCACTTCGCGCCGCAACAAAATACGGGAGCGCACAGACGAAACAGACATAAAGGCTGACTGCAACAAGTTCGACCTACAATCGCGCAAATACGAATCCATGCAAAAATGTGCAGATTGCGCCCGTGAAAGTTTGCATGCGTCGCGACACACAAATACGCGAAGAAACAGCACGCAATATGACCGCGCGCACCGCAAAGCAGGTGCTTCTTATGTCGATTGTGTCTGGTACTCCGTGTTCCCTGAATCAAGCATGCAACTCACTAAACGCTGAAACATGTAGGGCGGTCGCCTCCGCAAATCGTGTCCTTGTCCTTAGTTATTTACAACATGCACACGGCAGCGACAATATCGTCGGCTCCTCTTCGACGTTATTTACGCGGTCCTCTTGCTTCGCGCGCGCAGGATAGGTACATATTTACCGGCATGTACGAACTTGCACGTGTACCACCGTACGTAGGGACGAGGGAGACGCGAACGTGTCGCGGCTCTTTAGAAACAATATCCGCTGCGAGATAACGCGCCACAGCCATTACGGGGATTTTAAAGGGATATTAGTGCGTGCATGATGAACGCGCATTCGATTAATCGCGCGGAAATACCTCGAACTTTGTATCATGTAATAGCACTCGGTCTACTATTATAGGGTGTTACGATCTGTCGTATGACAAGTTGTTGGACGTGCCGGTTGTTATCGAATTGGAAAACTTTTAGGTGATCGGAGTGTTCTATAGAAATTCCAAAATCCCCCAAAATTTCTCTACACCGGAGTGGTTCATTAGCATCTTCAATAAAATCGTCATACCAAAATTGAGCTGTAACTACACAGTAATGAAGCTGGATTAATGATTAAATACTGATATAATCCACGTGCTTTATAATTGTTTGTTATAAATAAAATAAATGCACTCTTACTGCGTATATTTCACATTTTATAAAGATTACTTCACGAGAAAATTGTACACGGGAAGTCTATGGAAAGATTCCAAAAGATGTCGAAGTGCAATCTCGACTACTTGAACGACATTTCGTAAATCATGTGAGAATTTTGTTTTTCGTTATTTCTCGAACATACTGTCGCTCAATTCATCTCGGCGATTTCAAGTGTCAACGCATGCAGCTATTATAATTTTCATCTCTTGTCTATCGGAAAATATTCCGACTATTATTGCGTGAGATAAATATCGTATAAATTGTATAAATTTATTAATACAATATATATTGTATAAATTGTATATATAAATAATTTATCAGTTTATCTATTATAAAAATCTATATGACTTATGTATGTAAAATCACTTTTTACTGTAATTGTTTTGGAGTAATAAATAAGATATAGAAAAATGCTTTTTTCATTTTTTTATCTTATAATTTATAAAGTATTCGCATCACATTTAATTTCCTATCAGTAGTTCAGGTTTAACACAATTCCGACAGAAGGCGGGCAATAATTAAGTTAATACTCTCAAGGATATTTTGATAACCAGAGACTTGATGATATGCTATTTATCGCAAATTAAATGTGAATTACATACAAATGTCTAGTATATTGACATCGTGCACTTTTATCTTAGTAGAACAGCGTGTTCGTGCTTATGCGACGAAACGAAAAGCTCGAGGGAAGCACGGAAGCAACATGGTGAACTGGGATTTTAATTAAGGAGCCGCGCGCCTCGTGCAAATGGCAATTTCTGTCGGCTGCGGGTAACGACGTTTCCTCGAGAGAAAGAAGAAAAAAAACCGCTTAAATCGACCGGGTGGACGCGCTATAGTTACTTACAGCGGAGTCATCATCTTTCCGAGGACACGAGAAGGTGCTTGTGAATCGGGAATGCCTGTGAATTGGCGGAGAAAGTAGAGAGAAATAGCAAAACAATTTCAATCGATTTTCAGATATAGCTTTATCCTCAAATCTTAATATTTAATCTCGCTCTCGCGTCTTACTTTCGTGCAAAAATTTTGACATATCGCTTTCGTACAGATCGATCTATTGTATCTGATATTCCATCTTTAATTATATATCAAAATCAGATCTGCGTTTCTCATGAGAGATATCAAATTGAATTTGCATGTTCAATACGAACATTTTGTATTTCCACTAGAAATCTCCGCATAATTTAAATATTCAGATAAAAACGATATGCAAATCGTTGATTAATTAAAATAAAAGATGCGCACGAATCAATGAGTAATTTCAAGCCTGAATTTGACAGACGGATTGGTACTGTTTTATTCATCTCTTATATACGAATGTTATTGATTCGGATCAATTGCAGAAAAAAATGTAATATCTGATTATAAAATTCAACAAAGATCCAATTTTAATATCAAGTAAAATATAATATTCGTTTCTTATTTATTAATATTAAAATTTATATTCATTTTAATAAAAGAACGTGCTAACGTGATATTCATGTATTTTCCGATAATCAGCAATTCATGCAAAACCATATACATGATGAATAAAGCTTTCTTTTATTTCGACTGTTTGAAAATAGAAAGAAAGCATTTAATAACTTTATATTTCATTTTTCGTCTCAATTATTACAACAAAAATTGTAAATCTATATGAAATGGATACAATTCACTTGTATATGATATTTATTTTATGCAATAATGGTTTGGATATTTTCCACGATAGATGAGAAAACGAAGATCATATAGTGTCCACACGTATTTCAAGTCAATGAAGTAAATTAGATGACAGTATGTTCGAGAAACAAAATTCCACACAGGAATCACATGTGTGATCGACCGAATGTCGTCCGAGTACATCGTCGAGATTGCATCTCGGCCTTTTGGAATCTTTCCACTTCCTGTATACACACAGTTTCTTCGCGAACTACTGTCTATCGACGCGACATACAGCAGCAAGTATATATACATTGGTGGCTTCGCGTAATCCAAACAAGTATACGAGAGTCATTCGTAGCTGTGTACCTATAATACTTCCGGTATCACAGGTAACAATGTAGTAGAGTAGAACAAACCAAAATGCCGCAGTGAGACGTGCTCTGCAATATTTATTTTCAAAGTTACACTAATGTGCTTTCGATACCTCGACTTTTAAATAATTCGTTTATGGCTTTTCTCTGAACTAGAAATATATTTAATAAATTTGTATTTTAATACATATTAAAATATAAATTTTTACTAATATTATAATTGAGTAATTTTACGTGATATATGTATAAAAAAGAATTTTTTGTAAAATTTATAACACGTGAAAAAATCAGACTTTATGATGTATTAAGAAAATGAAAATAAAGTAACACATACTCAATATTTAATTCGAACGAAGAGGAAAGAAACAGTCTTTTGCGGTTTCCTCGGAATGGTGTTTATCCAAGCACGCAAAATAGCTCGGTAAAGTAATCTCGCGGTTTCACTGGCTAAATATAAATACCACGTTGCGCGACACAAAGTTGACGTCTCCTAATAAATTCACCTTTTCCCCGGAGACCGGCACATTCCCAAAACCTCGACATAATTCCCGCATATTAATCATGCACGCTTAAACGAAAGAATAACATCCAGGTCAGAGTTGAAACCACTTTTCTCGTAAATCTCCGCGTTTCAAGGCCATAGAAGGTGCGGATACAACCGAATTCCACGATCTCTCGGATTTGCTTGCGCGCCGACGGAAACTCTCACGACGGCCGTCGGACTCCTCGATATCTTTCGACTTGCTCTTCCATCCCCGTCGACGTGCTTTATTTTCCATATCGCGGATCTCTCGGTAAACATACCAAACTCACCCTCTTTCTTGGATCGTCTGTCGAATGTTTTCATTTTCCCGGCAATTCCAACACGCGCGCGGCTGTTGTATATCCTTATTTCTTATTTCTTGCTGCCTCTCGTTTCCTGCGCGTGATAATGCTCGCTTGATACAGTTGATACACACACACACACACACACACACACACACACACACACACACACACACACACAGACACTCTCTCTCTCTCTTTTCTCTTTCTTTTTTACGATTTGTCGAAAACCAATTTAGGTGGGATACCAGTCGATTTCGCTTCCACGAATATCAGCTAACCGAACCACATCCTCCAAATCCATGCCATTCAAAAAATCTTGCGCGTCTTGTTTGTTCGTACCGATTTTAGAGAAAATATTGTGCGCAAGCTGCACGAGTGCAGAGTCTATATTTGTCGTAACGCCATTATCGATTGCCAGCAACGCCGCGGTAGGGTCCGAAATGGCGAACGGCTGTTACATCAGCGTGTACGACGAGGATGTTTGCAAGTGTTACCGCACGTTTACACGTTCACCGGAAGACACTGCACTTTTTCGAGATCTTACACGTCTGAAGCATGTACATGTTTACGAATAAAAATATTGGCTAATCCTGTAAGTCGGAATTTCTATTTTAATAGTAGAGAATATTCTATTTCACTTTGGAGTTGATGCATGCTCGATGAAATAAATATGAAAATATTTAAAATAAGAAATTAAAATATTTTAGTGAATTGAGAACCGTTGCAAATAGATGAAAATTTAATTTACGGCTTTATCACCAAGATGTTGGTTATTGATCGAATATCAAGAAGTTTGATTAGCAACAACTTTCTCTGTTAAAGTTACACTAATAAAGAATTTATGGAGTTCATTAAAAAGTCTATAACTTTAAAGAAACGTGAGAGTTTCACAACGTGATATTAAAATGAAGGCAACTCTAAAATAATCTTTCCTTGTTAACGATTTTCATCTAGGAAGTAACCCCACTGCTTATAATTATTAAATAAATTTGTCAATAATATGTGTAGCAGCATATAACAATAATTTATCACGTATCACGTATAATATCGATATATACATTATGATATTCCATAATTGTTACAGCATAATCAATATTAAAATATTTGCATCTGATAGTAATTACAATAATGTTCATAAGACTTATTTCTCTCTCCTCTCTCTGTTTAATTAATTTAAATTATTATACACATCACAGATCTCCGTATTTACCGCAATGACTATCTCAAACGTGCAGTTAATTGCTGTTACTTATGAGTCTCTATCTCAGACGCTATTTGCAAATTGACTTGGCAAGATCCAAGATGTTTTCATAATGCTTACTCAAAGATTACGCGAGAGTTGTTAATCTCACACAAATTTTACTCATGCAAAGTAGCAATATTAAGAATCAAATATAAGAGAAAATTGACTTATAGATAAAAAATCAGGAAAAAAGAAAAGGAAAGGCAAATTTGAATAACGTAAATAGCGTATATAATAACTGAGTTATATTTTTAAAAAATATGTTCCACTTTATTATTACGAGGAAGAGAAATAAAGTATTATGTTTCTTAGAAAATAAAATAAAAAATATGTATTAATTTTGAACTTCATATTTTTAGCAGACGGCGCAGAGTATAATATTGCACTGTACTTTATGTATTTTGCGTTATGTATTTTGAGATAATAATAAAGCCAATTATTCTGAGAGGATTATACAGTACATTAGAGAGATAGAGCAGCGCCTCAGGGTGGCAGTAATTTATATGCGACTGAAAGCCTTAACGACCGTGATGTTGGCCTCGCGAATTTCCGAGATTATTTACAATGGAACGCTCTATTAATAATTTTGCTATCTTGTGCCTTCAACTTTTTCCAAAACTACTCGAAAATACTATCTTACTTCATTCATGTTATAGACGTATGACAAAAAGACTGTAATAATGTTTTATTGTTAGATTAAATATCCGCGCCAGTGTTTCACTCCTCGAATATATAGAAGTAAAAACTTGAGACATAATTACGCTTTTTTGACTGACACCATTTCTGTACAAAATTTCACGAGAAGAAATACGTGGGTTTTGCAATAATATTAGCAAAAGTGACGGAAATAACACAGTTACTTCCACTTTATCGCAAAAATACGCTGTTTACTAGTCGATTAGCGTTTAACGATATAAACGACATGACGTGCATATAAAAAAAAAGAAAAAAAAGGCAGGAGGGGCAGCCGTTGCTTGAAACATGCTAGTGCATCTATGGCGTTACGTCGAGCTGCAACGTAAATAGCACGTGCAACGTACTCGCGAGCGCGTCGATCCGCGAGCAACAAAAAGAGCTTTGTAAAAGTTCAGTGCGTTTCCCCGCCGTAGATCGTAACACATTCTCTGCAGGAGCGCGCGAGACTGATTCGGCTCGCTTGGCGCATCCCCATATATCGTGTCTCGCGCCGAGAATTAGATTTAAATTGGAAAAATTACATGGTCCAATTGCAAATTGCATTTCCATTTTCGTCGCCGCAATCCCTCTCATCCCTCCCCAACTCCTCTTCTTCGTTTTTTCACCGGCGCAATTTGCATAACGTCGCGTGTACAGACATGTGTACTGATAGCTAAATTTAATTTTATCAAAAAGTAAAAATAAAAAAGAGCCTCCGCAATTCGAATTTTTACGCGTGATTTCCTCTAGTTAGTAACTACTCTAGAGCGTGACGAGTACCTCCGTCCTCTCGACTTAGAAATAGCGATTTATCCCCGTTGCACGTTGTTTCCCAAAGTTATAGGGAAATATCACTCAATTTTTAAAAATTTATGAATAAAATAAGACAATACTTTCCATTCTCTTATAATAATATATAGTGGGACGTGTCAAGTAGACAATTATCACTCCAAGTGTCTTTATGAGCAATAACGTTGTTAATCCTTCGAGGATCGGAGGCACGGAGTTAAAGATGTATCTCATATTATTTTATATCTCTATAACTTTCCAATCTGATACATGTTCGCTTTTACAAAAATTCATTTTTTACACACATTAAGAATTGACTCTCTATATTAAATTACAAGGAAAGAAATAAAACGTATAATTATTTATACGTAATTATATGTATATCTTATGTGGAATATATCTTACGTCTCACATGACTATCTATGTCTTGAAATTTGATGCGACCATCGAAGGATTAATGACTAGAGAAACTAAATCTACTGTTATGTGTGTGTGTGTGTGTGTGTGTGTGTGTGTGTGTGTGAAGATTAAGGCAACTTAATTTCGACGCGGAGATAGACATTTTACTTCCATCAAAAACAAGAATACAAAAATCTCTATCAACACCGCAAAAGTGTTAATTTTAGACGATAAGTAATGTATGCCACCTAGAAAATCATTGAGCGAACACACTATTGGCACTTGTTATAACTTGGAAGAAAAATAATAAAATATTTATAGATCGTTTGTAAAATCGAATATCGATCGATATTCTCTTTTGGTAATGCTCGGAGATATGATACATGATATGCCGAGACTTTACGATGCTGTGCCTGCATTTTACCACTCTGGCGTAGTTTATATGGTTTACGTTGCACTTAGAGGATCATATTCTAAAGCGAGTACTAAATCAATTTGATATCATTTTACGTTACTGCTAAATTACTGCTAAGTTATTACTACTGGATTATCTACTTCGTTTCTATTTGCCGCTTTTATTGCTCGTTTTTCATTATTCCCTCTATAGAGTTGTCTCGTATAAACAAATTATAATTAAACATACTTAAGAAGTTTGTCATACTTAGACAAAACATTGATGTTTCAATTAAATAATTATAGTTAATGTAATTTAAATTTGTATTCTTTATAAATATTAAATTATTCTATTCATTTTACAAAATTATAGAAACATTATTATACAGATATTTTTTTCCAAAACAAAGAATATTCTATTCGAAGTATTTTATTCGGAGTAACACTATCAGATACAGTTTTATTTAACAAATCCGAAATATGTATATCACTGAACTAATATTTAAAAAACATACCTACTTTATGTTTTAATTTATCTTTCTTTAAAATCAAAAAAGAAAATTTTTTAATATTAAAATTTGGAAATAAAATTATTTTAATTAACATTAATCAAACACGAAATAATATATATAAAATAAAGTTTTTTTATTCAAAAGACGAAAAAGGGATATTTTAAGACAAAGCAGGTGTTTCATCTGCTCCTGATTATGACGCCTTTACATTTGAGGACTGCACGTGCCTCATCTTGTTGCTCTCAAGAGATAATAACGAGCCTTTATTAGTACGCATGACATGTCACAAGTCGCACGTGCTATTTCGCAAAATTTATTCAGGTCGCTTCGCGGAATAGGAATGTTATTCACATTGCGTACGCGAGCCATTAATTAAATGTACTCCAATTTTTCTTTGTTGCATTACTTCGTTACCCGCTCAGAAGCTATTGATGTTTGCTCATTAAGAAACACGCGAACAGACGTAACCGTTAGTTCTTTCGATTTGCAAATCACCTGTCGGTTGCTATATCAGAGGACAATCCCTTTGTACATTATTTGTTTAAATCATTTTTTACCAATCTTCTTCTCGTCTTTCTCTCCATTCTTCCCGTTCCTATGTGATATTAATGGTTGTGAAATTGAGCAGCTGAGTTTGTCTTTAATTCGGTATAAGGAGAATGAAGCTTACACGAGAGAAACAGATACTGCCGGGCACGTACCGAGGGTAGCTTAAAGGAAAACGATTCGCGACTAATAGAGGATTCGCGAGTCTGTGAGTTGGCTCAATGACGGTATTCAAGAGAAATTCTCATCTGTACGATATAAACTTGAAGATGCGAACTCCCTCGAAACGAAAGAGTTCTGTTCCTTTTATTAGAGCGACTGCGTAAGACAGCGCTTGTTAGTCTTTTAACGCTTCCTTTTTCTGTAACGGACAACATGAAAGAACCTGAAATATTGAAAGTTCCTTCGAGAAACTCCATTTTTCATCCAAGATTCTACAAGTGTCTACATGTTCGACTTTCCAGCAAATATGCTCGTTGCGTTGGAAGCAAAAGTTTTTTGGAAAGAATTTAAAGAATGTAGAGTACACATATCTCTTATTACACTCGTATTATTACAAGCCTATTAAATTGTTTTATATTAAAACAATTTAATAAAAATTATTATAATATAATTTAATTTACATTAAAAGCTTGCCGCTTTTAATGTAAATTAAATTGTTTTATAAAAATAAAAGTTTTATATAATATGATTTTGCGACAAAAACTTTTAATATATGTATTTGTTTTCGACATTTTCGATTTGATATTGTAAAGAATCTATATCTACCGCAGGTTTATCAATTACTATTACTTATTTTGAGCGTTTTATAAAGCGACGACTGTATTTTTAACCATCTTCTTCTTTCTAACTATACCTATCGTATTTGAAACATGCACCAACATCTGTCTTATTCCGTCTGCTTCTACTCACGAAATTGTAGATAGGGCAAGTTATGTGTACCCGAAATAGGGTCGTCCGACGTGATATGTACGCGAATTGCACATCGGCCTTATTATTATTTCACCTGTAGCATCAGGTGCTACGGCGGGACTATGTGCCCGGGGAATTCGGTTCCCGGCTTGTACAAATTTGCACTTTGATCGAGAATACGTGTCCTTCCGCGGCGAAACGTCAAGTGGAATCCACGCCGAATAATTACGTCGATAGAGATCCCAGCGTGTCCTGCAGAATGAAACGTTCCGGAACAAAACGCGTATTCCAATTTCGCTCGACATTACCGTTCTGTTCCGCCCGTCGCACACACACAACTGACAATATTATTCATTTGAATAAATGTAATTTAACATACGGAAAAATTTAATATCATGTTAGCGAATTCAATATCATAGCTGTTGATTTCAAATATACATATAATCAAAATTCAGTAGCACGTCAAATTATTTCATTTAATTCTAAATATTGCCTTAGTAAATTACGCCAACAGAGCTCTTTTTAATTGAATAAAATATCGGCCACGTCTGATTTTAGATAGAGCATTTGAACGTATTTTAAAACCGGTCTATCTTGAAGAGATATAAACTATTATATCTCTTTTTTTCAAATTGTTGGTAATAAGGAAAGAAAAACGACTTTTTCACTCAGTTACCTGAGTAAATTTCTATACAGAGCGAGCGCCGAATTTATTCAGAACAATATTTCTCGCGATTATTTATACGCACGAGGGATACAGTTAACAGGTGTCTGAATTATCGCGGATTCGGCCGCACGTTGATGTTGGACTCTCGCAGTCTCCGACTCTCATCTCCCGGCTTGCCGGCTTTTGAGCCCGCGCGCAGCGGTTCAGATAAATTTTTCATCCAGCGCGAGAGAACTTCTCCAAGAGTTGCGTACATATTTCCCACGGGGGTTTCCGGTTCCCTTTTACGGCGAGCCTAGCCGCGCACGATATAACACAATATGGTTCTAATATGATACCTTATACTCGCGTTTAAGACCCTGATAATAGGGCGCCGCCGGCATTGTCCTATTCATGAGAGATTTAACATAATATTTGCCATTGAAGTCCTACTCGGGTCTATTCAGTGCGCCCGCGCCGTCAGAAATTGCCCCTGCATCCATCTCGAATGCTGTTGTGATTCCGCCCCTTTCGCCCACTCCTCGCCCCACACTCTTGACTCTTCCTCTCCTCAATCGGCCAACTCCAAGTTTCGCTATTAGAACGCCGCGGAGAGTGTGTCTTACGTAAATGCCGCTCAATAGCGCACCTTTGAAACAGGCGAGCTCCGCTCGGCAAGATATATAATCCGCAGGAAAGAGATGAAAGGGGGGAAAGAGGGAGACAAAGGTAAAACGTAAACGTACTCGCGTGACAAACGCGCCGGAATCCACGAGAAATCGAGGCAATATCAACAAGCAGGATAAACAAACGATAAGTCAAAACGTGCCGGGATGTGAATAACGACGGGAATTTACGACCATAAAGATGAAAACGACAATACACGTCCCAAAATTATCAAGATCGCGCTCAAATTATTGACTTTTTGGATCAATAAAATCGATATTTTTAAATGTGATTTTGATTAAATCGCTGTTACCATTCGTCAAAATAAAACTCTTGAGATTTGCTGAAGTTTAATTAACTAAAAATTAAGACCACTATCTGTTCGCGTTTTTAATGTTCGACGAGCTAGAAATTCATGATTTTTACCTATTAATAACTTGAGAATGTTTGACGTCACAATTTCAATATGGTATTTTTGGAGGAATTTATATTTAATCGTTCAAGAGGCGAGCATACAAAAAATGTAACACTTTAAAGATTTAAATAGAACTTATACCCGTATTCAAAATTATATCGTTTTAATTTATTTGAAAACTGCGCGGAAGAAGTAGAAGAATTTTTACTTTTAATCTCAAGCTAACAAATATGTCGCAAATATAAGGGAACGAGAGACGAACTTTCCACAAAGATTTCGCACTTTTCGGTCACTCCTATTGTCGCTCATGTCGACCTACCGTCAAAAGTTTCTCGGACGGCTTAATTTTCCCAGAAACAGACTTAACCCACTTTCCATTCATCCGGCGATTATCTTAACGGGGAGGAAGGAGGCGCGAGTGCCGTAGAAAAGAGGAAGAAGTCAGGAACCGGTATCATAAATCGTCCTCAATGTCTTCACATTCCGCCGCGAGCGGGAAAATAGCGTGTCACGATCATTCGCGATCGATGGAACGGTCGTCGATCGATCGACCCACCAATCGGACGAATGAACGAACGCGAACGTACGAATGGATAGCGAAAATAATTTCGCGAACTCTCAATGGGAAAGCACGGGAAGCAATCACAACCTGCGAGTTTTCTGGCGCGCGTTTCTCTCGCCCT
The DNA here is from genome assembly GCF_030848795.1 of Temnothorax nylanderi. Lineage (NCBI taxonomy): Eukaryota > Metazoa > Arthropoda > Insecta > Hymenoptera > Formicidae > Temnothorax > Temnothorax nylanderi. The sequence goes on along the minus strand of NW_027249148.1, from coordinate 174,460 downwards.
TGCTGACAACGTTATCCGCTGGAAAGGAACATTTCGCGCTGTCCCACTGCAGTCGCGCGTTGCAGATTGCATCACGATTGATATCGCGGCTGTAGCAGTACTTAACGGCGCGATAACGTGCCTGTTCCCGCACGGTATTAATGCGCATTTCGCGACTATGTTTGATTCGTGGACGGCGATGGCGAATATTGTGTAAATTCGGAAATGTGTACACGAACTCCACGTTTACTGCGCTATTAACGCAGCGTAATATTATACATCCATTTCGCGATTTAGCCTGAGGCAGCTCTTATTTTCAACGAATTCACGTTATGTAGTTAATTTGCTACGTCAAGTATTTTTCTTTACTGTTGGTCCTAATCCTATTTTTTAAATGATAATATCAACGTTGTATAAATGAGCAAAAAGATTTCAATTTAAATGAGCGACGTGTAATTAATTTATTTTACATTTAAATAAAAGCAGTTTATAAAATTACAAATACGTAACTTTTGTTAACAGTAAAATTAATCAAATCTCCATTTAAATTGATATTTTCGAGTCATTTTGAAAGTATTAGATGTACATATTTATGTATTACCTACATTTATTCCTGCATTTCTTCTATTACCTTCCAATTTGCTTCAATAATTAAACTTTGCAATTTATATATTTAATACATAAATTGTGAAATTTATTTACTACAGTATATATGAAAAACATATATATACATATATAAATAGAAAAAAGTTAAAGTTCTTAAAAGAAAAGTTTGAATTGGTTAAAATGTCTCACAGGCAAGAAACGGAGAACATTTTGCATATTACAAAATGTACTTCTCATAACCGTAATGTGGGATCTTAGAACGAACGGAGACCAAGTATAAGGAACTCTTTGCTCTTCCAATTTATCGTAGCCCATAGAGAATCCATGGAGAATTGCAAGTAAGAATTTTATGCAGATAAGAGCTTATAATGCACATTAATTTTAACCGCTACACAGAAGTTAACTTTAACAGCGTAAAGTGGACTTTTGCGTATCTCCCCTCGTGCGAGGGCAAAATGCACGAGAGAATAAGCGCATACAACTCGTTCGATGGTTCACCCCATCGAATAAAACCTACGTGCACTGTTTTTCCGTAATAACATTTCCCAATGCTAGAACGTTTGACATTCAAATGCACGTAACGAGGCTTTTCGCGATACATTGTGCGAACTGCTTCCATCGTGCCCGACGCGCGATGCGCGATAATGCCCGTGAAGCGTTTTGCGGTGCATTCGACATTCGAATATTCCCGATGCGTGCGGTGCGGACCGCGAAATTTTGTAAGCTCGTGATCCGCGATGTAATTTGACTTTATTCAAAAAAGAGGAGACATATTTTAATGGAAAGGATAATTTATGCGCGCCTGGTGCTTCCGCGGCCCCGCATTTCGCAAGCTTACGACTCGACATTTTTATCACGGAGACAATACCTGAGACGCGTTTGTTCAAACAACCATCGCCGATATTTTTCAGAATAAAATTCTGCTATTCTGACGAATCCATTTGCATTTATTACTTTTATATTTTTACGCGTAGACATGTACGTAATTAACAATGATTTAGTATATTACATTAAATTACACAGTACAATCATATAAAACATTTATGTCAAAATTTTTATGATTTAAATATTAAGGACGTACACATTATATGTGACTAAATAAATTTTAACTAAATTGGAACGTGATTTTTCATTGCTGTTTTACAGAATATTTAATGCACTAAAGCGGCTAAAGAATTCCGTAATTAGACTTTGTCCATTATGGAAAAGCCGACTACAAATTCATACGCATCAGTTATATGACATATTTCACGCAAAATCAGAATGATTGATGCAGCTTCGTAGCAAATATCTCTCTTAAATCTTAAAACGAACAAATTACAGCTCGTTACATATCAGGCATCTCTCGGTATCGCGATATTTACACGGGCGGTCATAGAAAACTTTTCTGGTTAAACTTTTATTTCACCGTCTGCTTGTGTTTCCGCGTAAAAAATTTGAGCATAAGAGGAATACGTATTGCATTCAGTTACGCGATATGAAAAACGTATAAGTGAGTGACGTATTTATGCATTTCACATGTATATTTGCGTAGCTTGCATTACTGCGTACGATACAGAACGTACACGCGACACTGCTGTGTCGCAGTTCCTCTTGTTTCGCTATTTTTGAGTTTGTCCATCGAACGGAATCCCGCGAAACAAAACACATAGACATTAACATTATATTTCGCGTCCCGCGTTTATTATTTGACTACACGTATGAATGCGGTTAAATTCTTTATTACCCGGCCAAATGTTTCACCGCGCGGAGTAAGGATCGAAAGATGCAATAAAAGCACATTAATGCTTATACGTGCATTATGCAACCCTGCGGCTTAAGGGCTTTAAATTTGTATCCACGAAGTCTGAAATAACTTTAATCCCAGAACTATTATGTAAAATCACAGACTACTTCACTTCATAATATAAAAGCCGCTGCATAAAATTATAAACTATATTCGCTTGACTTTAACTAATTTAAGCTTTATATCGTGTTTCAATTATTTAGTTTAACATTAAGACAATAGATAATTAAAGTTACATTAGACAATTAAACTGTTTTCTATCATTTTTGTTATACACCCGCAAAATATTCTTATAAATTGTTATATACACACATAAAAATAATCATTCTACAGCCAAGGAAAGCATTTACTTATTTTATTTTATTTCTTTTAAGTAAGTGCTTTCCTTGGCTGTAGAATGTTTATTTTTCTGTGTATATAAACAGACTAATATATCTCGCAATTAGTCTCTATCGTATAATAGAAATACGTCACTAACTGATGCGTTGATATATAACGAGCTCTATTTTGCGAGCTCTGTGCGAAAATGTGAACGTATCCACGTGCGCACAATAAATTAAGGAATAATTATACATAATCCTCAATTAAATATCGATCCTGATCTATTATATTCTATCCACTTTGAGGCAATGAATTTATGAGCCATTATTTTTATCTATATCGTAGTATCTTAACACGTGAGGTAGAATCATATATCTATACATACCTAATATAATTTTAATAGATCCATTACCTCAAATTAAACTGAAGCGTAATCTCTGACTCACCGATACGATGCGCAGCGGCGGAGTTATCGCACAGGTCGAGAAGCTCCGTTGATCTGTAAAGAAATGCAAATATAATTTAATATAATATGATTTTACGACAATGCTGAAAATAATTAATCCCCCTCGTCTGTATACGCGGGTCTACAGCGCAGCGTCCGAACCAAAATGATATCTGCTCGTAACTGTAAAACTTGCAAGCCTACCAGAAAATATTAAATAAACGATGTTTATCAAAATGACTGTAAAATCAACTACAATGCGTAGACAGGTACGTGTTTCTCATAAATTTCAGTATTGTTTTAAAATACTTTAAAGTAGAGAAAAATAGCGTCGTACGTGACAGATCCGCGTATGCACTCCGCGAGGGTGCATAAAAAACGTATACAGACAGAGGATTAATAATTCTGAGAATAATCGATCGCGTGTGAAACGATCGATTTACTCCGCGCAAGTGACAGGTATAACGACGAAAATTACTCACCGCAAGGCTGCTCCGCCGTCGCCCGACGCCGTCCCAGGCCCGGCCGCCTCCTCCTCTCATTTTTCCGTTTCTTCTCGCTCCCTCGTGTAGCACTCACATAACACCTGCGAAAGTACGTTAATTACGATCGTGCGGCGATTCCAACGGCACCCCCGACGTTAATCGTACGTGACGCGCGCACTTTAGCGCTGTACCGGCTGTGTACATCGTGACGTAAGAGAGCGGCGCGAAAAAAGAGCGAGAAATGGCGAGCCCGCGATCCGCCCGACATCTGTGACGTTTCACAAATTACTGCGACGGACGTATCTCGGGTGGTACAGAGGGTTTTAATTATATACCGATACGTATACGCACACACGCACATTGCACTCACGCGCACGCGGAACAGATACCGAATTTATGCCGCGACGGCCGACGAATATAAAAATAGAAGATTAATCGCGACTCGGAAAACTCGATCCGCGATGCTCCGACAGTACGACGAGAAATTTGAAGACGCGATGAAAAAATATATGTGCGAACACGAGCGGCATCGAAAAAGTAATTAATCTCTCAATAATAAATATCGCGACGCAATCCCCGTCGTATCGATGTTTGCTTTTACTTTACTAATCGCGCGAAATACGTACGCGCGTTTTGATGAACAGAGCCTCGATACACGAGCTACGCGAATCGCCATTTTAAATCACTGATATAATCGGAAATATATATATTAAAGGATGATGGTTTTTTCCGTACTTACTACGTCCCGTTTGGAAAGCTAACGACAAACACTGATATTATTTATTGCCGTGTCTCTTCTCTCTAGCTTCATTTGATCTCGACGATGGATTGCGAGAGATACTTAATAACGCAACGACACGGAGCGATACGCAAAACTACCTGCCTGCCTGTGCCCGCTCGAAACTCGGAGTCACGTTAGATCCGTGTGAAGCTGGCGCCAGACAATGCGCGAATCATGGTTCGTGATTCGTGGTTTGCCATTCGCGCCGATTCGCCAGCGGAGCGGTTTTTTGACGAAATCAAAGAGATGAATCGAAATCGCGAATAACATATGACGAAGCATGAATAGTGGAGGGTCTACATTGTTAAACGGCGAATCTATACGAATGGCGAACCGCGAAACGCGCGCTAGCTTTAGATCGAGGTGTCTGTTCCGCGCCGCGTCCGTGCGTCGGCTCGCGCAGTGGTACCAAAGTGAGTTCGCGTCTTCTCGGCGACTCACGCAGGTGGGGATAGAGTGGGGGCAAAATGACTAGACGCGGCGCGCACGATGTGCGATGTGCGTCATGTGCCTACTGCCTAGTCACCTTGCCCTCACTCTACCCTCTACCCTCACCTGCGCCGCCTGCGCGAGTGTAACGGCGCCGCGCCGGGCGCGATGAATTTGCGACTTTGCGTGTAACTGTCGTCGCGAGAGAACAAACACCGAGCTGCGTATCACTTTGCCGGCATTCCCGTCCGCGTTCTCGCTAATGCTGGGTCTACAATGCGAGTCGCAAAGTCGTGAGTCGCAAGAATTGACCAATCACAGTCGAATTTGAGGAGAATAATCGACTGTGATTGGTCAATTCTTGCGACTCACGACTTTGCGACTCGCATTGTAGACCCAGCATAAAGGCCATCGCACACAAAATTGCATAGGCTGCATGAGCATAGCATAAGACCGCTAAACCAATGAGCATCTTATGTAAATCAATATGGCGACTTTATGCTGGATGCTCATTGGTTTAGCGGTCTTATGCTACGCTTATGCTAAGCTATGCATTTTGTGTGCGATCGCATTGTAGACCCAGCATAACTCTTCAGAGAAAACGATCGCGCATTTCGAAAGATAATTAAAGAGCCATCGCGGCGAATCGTGTCTCGTTACAAATTGTAGGAATTTATTCATGATCGCGAATAAAAGGAGCGTTTAAGAAAACACGTGCCGACCGTTGTATTATTTATATACTTTTAGTTTCGATGCCCGCGATGTTTTAGGCCGGTTCCACGATACCTCGCACGATACATAAATCGTATATCGGAGCCGGATTTCGGAACGCAGCCGACGATCCAATGAGAGAGTTTCTTCCTCGAAAACGAATTCTCTCTCCTCATTGGGCCATCGGCTGCGTTCCGACATCCGACTCCGATTTATTGTAGAACCGACATTAACGAAACTGGAGTAATGCGTGACGTGATATCAAGATCCGTTCTATTTCACTACGAATCGTAAAAGTTTATTAATCGCGAATCGTATATACGTTTCTCTTGCGAATGAATTCGAAGAATCGAGCCCCAGGTAAGTCTTCGAAAAAGAACAGACGCGAACGTGTGTCTAAGGCTGCGGTCCACTTGACGCTACAAATGCTTCGAAGCATTCCTTTTCTCCTTTCTTTCAATGAAGACAGAAGGAGAAGAAGAACGCTTCGAAGCATTTGTAGCGTCAAATGGACCGCGGCCTAAATGAGTTCAAGATTTCTAATCAACGCACTACGGCGTTGAAAAGCACGCATTCGGCATTTGGCGGAAGGCGGAAGGCGGCAGGTGCGCATTACAATAACGTATCATACGCGTCTCAACGCGGACATCGAAACTATAAAAATAATACAACGCCAACGGTCGGCGCGTGGCCTTGATGTTTGTTTTCTCGCGTAGTGTCGCGTACGACGCGGACGCCGGGTATAGACAAAGTTATCGCGTCGTCATTCGTCACTCGTGCCATGACTCGTGCTTCGAGTAGTTCGAGTCTCGAGCGGGCAGGCACGCAGCCCACGCAGGCAGGCAGTTCCGCGTTATTATCTCTCGGGGTGTAATCGCGACAAGTATTACGAGTAACGCAATCATTTCTCGCGAACGAGCAACGCTTCCTAACACGTTCGTTACATATGTGCGACGAAACCGATTCTCACGAGAAAATCATATTAGATATGTGAGTGACACAACTTTATAACGTTATACATGTATGACGTTTTATGCAATATACATATTCAGTTGCCTATTTAGGTATTTATACCTAACCTATTTAGTGCATTTATCTGTGCGTGAAAAGGCGCGGCATACTGTGCGTGACTATTAAAAATAACATCTGCGGCGGCCGTTTTTTCAATCGGACAGCGGTGGCGAACGTGTTAACGTGTGCGATTTGCGACGATTAAGAGACTTTTACGATTCGTAATGAGAAACGGTTCACCGGATTCACGGCGACGACTTTTTATTGTCTTTCGGGGCGCAATCGAGCCGAGTGTTACGAGCAACGCGAGATCATTCCTCGTGAACGAGTAAGCGAAGGTCTTAAAACTCGCGATGAACGAAAAAGAGTTTGTAACGAGAGACGGTTCGTGCGGCGACGGCTCTTTATTATCTTTTGAAATGTGATTGTTTTCTATGAAGAGTTAGCGGACTGGACGACGCGACGCAGAGTATCGCGCGATCGTTGTGTTCTCGAGATCGATGTACGTGCGATGGCAATTAACCGTGTTCGCGAGTGAATATTGTGCGACCGCTATGAAAAAATCTGAGAGGAGGAGGCGGCCTGGGAGGCTTCGGGCAACGGCGGAGCAACCACAAGGTAAGTGTAATTTAGTTAGAGTAGTGTGGGTTGTTTTTTAAGCATTATTACCAAATATCTATTTGAAAAACGATTTAATTAGAATTATATTGTGTAAAGATAATTTTAAGATACATGTATAATAAATGTAACATGTCAGATTCATTGCCTTGAGATGGACAGGCTAAAAGATATTAGTGCTGATGTAATACTTAATCTTGGAATATTTCTAAAATCTTTCATTTATTTATTATATTTTTATATACATGATATTGATTTATAAAATAGAATTCTTAATAAGTACCATTATTGATACACTTGGCGTTTTATTATTATTGTTACTAATTACGAGAGATACCAGTTGCCTAGAATGAACGTGGAAGTATCCATGAAAAAACAATAAAAAAATATTTTGAAGATAGAATAAGCTAAAAAATGAACAATAATAAAGTAATTTTTCTAAAAAAAAAAAAAAAATTTTTTATTTTAAATCTAAGAAAGATATTATAATTCTTTACATACTTTTTGCCAAATTTCTATTCTTAAAAAAGATTTTCAGGAAACGTAAAGGAATCGTCATAAGGATATCGTACATTAATACTAATGCAATTTATGAACAATTTTCAAGTATCAAGCATATTATAATTATTACATAAAGAGGAAATAAAATAAAATTATGACAAAGTATCTGATAGTTCTAGTTTTACAATATAGAATTTTTACTTGGATTCCTTCATGATGTTCTTATATCGCATATATCTGTTATATGAAATAAAAATAAATTATATGTATATGTATAGAAGACAGGGAAAAATTATTAATTTAGTTGCAATTTCCGCCAGATTAATTAGCCATGTATAAATTTCAACTTATACACGAAAATATCATAGTAAGCTTAGATATCTTCATTATAAATTTTGCATCTGATATTCGCCTGTGTTTCGATCTACAGAGAGATTTTCTCCGCAAACTGCTAAACGATTAATATTGTATCTTTCTAAATTTATGCGTTAAATCATTAGCGATTTTAATGTTCTTGATGCTGTTTTCTTGCAATTTCTCTCTTTCGCATTTGCGAATATTAATGAAGGGCTCGCTTTGCAACAAGCGAATTCCACGTGATGCGAACCCGAATTGGGCCACTTTGCGGTCATGGCCGTTCATAGTAACGCCAGTACCATTATCAGGGATTGCACAATTCGAGAAATCGGACGATCATTATTTCGACCGATATTTTGATTGAGCGCCCTTAGGTAAAGGATTTGCATTCGCTTCGCATTACGACAGTGAATTATGTTGGATTCTCCGACGTAATTGAATTTATATAGAACCATTTGCGTATAATAATGCCACATAATTTCGTTACTGGAAATCACATTTTTTGGCAACGCTCTTATTTTCAATCTATATAATTCATCTGTTCTGATTTTCCAATTGTTATGCCCCTTTCTGCTTTCCAGCCTCTCTCTCTCTCTCTCTCTCTCTCTCTCTCTCTCTCTCTCTCTCTCTCTTTCTTTTTAATATAATCCCCCTTATAGTATTACTACTAATTATGTAAACGCTACATACGCGGTATTTTCGTCTACGACTCATAATCTTTTGACCTATCGTTATATTAAGAATATTTGATTGCTCGTTACAAGTTTAATATTCGTGACTTGTAGTCACGCCAACTGCTTGATCGATTGCCGCATAATGGTATAAATCGGTTGTTATTGCGCAATACATCCACAAAATCAGCAACTTAAATACATCTTTCTCAGATCTTGGTGCGCTCATCACGCGTTCGTCGAAAGCTCCTCCGAGATTTTCGCGAAAACAAATAACAAACAGAAATATCTGTTATCGAGCAATATTTGACAAGAACGGATTTTTCAGATTAACAAGACCAATTTTCACGAGAATAAAAAACGAAAATAAACGAGCACGTTGAGATAGAGCGGGTATATCCAGCTGATTTGCTGAAAAACTACTTTATTACACTCCGGGCGTGCTCGCGATATGTGTCGGTATTTCGTATATGAGCACAGATTGAATATCGCATCAAATATCGCGTAATTCTAACGGCGTTCATGATCAACGACGTTCGGCTTCTCCGAGGCTACAATGTCGCGATGAGCTCAGCCAAATGACGAGTAATCAGCGTTTAACTTCGTTCAGCGCGCGTACAGGTAGAGACGGTATTCTCGGTCTATCGAGTAATTTGGCTCAAGTACAATTTCGTTGCCGTAACTACCGCGAACCGTATATATTACGGCGCGAAAGCGATCCGGTTCTCTGCCGCGAATTTAATCCGAGATTTATACTACCCTGTTGTGAGGGAATAAAGCTTTTTATCGTATGACCGTATTTTTATTATTCGTAACCAGACGCGCTCGGCAGAGTGATAAAATGCGCCCGTTTCACGGCGCTTCTTTTGCGTATCTCTCTCGAAAATAGTTCCCCGACGGATACTTTTCGCTTAGAGTTACTGACGGCGGATACGTATTACGTCAGATAACATTGAGCTCCATTAAGATTTGCCCGCACTGTGCATACAGGATATATTATAAAGATAAGTATAAAACACAATAACAAGAAGAGAAGTTCGCTATATACTCGGAAATAAAAAATGCTGATAAGAAAACTTCAGCACTATTTGTATATGTAGGACTTTGAAATATTTCCAACACGTAAAAATTAATTGATATGGAGAATTCATATCTTCGACTTTTTGATATTTTTGTGAGAAACGACGATAAAAATCGGTACATTATTGAGAAATAATTATGCGCATGCAGAAATAACAAAGAACTTTGTAGATATATTTATAATATGCATCATAGTGGAAGAATACGAATTTATGGTAATATATAGCTTGCAAGGTAAATATTGAAAATAGCAAGCGATGTGCTTTAAAAGAAAGCATTTATAAGAATAAGCAGATTCTGACCGCATTGATGCGGATACTTCCATAAATTTTCTTCGGCCGTAATTAGCGCGGATAATGAAATTTGATTGGACTGTTTTCCGCAAACACCATAATAAATGACTTGGTTATCTTCTTTCGCAACGTCGACATAATTACGTCTTTCACGCGTGCTGACTTTAATAAAGTTTTATATTTTTCGATCAGTTTTATTAATGTACAGATTATTTCAGTTTCAAGGAGAGAGATTGATTTTCTTCTGCTGAAATGCGTCTTGTTTTTTCACCCGATCTCCGAATTAATTAAAAGATAAATTTATCGTCTTTGAAACTATGACAATTGTTTTGCTTAATTCAAGTTATCCAGTTATATTTTTGAGATGTCATATGGAAATCGAGCATTATTGCAAAATAAATTTATGTAATTTATTGCAAATAAATTTAATTTAGTTTTCTTTCTTCTTTTTATTGGGGTCTCAATGATATGTAGACTTAATAACTTTTCCTTAGAATATCTTGTTGCCACTTCATATTAATGCTACCATTGACGTACAAAGTATGTAAATTTATCCAGCGTTATCATTTAATATTCCTTTATACTTTATACTACTGTTCAGTGTGGAGGAAAGTGCTCAAAATTCCAAAATTTTATTTAAAAAACATTCACGGTAACGTTAGGTGGACAAGTATGAATATTTATTTACGTGATCTTTTTTTGTGGTGTGTATTCATTGAATTTATTTATAGAATTATATTTATTTGTCAAATAAATATTCACTTCAATTTTATGTTTTCGTAAAAAATACCGCGTAATATCTCAAATGCATTTTGCGTATTTTGCAAGCATTCGTCTGTTGATGAAATTTAATCAAAAGCCGAGCGAGAGAGAAAGAGAGAGCGCGGCGAAAGTTTGAACATTTCCGACCGCTGATTCGTCGATTGCTGATCCACGGGCTTGAACTTTTCAACTGCCGACCGTGGGAACTTACGCAACTTCTGCGATTTGCGGAATCGAATTAACGCTAAACAGAATTTCGCAGTGCGTCAAATCTCAAAATGGTTTCGCGACGGGTCGGTTGGTTGGCTGTAAGTTCCAAGTTGCCGCCGGCTGTTAATTATCGTACGAGTACAAGAAACCGCAGAGTCTTGCTCTCTCTCCTCCCTAGTGTAATGCACCGCTTCGGGGATGCATATGCAGAAACGTGCGTACGTATTACGAATTCACGTGGGGGGGGGGAGGGGGGGACAAAACGGACGAACGGGAATCCCTGTGGGTGGCATAACAGGCTTTTGTTGACGATAGCGGGGATTACAAATCCTCTTTGCACCAGACATGATTTCATAAGTAACTCATAGTATATAGCTGCATGGTAGTCTGCGAGCGCGCTAACATTATTCGCCGCCGTGTATATATCGTGGAATATGTAATACCGTGGTCCGCTATGTCAATTAGCTACTTTTGATCCTTTGAGCTCCGACGTGTGTGTTAAAAGTGACGCGATTGACGTTACCGCGATTAATAGTCTCTCGGATATCCCGCAAAATTGCTACAGTACAGAAATGTCACTTTATAAGAATCATTTAAATAATAATGATTATCTACGTTTAGATTTTTAGATTTTCGTGTGTTGAAAATTTCGCAATTTATACTTGGAAAGAGTGTCTCAATATAATTACAATTGTCACGATTTGTTTAGAGAGAATGCTGAATGTATAAATAAATTTCTTTCTGCTTAAGTGATCGAAATTTATTTAAAGCAAATATAGCTGTTCAATCATTATTATTAAAAGTGTTCTATTGGAAGTTATTATTTTATAAAATATCTTGATAATACAATTGTCTTGTCAGACAAATATACTGTACAGACCATATCATTCTTTCTTAAAATCCTTACAAGCCACTCGCCGCAATAGCTATTACGTTTGGTTTACTCGGTTCACCCCGTTTACTACGTCATACTTAAAAATTAATCGTCGACAAACGATTACACCGTTGCTTGCTCTGTTACGAAGTATCTGCAGAAGTTCGGGCAAAGTGCAAAAGCGTGCTGGGAATAATCCTCAAACTCTTTCTCTTCTTTCTGTTTTACTTATCGCACTGGGTTGTACACTGTGACGCGAACTTTTTGCAGTTACGCGAGTAGTTCGTCGCTGATGGTTAATGTCTATCAGTATTGCGCAGCTGAGGCTCAAACTTGTCTGTAAGAAAGGTAAAATCAATCGATTCCGCGCACGTGCACGTCCCGGGGGAGAGCGCAAACCGATATCCAGGAGATGCCTGCCGGGGCTCTCTTGAGCGAATTGACCACTCCGTTGGATCGCTTGGGGACCAGGTGAGAAAAGGTCGAGAAATCGGTGGGCTACTTCCGCGAAAACCTCGAAGCGACGATAGTGGTGAATTTCTAATACAGCGAAAGACCTTGGCGCATCGAATAACAATATTCTTCTTTTATTTAACAAAAGATACATGGGAATCGAGAATTCGACACTCTCATTAAAGAAGTATTATATTGTTTATGTAGTGTCGCTGAAACTGTGTCTCTGAGACTTTTGCGATTTATTTTTATACACTTTGTTCTACATCGGACTGTAATTTAAAATATTGCTGTAGTATAGTGCAATTACAGCAATGCTATATTGAAATTAATATTAATACGATAGCGCCAGTTGTTGCGATTAACACGCGTATGGAATTATCTGTACTATTTTACAACGTCAACACAATATTTTAATAGCTTTATTCACACGGATTTAGTTTTTCCGTAATAACAATTGAGATATTACATGTTACGTGCGTGGCACAGAAGTTTTAATCTCTTTATTTCATAAACAGAGATAATATCTAAGTGTCGCTGAGATAAAATTTTTATATCGCATTGCGCATTACATTAAATCGTCATTTAAAACCCATGAAGCATTGACGGGGATTAATTTCTGAAAATGTTTCGTGTCCTATTACGTGTAATACGGTACAGTTTGTAGCAATCTCAAAGATTCAACGAGGCCGCCAGAGACTTTCTGCGATTTTAAGCCGAAGGTGAGAGAAATCTATGACGTATTTATATCCACTGGAGAAATCGGTTCGCGCGGATAGGGTTGTTAGACTTCTGACCTCCGCTCGAAAGGGAATACTAGGTAGGTACTAATACTGGCTAGAAACGCGCGAGAAAAATTTTCCTCATTCGCCTGGCGCATCGCAGTTGCGCGCGTAATGTTCCACCGGGAACGCGAAGCTTTCGCCAATTCGAGCCACAATCCCGCTCTTGCAGATCCATTTTGTCGTGTCGCATAAGCCGGGACGGAAAGACGTACTCTCCTTCTCTCTCTCTCCCTCTTACTCCAGCTCTGTCTATTTCTCTCATCGATTTATCCCGCAAATATGAGTCCCGGTACACCTGGTCAGTCCCGATATCAGCACCGAGAGCCAATCCGCACGTTGACTCACGAGCTGGTCGGCGGGCGATACAGCGGATCTCCGTCCGAGTATTCGAACGGGATGAGGGATATGCGTCGTGTAATACGCACGTTCAAGGAGAGCAATACCTACCTACCTATCTACCTATCTACGCCCGACCAATTTGCGAGTCAAATGGAATTGGCCACCGTCCGGAGTCCGGCGGATTTGTTTGCCGGACGTTGAACGTGACTGTTCCGTGGACCTGGGACGACAGCAATATATATAACATCGGAGAGGATTAAAGCCCATTAGACACGTACGTAGTCAGTAGCGCTGGTCACCCTGTTGCCTGCATAAATGTCGAGCGAAGTCGTTCCACGGTAATAAAGCCAACGACGTAAATGAATAACGGACACCAGATAATGGATCGTTATCTCTCGCGGATATGATCGACCCGGTTCAAATTCCCCCTCTATGGTCGAATTTTTTAATCAATTAACAACGTATTCGTATTAAGAAGCACGCAGGAAGCTTTTTATAAGTAATCGACATTAAAATGTCATAGCGCGATATTGTAGCAAAATAGAGGGCTTTTTAGAGGGCTGACAAACATTCAACGGTAACATTTTTTTTCTCTACAGTATTCTCGTGGTGTATTTGATTGTCAAATACATGATAGATCGCGATACTCCTTTTTTGTCCTATTTATCGATAAACATAGAGTGACATTTATTGATATTGATACAGTGACAAGGGAGAAAATAAATTCCATATGCGTCATTCGTTTTTATCTCGCAGAATGCATTCCCGAGTGCGGGGAAAAAGTTGATTAAAGTACTAGTCGATGCGACAAGAATTGATTAGATAGAAGATGCACAGAAATGAATATAAAAATACCTGCGCGCGCTTCGGGGGTTTACGATATTTTCGCTCCGAAGGGTACACGCAAATTTAATTAAACGGACAATGCGCGATCAACGAGGTACGTTAATTAAATCGCCCGCGGTAAATCCTAGTGCTGCATCTATGTTTAAACATTTATGATGTTTATCGTGTGCTATATCATGATCGAGGCAAGCGTCTCGTTTAACATACCATTTTTCGTAGCAACCCGCGATCGACTTTCATTGCAGCATTCAGTAACCGTTCGATTATGTTCTGCGTCTCCGCGTCTCCCTGTCCCTTAACTCGTCGCTCTATTTCCGTTATGAGGAAACAGAGCCACTTTTCTTGTCGCGGCAAATCCCACGACGGGCAAATGAATTATCCGACCCGATCGATCCTGAAAACCGAGAGAGGAGTAACCGCGCTCACGTTTTTTGCTAACACGTACTTCGTTGATGACCCACTGAATGAGTCTTCGAGAAATCGCTATTTTTTTGCTTTTTCACTCGACAGAGTTTCTCCTAAATAAAACGCTTACGTTAACAACAATTCGGGAAATTGCAAATCATTCAAAAAGTTTCCTGAAATACGATAGTTTTATACACGCCGCGTATCTATCGTTTTTCTTTGCAGACATGCCAAAGTGGAGTTAATGTGTTTACTAAGAAAATTTACTGTTGCGAAGAAAAACAATTATTTTTACTCATGTTAAGATTTCAAATTAATGTATGGGATAAATAGGATTGTAAAGTAATAAGGATATTGCATATATATATATATAAATAAAACGACATATAATATGTGAATAAGTGACATAAAAATACTTCGCTGTTGTGTGAAAATAAGAAATAAATATTTTTGGCCGTTTGCAATTATGAAATTAGTTGAAACTCTTTCCAAAGTTATCAATAATAACTTTGAATTTACAGAAACCCAAGCTTACTAAAACACGGTAGGGTACCCCTTCGTTTCATCTGTCGTTAAGCGAGTTTGGACGGGAACATAAATCGGGACAAACTTCGAGTGCGCCGTCGTCGAAATTGCGCGTTTATTCTTGCAGTCTCGTCTGAGACTGAAATTGCCTTTCTATGATAATCACCGGGCATAAAGTAGGGTCGCTCCTCCGCCAAGAGTGTAAAGCGTCTTCACTTCATAATAATCGACTTTTCTGCTCCTGTTTCCTCCGTCGCGTCGTGTCCGATTCGGTCGCTCGAAAAGGTCGAAAATTACTTGAGATTTATTCGGACGGAGAGACGCTTTCATCCTCGATCGGGAAAGATCGAAGATATACGCTTTATAAATCGCATATTGATCTACCACGCGAATTTGGAGCCATTTTCCTGAACAATGCATTCATTTTAATGCAGTGCGCACGTTGCTCAATTGCCCATCGATTTGTGAGTCGCATACTGCCGTACATACATTGATATCGGTTTACGATTAGTCGTTAGTGCTGGGTAGCTATTGTTGTCCAGCAAACGTGCTGCACAATATTATACTGGCTAATTATAATAACAATTTCTCTAGTGCAGTTCAATTAATTATTGCCGCCTCGTAATGGCTGTTCATTATTCATAGGACTTGTTCTGTCTAAGTAGCTTTGATAATTAATGGGATTAAATTGAGATCGATTAGATCAGGTCTGCTACATTAAGACTTTATAATTTCTGGGTTCGCGTAATGACGCGATTGTGCGGACATTTAATCAGGAACAAAATTATCTTACAAAGCAAAACGATTCTTATAGTAATTTCTTTCCTTTTAAGTTCTCTATTACTTTCGGACATTTCTGCATGACATTTCTTTCATCCAATCCTATACCCGCAGTTTCGTTTGAAAATTAATAAACTTATGCAAGCGCGTGCAGCTAATTTATTCGCTGCACATTTAACATATTCGTTAACTTTGTTGCATTTTACCGTGACGATATGTGTTGCGCGAATATAACGTTCTCTAACATAGACTGAATAATGAAATAAACTGAAGATAATAAAAGGTAAACAATTCCGAAAGTTTCGTGATTAAAGCGGGCGAGCAAAACTTTGTTTTGCTATAGTGTCTTTCGAACACGATTGGTAAAGTTAGGATCCCGATAGAAGAAGGATCGTTAGACACTCGACAGACAGAAACTTGATTGAAAGTTCCATCCTTCCGCGTCGCTTTTTATATAGGAAAATCCGAATAGTGCCGACGGTGCTAAAATAAAGTAAATAGTAATCAACGAATGCTGATTAACCGAGTGACGTTGCAAACATGCGAACTCATCTCAATTATGAATATGCATTAGAACCGTCGTGATAAAAGGTGTCATTAGCGTAAATATTGATAAATTTTTGCCTTCAAATATTGCACCACACATTTAATTTATCTATCTGCATGCAATTATTAATAATGCAAAGGAAATTAATGTCACGTATGCACTAAAAGTCATACAAAAGCCATATTATTGTATTAAAAATTGACTATGGAATAAATTTTACACCACTTTATATGCGTTGTAATTAATGTGTGTTTGCTTTGCAAAATGAATGAATGAATGCATCGTCATTCGTCTCAATGCATTCATTGAGAATGTAATAATCTTTTCTTATTGTTATAAATCTTAAGAGGCATATCTATACATAAAATACGTGAAAATAAAGAAATTTCTTACGTATTTCTAAGTATTGAAATACAAATCACCTCTTTTTATATAATACGGCGTTCGGAATGTTAGAACAAGACTTCAATAATTCCAGCAGTTCGCCATGTATCGTGATGTACGGGCAAATTTTATATCCAACACGTTTCTCTTTGAAGAATCTGCACACGCGGCCAATAAATTTCACATTGTGTCGTCAGTGGCTGCCCCGACACTCCATTTCTGAGTGTCAGCCGTACTCTCGTACGGCACGTTTGAATACCGCGAACGATGAATGGAATATATAAAAAGATGTCTGATTTATATAACATTCTGACTTGCAAAAAAATTAATAGCGTCTCGAAAGAAATAAAGGCATGGCAAAGGCGTTCAAGATCGCTTTTAGAATTATTTAAAGAAAGAAGAAGAAAACTCAACATTTTATTTTGTTTGCTCAAGAATTTATAAAATATATAACATAAATTCTTCATACAGAATACGTTCTATTTAAATGTTTTACATTTCCAAGCGTTTTTTCGAAAATTGTTAACACTGACATCTATAAAATTCTATGAATTTACGAGTAATCCGATTGCAAATACTTTTGTAGCATGACAAAAATTTCAATCATCGCGCAATCTATAAACGATGTTTACGTCATAAAATTCTTTTGCGCACATGTTACTAAGGATTTAGTAAAACATTCGTCATAGGATATTAGCGACCATAAACAAAATTTGTGCGCGCACGTCCGTGAAGAATTATGGCTAATATAATCTGCATATAAAAACGTGAGATGCACAATTCCACGAAATTTTGCAAACTCTGACTTGAAGTTAAATGTTTCCCCAAATTAATGTAATGTAACGGAACATCACATATTTTATTTATTTTGCACCAAAATAGCGTAGAATATTTTCCGCAATTATTCGCGCTAATATATAATATGGATATATTTAATTTATATTTCCAATTTTAAGCATATCACGTTTTTGTGGTATCGTATTTAATCTTCTTTATAAAAAAACGTTATTATTAAAAAATTTTTGGTGGATGTGTTTTATTACAGGATGTAGTATTGTCCGCAAAAATTCAAGATATTCTTTTGCAAGTGTCAATTAGAGGTAAGGCCGATATCGATGACGCTCGCTCGCTATTTCGCGGATTTCCACAAGCCATGTTTCCGAAATTCTCTTACGTGGTAGAAGATCATGCATAATCTGCACAATAGCTGCCACAACAATCGGAGATCATAGGATCCACCGGCACATTCATCGCGATGTGTCGTACATGATAAACTGCACGGGACGGAGGGAGACAAGAGGGGAGTACGTAGGTATTGTCTTGCTAATGCTGGATTCTAGGTAGAAGGCATGTGATTGCAAAATGAAAGAATGATCCGATGGTTGTACGTCAATTGTCGAATTCAGTCGCCAGCGACAACGACTGCGACCTACTCCATCACGCTCATTAAAAAATACGCGAAAGGATTGATCGCTTCGAGAAAGAGGCAGCTCTTCCTTGACAAAAGTCACGAGCTTGATCGAATTTATTTTATTATTATACCTGTCTAATTGTATAATAATTCTTTTTCTACGAATTTCATTTATTACTATTTTATATAAGTAAAATTATACTATAAGTATAATTTAGTACCTTAAATAAAATTGTCTACATTGTTTATTTTTTATGTCGGCAAAATTTGAACAAAATGTACGCGTTAAATTGCTTTTGATGAGAGGCACGTAAGTGCATTATTACTCTCTTGAGTTACTAGTATTATTCCAAGTTAGACAGGGTAGTTTAATCAATGTTTCAGATCAGTTTTGCATCCTGTTTATTTTATTGCATTTGCGACATTTCTTCCGTTTAAGATAATTTCAACTAGGACTCCTACGAGTCCCAAAAGAATCGCTATCTATTTAAAACTTTCTAACAAGTAGATTGTTAGGACCTCGTTGGATTCATTAAGGCCCTGTATAAGAAGCTGTTACCGTATTCGTTCCAATTTCAAGAAGTTCTCGTAGTTACGTTAAACATTTTATCTACATATTCTGACTTAATTACTTCCAAGATATAGTTGACGTATCTCATTGTAGATTTTCTTTTTATTTTTTATATTATTTCTAAATAAAAGCAATCTTTTTTTCGATATAACGATAAACTGATGTGTAAGCTATATTTGACACAATAATATTGAAATGATAAAGAAATAAAAAATTGCTCTTCTATATTTTCGATCAATTTCTTATTTTTTATATTATTATTTAATCAGTAAAGTAATCTAGCGTGACACACTGTACACATTAAGTACAATATTAATGTGATGAATAATACACATATTAATTTGCGTAATTATTTTTAAAAATTAAAACAGCGGTAATAATTGTTATTGTATTAATATGCGGTAACATAGACTATTTATCTAAATTGATGTGAAGTGCAAATATTCGGGATGCATCTATCTCGTAAATTAAATATTTCACAATAACGACGAGTTGGTTGGCGCACAATGTTCGACGCTCGTTTACTGCAGCGTGCGAGTATTATGCGGTCACCTTAATACCATTCGTGGGACTTGAACAGCCGTGTATCGTCACGTTATTATCCTTTGAAACGCAATGACAAGTACCAAGAGAAAACGCGATCATTCCCAGTGGACAATTAGTTCGCGCAGTTAATGAACCTCCAGGCGATTAATGTTTCGAAGCGGTGGTTATTTTAGCACATATTTCGCGCAATTCATATATTTAAATTAGAAATTGATGCGACAGAGAAAGCGGAAATTATAAATTTTTTTTAGTTTCCCTCACGTAGAAACACATGTGTTTAAATTTTATTTATCCTGAAATCGGTATTGAACATTTAACATAACATTTAAATGCAATGGTATACAGTTTTTTTAAGGAATTTACAAACAAGGTAGAGTTTTTATCTTGTTTGCTGTTGCAAAATAGCAAACTGTTGTATCAAGCAGTACCTACTATATAGATTGTTTTAATTTCTCAGTTTATTACCCTTACCCTTAATTACAAATTCACGCACATATTCCGTTGGGAATGAGTTTAGTTTGCGCCATGTTCTCTTATCTACAAGTATACACGTTTCACCCTTTGTGATACATAGTAACGCACATTGTGCAACGAGGGTGTGTGCTTTAGTTTTCCTGATATTACGTACTCCACCATCTATGAAATGAGTATGAACACACATGCGGACGTGGATAACGAAGTCACTGGTGCATCTTAGCTTACAAGACGCGGGAGACGTTGTTTAGAAATCCTCTGAAAGGATATGTCGACGCTTCGTAACGGAATACCCACAGGCAGAGTTATATAAGAATCCTACGTTCCACCGTTTGCTAAGTCGCTGAGCCGAATCGTAGACGGAAGTTCGCGCGGAACTAGTTTGATGAGACTGGAAATTGATGCGTCAGACAAAGCTTAGATGATATCTGTCAAGTCAGGCGTTCACGCAGATCCTATTCAATTATATCGATCCGTTCGATTTACGAGCAATACTAAAATCCACGGTATTCTACGAGTTCAATTCGATTAATTTTGCGGGCGAATCTTCGGCGTGTTACTACGGACTATCGTAAAAACTCACATCTAAAATTCACTGTAACTCTGCAATCTTGGTTTGCTAGATATCTATATCCTTATATAAGTTTACTCGGTTTACTAGAGAAATTTAATGAATATTATATTACGGATTTCTATATTTTATGATCCCACGCTGTGCTCGTAAATCCACGGAAATATCTCCGTCGCAAAATATATTTCACGGTTTTAATTCATGAGCTACGACATTTATTTCTTGAGAAATTATATGTTTCAAGAAAATACTATTTAAGAAATTGTCCTTAACATCTTTTTCGAGCATGCTGTTAACGGAAAACTCGCTGGCGCATTCAATAATTACTTCACAGGAATACGTATCTTGTTTTATATAACAATTACTTACCTTTTTTCTGATCATAATAATAGCAATGTGTGCATGCCCATGTAAATAAATGATAAATATTCATATCGTATCGCGAATAATTGCATTTATTGCACTTTAAATATTGCAGGGTTTAATTTATATGTTGCATCAATTATTAAATATGTTTAAACTTCTTTCTGATTGACCATTACTTTTTGCGTAACATTAATAAAAGAATGTTAGAACAGAAAGCTGAACTATGTGCGCTTTCAACGCGTCATGTGGATTTCAACTACCAGTACATTATTTAGTACGCGGTGTTATAAATGTTGAAACATATATTGTAAATATATTTTAAACACGCAACGAAATGTAGCATTGCCTATGATTTTTTGGCAACAATATTCTACTAACGATAAGAATATTTATTTCTCTTTTATGCTAAATAAAACATGCTTAATAGAACGGTGCGTTTTTTAAGCAATAAATTTTGCCATTAAATTTTATAGTAACAAAGTTTAAACTGATAAAGTATAAAATAAATAACCTTTTACAATAATTAACTCATATGCGACATTAATGAATTTTAATAAGTAATTATTAACAGTTGCTTGTTTTGAGTGCTAAATAAATATTGGATTATTTTATTGGCAACGAATGTATAGTTAGATATTCGTATTTCTTATCTATAAATAATATTAATATATTCGCGCAGAATGCATTCTGCTTTTAATGAATTTTGATAAAAGTAATTTTATTTTTCATTATTATTATTTACTTTATTATTAAAGGTTTCTATCCAATATTCGATATGTCACCGTATTTTAATAATTTACGTCAAATATTACGATGTTTCTGATATTTTATTTAAATAAATAAATGGTACTAGACAAACCCGAGTAAGAGACTGCGCATTATACATATTGCTTTATGATTGTGTGCTGTATGCTTGTCGGAGCATGTATCCTGTTCACTAGTTATCCTATACAGTGTTTGATTTGAATTCACCGATTACGTTGGATCGAGGAGAAACCCCCAGGGCGGTTCCTCATAACATATCCCAAGTTAAAGGGATCGTATATATGTACCTGCATCGTACCGTTTGTGTGATATCCTCAATAATCAGTTTGGTAGCGAGCAATTAGCGAATAACCTCGCCTTGTTGTTGAATCTTAGCAGGATGAAACAGACATGCAGCTAACAACTGTATCTTTCCATAAATATTACATCGTTATCCCTTATACAAGTTATCAGCTGTTTCTACTCACAATTATGTTGATAGAGATAAATTCGTTTTGTTGATATATTTTAAAGATGTGAAACATATTTTTGTTTTCTGTCATGAACTTCATTTGGAAAACAAAAAAAGTGCGCTTAAATCATAAAGCAATATTATAACTCTCGTAATCGATAAAAAAGTATATTTATAGCTGTACTTTCTCTCGCGTGATCGCTATAGGTATGCGTTGAGAAAATTTATACAAGTAAATCTCTAAGAAACTATATTGAAGTATATATTTGTGATACTCTAAAAATTTTTTTTAAGTCGAAGCTAACGTGACAAGTTTAGTAGAAATTTAACATGTGTACTTTTAGATGACGATGTCCTATAACGGGATACAGAACCTACTAATTGTGCCCCGGTAAGAAACTTAACACTCGACTGTCGAGGAAGTTTGCTTTACAGTAAACAAGTATTCTACTAAAGCATGCATCAACGCTTCAATATGCGCATCAAATTTCCGCGCCAGGGACCTAATCAGTCCTAAGTATCTTACGTACTCTTACGGGAAGTAGGATATAGTACACGATATATTAACGCAGTCCGTTCATGCGTGATAAAGGGGTATTCTCAAGCGGTATCTCTGTTTTCGCACTCGTTCTATCTCGCCCCCCTTTAACCGGTAGTCGAACTCTTCGCATACTGCTTCGTGGGAAGCGATAGAGGCAACCGAAGATATACGAACGAGGAAGTAAGAAGGTGCCGCATAATTTTCAAATTATTCACGAAGACGCGCTCTCGGCGCGTCAAAGGGGGATATCGTGGCTGCTCGATATTCTTCGGCCGAATATTCCGCACGGATATACATCGCGGTAACGTAGTGAGGGTTCGGTAAGGTCCTGGCACGGACAAATGAGGATCTTCCAGCTGTCGCTCGGCGTGACGAAGGTCTCAATCGTTAACGATTGTCACTACATACATCTTGTATTATGTACGCCACATATCGACCTTATAGTGTGCCGTGGGTATCATACCTTCCGTATATATCAGAAACAGAAAACTCTGACGGGTAAAATGACGGTAAACGATGAATTTATGCTTCTTTTTGGTGTTCCAAAAAGCTGTAATACGTGTTTAATGTTCAGACACGTTCTACTTAAAAAGTTAAAGTTCTTCAAAGCGGTCAGAGTAGAATGTTATTAAAAACTTGAATTACCGAGGCACACGAGGAAAAATATAGCGAACGGCTGCGTGTTATTGGAAATTGGCTTTTTATTATAAAAAAAAAAGGGCAACAGAGAGAGACAGAGCCGCGATAAAATTTGTAAAAATGAAAAGAGGGTTTTGCACGCTCTTTATATCCAATATGTAAAAGTTTAAATTAAAATTCTTTCGCTGCGGTATTGAGACACTATCTAACTGTAATACCTAAAATAATGTCGTCGGGAGTTTTTAGACATTGGAACTTCTCGGTCTAACTCGCGCAACTTTCATGCCTGTAAATATGGGAAAGTTGTAGCCGAAACTTCTCGTTCTTGGACGAAAATTTTATTCCTATGTGTGTCTGTGTGTGATCGTAACTTTCATTTAAAGTTACGTTCAATTTTCACAAAAATTTTGATTCACCGTTCTTTAATCAAAACTATTACAGTGTTCACCATGTGCACGAGACTCTATTACTCGACTTTGTCTATTATATTATATCGTATCATTACTGCATAAAAACTTACAGAACTGAATGGAAGGAAGTGTGGAGCTAATTAGCCGCCCGTGAGTTTGCCACCATTTTATTCACATTCCTCCGAGTTTTAGATTCACGGTTTAATTCGCATGCTCACCGCATGCGAATCTCGAATTACCGAAGAAATGAAAGAAAGGGAGGGGGTTGTTTTTGTAAGTAGAGCGTAATCAAATGTGAGCGTCGGACTGTATAATGCAGGGAAGAGAATTAAAAAATGGAGGAAGCGGTTGAAGTCTAAGCAACTTGAGGGGCTTCTGAAAATTGAATGCATTAAAACCGGGACTTGGCAGCAAACAGCTTTAACAAATAAAGCGCACGTTCGGCACAAACTACCGGTGCATGTATAGAGATTACTTTAATTTTGCGTTTTTCATGGCGCTTTCCAAGGTTTGATATTATAGCTCGGCATGGTACTTGATTTTTCTCACAGAAAAAATGCAATTTTTAAAGCGAGCGTCTGTAACCAACAAATAGCTTCTCCAACATCAACTTTTAGCCGATTTGATTACGAAACTCATCTGTCAGGAACAACAAACCCAGAATTTTAACGTAAACCTGTGTTTAATACTCTGTCCCGATATTTAAATTTTTCGTAATAGATTGGTATGCAAATGCAAACGCATTTATTATTAGTACGATATAATGATCATAATTAAATTAAGTATTCGCAATAGTAAAAGCAGAATAATACAAAGCTATACTTTTATTTCATGACAGTCGTTAATATCTATAATGAAGAATATTAGCATATAGTTCAATTAGAGTCACAACTTAATTGCGTGTTACAATTGTTATCATGAAAAAAGTTTGTCACAGTAGTTATCACGCTGTAAATCGGAAAAATCCTGCGTCTCAAATGCCGATTGTACGCAACCTTCGTCGCCGCGGCTTATCAAATCAGAGCGATATCGGCAATCTATATCACCGGCACGTATTTCCGCGGCTGGTAATAATGCCAGTTGGGTACTGATGCTGAACTATGTGGGAGCTTCGTGACCGTCTGAATTTGCGCCAAGTTAACCATGGTACCCCGACGTTTTCAGTCGCCCAGTCCGCATGAATCCCTACGTTGCCCGCCCACTCTTCTCGCCTTACCACGTGCCGCTAGGTAAATTTAATCTGATCCCATCCGAGTTGTAACTTCCGTATCCAAATCCTGTTAAGTTGGTCCGATCCGTCAGCCGCATTCCGCGATATCGTGTAATTATTTGAATGTCTTCGAGTTACTCTGCTCCTCACCTACTAAAAAGCCTCTCGCGCAATAATTGGATATTGCAAACTTGTCACAAAATGTTACAAGAAAATGAATGCGTCGCAATAAAATCCTGGAACTGCCAGAATTCGTTTCGCAAACAATCTTGAAGATCTTAAAACATATTATATATGAATTTGAATAAATCTCTTCTTAAATTTTTTTATTTTAATATAAAATTGGAAGATTTCAAAATTCATTTTTCTACGTATTTTTATACATGCAGGAAGACTGTACGTCTAAGGATGTTGGAGAAGAATGTGAGCCTTTATTTCTAGCATCGTTATTATACTGTTTTAATTTTGAACATTAACGATTGTCATGAGATAAAAGTATATAGCTATCATTATTAATTATTTTCTTACACTATAAGCGGTTATTAGATCATTATTCTTTTACATTAAGAGGGCCTCTGTTTCTGTGAAATATCGAGACGATACATTAACCGAATGAATCAAACTTAAGTATGATCTACGTGCGAAATGTGGGTTAGCCCGGTGAAGCTATTTCGCATAATTAATGCTGGTAGCCGGCGGTGATCCTTGCAGACGTCGCACTTGCGCGATTTCCGCGACTCACATATGCAATTCGACATCGTCGAAATTGCTACTGCTCCTGACAGTTTTAACCCTGCATGGGAAGTTTAATGATCGCCATCATCTCTCGAGCTCGTTTCGCCGTTTGCATCATGCAATTTTTAATGAGAGTGGTATCTAACTCTTTTACACACGCTTTGGCGGGCGGTATGCACACACGACGAAATATCTTTCGGCATAGTATCCCCGCTTAAGAGGACTCTGCATATTTTACTGTACTTACCTACAGTCAGCTGTTGGCAGAGTTTCCATTTGTCAAGTCCATACGCCAGATAATTTTGCACAGAAAATAGTCCGCGTGATAATAACTCCATGTCAAAAGCAATTTAAATTATACTATATGTTCATTGACAAAGAATTCGGTAAGATTAACTACAAGAAACGTATTATAACATGGCGCGTTTAATATACTGTTATTATTTCTCGACATTTTTAATATTATTTTTACTTAATATTCATGTATCTACTCGTTTAATCTTTTTATTCCTTAATTCTTTTTATCTTACATATTATATCATTTTATATAATATTATATTTTTCATGAACTTTAGATACATATAATTTTGCAAAAATAATCTGATAACTTTCGTTTTATATAAGTTTATGCTGCTTTATTTTGGTTTTTGTCGACGTACTAGAATTAATTTTGAAGAAACGAAGATTGTGTGTGTGTGAAAAATATATCCGCTCATCCAGCTGTTATCTAGGGTCAGCAGTTTAACTCACGGGTATCTTTTGGTAAACTACTTTCAATTCTTCTTGTGGCTTAAAAGGTATCGAACGTCGGGTAACCTTTTGACGAAAAAATAAGCAGCAGATGATCCGGCACATTCCGTTTGCTCGCGATAAATTATTGGCGAAAATTACTGTAATTTCAAAAACTCGCCTTCGATACGGTTTCTCTGGCGTCCATTAGTTAAAAAGTCACTAAATTGCGGATACAAGATCTATTATCATTCTGGTGAATAGAGTTTTAACGTCGGTTTCGGAATTTCTGGTGGCAATAACGATCACGTCGTTAGACTGTTGATTGCTTTGATAAGGTCGTAAGAATTCTCATTCCTTTGTGATTGCTAACGAGGCTCCGTTATCCCCATAAGCATACCTTTAGCGAGGCATATTAATTAAATTTTCAGAAACGCGCATTTATTTCTTCGCGAGTTCCAAGTCTAACATAAATTAGAAAATACTTTCCAACATTTATTCTAACGAAAGCTATCGGGACTATTATGAATCTCTAAATATTTCTATTGATTCCTGCATCAAAAATGTCCACTGATAACGAAGATGTATTTTTCAGATGTGTTTCTTTGACGAAATGAAAAGAAATCTGCAATTTTTTCTGGTTTTTTTATTTAATAAATTAGGAATCACATTTTTATTGTGAAAAAATTTAAAAAGCTTAGGATTATATACATGTTTTTGCGAAGAAATTGCTACAATTCTCATATTATGGCAACGATATCACAGTTCTATATTATTTCTACGCTTCTTTCTGTTTTCTGAATATTTTTCTGCAAAACGAGATTACGAGACGAAATACATCACTCACGCTATATCAACTTGCATCATATTTTTCCACTAACACAATGAGTATGCCAGTTGAAGTAATCGCATTGATGTTTTTTTTTCTCTGTCTCCGACTTATTAGATCTCGCAAATCTTTGTAATCCCCGTGAATGGTTACGAAGAATGGTTATCCGGGCAAAATGAGTACTTTATAGTAAACTGTAACGAGAGTATGAAGCAAAGGGACGAGGATGAGAAAACAGGCAGCATCCCTTTAGAAACACCTGTAGTAACCTGTCAGCCGTCAGTTGTCGGCGGTTCTAAAAGCAATTAATTTGCCGCACGGCAAGATCGAAAAGCCAAAAAGCGTGACTTCGGCTACCTACCTCCGATCGATCATCCCTTCGCGCGGACGAGCGGTTTTGCCTTAGTGATGCCATCTTCCCCGCCTTTCCTGCTGCCGCCCATCTGCCGCCCTCCATTCCTTCCTCCCTCTTCGTACATACCACCTATACTCAGCTCGATTAATTCCTGCTTGCACGAAAAAAGGTTTCATCCATCTGGGATGGATTTTCATACCCCTTATCGCTTCTTGCGTTTGGTTTGCCTCGAGACTTCTCTTTCGTCAGTTCCATTTTCTCCTCCCTTTCTTCTCCTTTCTCTCTCCTACATTTCCCCGGCCTCTTAGCACCTCCATCCATAAGTCTAACTTTGGTGATTATATCAATTCCGAATCAATTTTACCGACATCCTCTGCCACCCGTCCCCATCCCTGTCTCACTGCCGTCGCGTCATTGAATTACAAGGGGTGAATCGCTTCGAGTACTGCAGCCGCTCGATACGGGAATTAATGGGAGCGACGTTACCCATTTAAGCGTTCGATATGATAGCCGACGTCGATGGAAAATACGGTCACTGGAAAACTACATTGCCTTCGGCATGTATCGTTCCGATCCATCTTGTCATTTTAATGTTTGCTATTATTTCTCTTCTCGGGTGACAATACACCATCAAAGCGTCGAGTCACTTTTCAAATCAAATGGTATGAAAACATGATTCATTTAACATATCGCATCCCGATACAATTCCTACATGACAGAGAATATAAATTTCCGATTTAATACGTTTACGTCAGAGTTACATGGAAGAAAATAAGGGTATATATATATGTATATTGAAAGCAGCGATAACTGCTTTTAGAGACTTTTATTTGCTCCTCTCATTGTCTGCTTATTTGATTTGGTTATTTCTGGCTTACTAGCTTTTACTTCTGATAAAATTGCATAAAATCCCCTGTATTAAAGATTTGCACGTACAAAGCAGATTGTTATTTGTAAAAGTTTATTTCAATCGCTTTACACGTTGGAATATTTTAACAGGTATAATTCCATCAACAAGATCAAAAGTCAAGTGTTACATCTAGATAGAAAAAATTTTATGAAATCCGTACGTATATCTGAAAAATTCATGAAAACCCGTCCGTGCGAGAATCTCACATTTATCGCAGATCATCCGGTGTTTTGCGATTGCGTGGTATACATATTTATTCAATTTGTTTATCGGTCGGTGAATATGATTTACTCGAAAATACTATTGATTTTTCTAGCGCAAGTTTCTCACTGATAGACTTTAAACACACGATTCTCCCGGTGGAAATTAATTGCATTTTCGGGATAATCCTTCACATCGAGATAAGAGCTCCCAATCCTTTAAATCGTAGCGCTTATCGTCGCGCAGGATCGATGCAAACTAATATAATAGTTGATCTATATACCGGCCAAAATCAATCGCTCGTGTCCACGCACGCATTGTGCACCGTTTACATAATATATATTCTATATCTATCATGCGTCAACTCTCTCTTACACATTATATCTCTATCATAAACTCTGCTTCGATACAAATACTTCAATTGATTATCCGAGGTGCGAGAAGGAAAAAGGAATCCTCTGTTAAAGTCTGAAATCCAATGAAGTCTTCTCATTCGGAAAACAAGAAGATAATAGGATAAAATGGGCTCACCTTTGAGAACGCGAATTAAATCGTCCGTGACTTGAAATGAAAGAAAAAAAAAAGCAATTCAATTCATATTTATTATCAATTTATTTTAGCGAGAAATGAAAAACATAATTTACGTATATATTGCAAAATGACAAAGTGAGATCAATTCTTTTCTAACATATTGCTAGGCAAATTCTAAGTGCATGGCGTAGGCGATTTTTTCGCGCGTACACAGTCCGCGGAAAATTAACAGGAGCATTGTCCGACTAAATTCTCGACATTCGTGTTCAACTATAGTCGAGTACCTCGTCCGTGTCCTTCATGTCCCGTACATTCTGTATGGCGAGTGCTCTGTATATATTCCATCGGTCGATTGCGTTATGTACGACAATCGAGTACATTATATCGAGTGCATTAAAGTGAATGTACGATGATACGAAGCGTGATATAAATCCACCCTATATCCGACTTTCGACGTGGACCTGACACAGTTTTTCCTCACTCGCGCGACGCTCTTCCCCGGCAAATTGTATTTTCCGCGATCCCGGAAAATACGCCGTATACACCAAGGATGTCGTTAATTAATGGCTGCCAAATTGATACCTGACTCGAGCGCGGATTGTCGTCTGTTGTATAATCGTCACAAGCATCCTGTGTGGCTTAATGTTCTATTGTCCGGCGTACGCCATTGCTAACCATCTATTACTGTCCGCTACTTTGTGCGGTGAGTATAGCATTCGCTCCCGTGAGAGATGGGTCACCATGCGCGACTAGTGTAATATCCGGATCTCGATGAAACGCTATGGAATTGTTATTCTAATTATGCTTAACGTAGGAGAAGTCGAAATATAACTATGACAAATCGTGATGTAGAAATAAAATTGATGAAATCTATAACAATTCTATTATATATGATTTTTCAAACAATTTTGTGATGACGTGTCTTTAAGTTTATCGTTGAAAGTATTTCACCATCTCTGGACAGATGCTATTCGTCGGCACGAAATGGCTCTGTTAGCAAAAGAACACATCTGAATCAGCGTTCTTCTCTCAGCGGTGACGTAGCGAATTCGATTGATCGCTGAAGCTGCTGAACATCTAATGTTAATCAAACATGAATTTCTCATATATTGCTCGCTTGTCTAATTACATCACAATGCGCAAGACCGCAAGTGGCATGATCACGAATATGCACGTTATGGAGATTTCATCGAATCTCTCCGATCTCATATTAAACTGATAGGATCTCGGCTTCACGTAAAATGCATGAGATACAATTGCGATCGATCAATAGCGTAAACCCCAGCTATTATTGCGATGCTTATTTTTAGATAAAAATTTATAGATATTATTTTTTAAATTCCTAGAATTATAATTATAATTATATCTAAAGTTTCTATTAAAAATTGTGTATTCCAACATTTATCTTTCTCTCTCTTGAAATTATTTCTTTTGAGAATGAATTTATTGAAGGGTATAGTTTCATAGATTAAATTAGTTACGCGTACAAACAATGAAAGCGATATTTTCCGTGAGAAGCTGACGAAACAATTAACGTATAACATGTAATTATTACAGCTGATCGCCCTAAATTTCCCATGCTGTTGCGTTCAACATCTCGTTGAGTCAATTAAAACGTCAGTATGTTTGCTTTGACGTGACGTTTTACGGGGTTGGCTGAGGCGGCAGTGCGTAAACGTCAACATAATTTCTGT
Organism: Temnothorax nylanderi; assembly: GCF_030848795.1. Taxonomy (NCBI): domain Eukaryota; kingdom Metazoa; phylum Arthropoda; class Insecta; order Hymenoptera; family Formicidae; genus Temnothorax; species Temnothorax nylanderi. The sequence goes on along the minus strand of NW_027249148.1, from coordinate 143,537 downwards.
CGGGCACTATAATTATACACGATGTCGCGTACGTTATTCCTTCCGGGAATACGTGGCAATATGTTCAACCGTGCTTCATCTCGCCAAGCGCGAAATTCTCTCGTGCAGTATCTCCCGCTTGTTGAGGAGCGATTCACGCTGGCGTGCTTTCCAAATAGACACTTATTGTTAGTTAACGATTGCGTTCGACGAACAGCGCAATTAACGTTACGCACGCATCTGTTTCTCCGCACGAAACCTACGAAACTACTCGCGTTTTAACGTCGCAATATCCGCTATCTTCGGTACATACCGCGGCTTGATTGCCATTCCTCAAATGGTGGTTGCTATGTCGTATCGAACAGCCTCTGCAGAATCCTCTGTAAATCGAGAACGTTTCAGAGGAAAGAAAAGAGCTTCAGGATTCTGCGAACAATCAGCGATATTTTATCTTAGCAATTTTTGCTATCTTAAATACTTGAGATATCGATTTTTAATAAATACAATAAATAGCGATAAGTTTATTTTGCATCTCTAAATTATTCAAATTGTATTGTATATTTATAATTTGTTGCTGCCAATATTTTTTAATACTTAATCCAAAAATATCGACTAACATTTCAACAAACAAATTAGATAATTATATCGATCTCATATATAATAAGTACAAATATTTAGTTTTGCATAATTAAAACAAAATATACATTTTGAGAAAGATATATCTCATTGTATTTGAACTAATTGTAAGTTTAAAATACGCAAAGAAATTATATTAAATTTCTACAAATGACAGCTGAATACCGATATGATATAACAGTCATATCATTTAGCATCGTTTCAAGAAAACAAACGCTGTAAGTGACATATTGTTTATTTATTTCAAAGTAATTAATTCAGGAAACACCTCGCGGATTGTATGCATAACATGAAAATGATTTACTCGAAAAACTGATTCCACTACGATCGACAACGTTTACGCCACCGTAAAAATGCACGCCTCGGAAAGATACAAACTTTTTCCGATAGTCATTTTGATATAATATAATAATTTTACCGCAAATCACTGGAGATCCCAAAAGCTGTTTCTTTTCTCGTCTCTTTTCTCAGAGCGGGAAGAAGTTTGCGTATTACTACGGCTAAAAAATATATAGATTGGAGCCGACGCCAATAACTGAGCTTTTTGCGACAGCAAAACCGTACTCTTATCAAGTTTGATGCGACATAAAGTTTGAAAAAGCGATGAATCTCGCGTGAACCTAAAAGCGGGCAATGTGGGCAAGCGATTTTGACACATCGAACGGACGAAACGCGCTTAAATTACTTTGGCCTAGATGCTTCATTGACATCTTGGCCGCGATTCAACTTCGAACGAGGGCGAGCACTGCGACATCCGGCAGCTTGGCCATGTTGGGATTTAAATGATGGGTTAATTAATAGCACGCCATTGGAAATTTATTACGTCAACTATGGTTATGTTTCAAAGGCGCACGCTCGCCTGGAGCACGACCATCGTTGACAAACTTAACAAATTGCCGTCGACAAAAGGTTCTATATACCGGAAAGACTCGCATTTCAAGTATGCTGCTAAATGCACCGGCGACGGTACGACGGCAAGCGGCGGCGACGCGACAAAGTTACAAACTGGCGAAACTTCGTGCTGACGAAGCCGCAAATACTTTCGTTGACGTGTAACAAAAAAAGTTTAATTTTGCGAGCTCACCGAAACAAAATTTGCGGTGGTTGAGACGGTTCTTTTCGCCGAGGTAAAGAGCCGCGCTAAATTCGCCGTGTCTTTTTTGTTGGGAGCGCGTCGCGCGCAAACCCAGCACACATCCTTGAGGCGGTGAAATTTCCGTAGTTCTTTGACGAACATGCACTTCTGCTACTTTTAAGGGTCTGACGTTACCCATTTTGCGTGACGTTGAACCTTTATTTTTAATTATGATTAAGCTTTGTCTCTCGAGTTAATTTAGTTATACAAAAAGTAACTTAAACAATTAGAAAATCTAATTTAAAATGTAATATTATGTCTTATATTATTTAATGTTATCTATTATTGCAGTATATCAAATAAATCAATATTTGTGTTTGAATTATGGTTACGGTTTAAATGTATGTATTTGTAATATATGTAATAACATTATTCTATCGTATAATATAACTTCTATATACATATACAATACATATACACATATGTATATATTGAAACAGATGTACTCTTTGCGATATACTAGCTCAATTGTTGGCTTTCACTTCTTTCTGCAATCTTTGCCTACACCTCTGAGACCTCGTCATTATAACATTTAATGATACCACAAGGGATATAAGTCATATTCTGTATGGGTACAAGCATATTCCACAAAGTCGAGTAAAATCTCGATCAAATGTGGTAATGAGAAATGTGAAAGCTCCCAAGAGACACCATTATTGCCGTCTCTCATATATGACTGTATTCTGGGGAAATATACCTTGATACGTTGTGTCGCGAAAATTCTCTGAGAAAAAGTATAGCTTTCCTATATTTTCTATTATCGTAAAAATATTAATTATCTATATTGCCGGTTACTCTGCTTGGTAACATCATATTTTTATTTAATTGAATTTATTATTACTAGAAATCATAATGCAACATCCTATATGACAAACTATTCACGAAAAGCAGCCCGCATGTAATATATCAACGGGACGAATATTTCAAATAATGTTTATCAATCTATCTTTGACAAATAAACATATTAACATATAAACTAAATTGTTGTATTAAATTAACAAATTTAATTTTAAAGTTACTCCTGTAAAGCTATTATAATTATAATAAATAATTATTAACATTAAAATCTATACAAGTCCGTTAAATGAATGTCCGTTAAATAATGAATTAATTTATTAATCGATCAAATAATTAAGATTTATATTAAAGGTAAATAATATGGGTTTTGTGTTAATATAAAAGCAATTCGCGCAATAATTTGAAATTACGTTGGCAATTAAATAATTAATCACGGTAAATGGCAAAACATGATACGGGGAAACAAGTTTTGCCGGGCTCGTGCGCAATTCGCGTGCCGCACACGCATCGCATGCGGTCGGCTCTTTCGTCATTGAAACTCCGACACGCTCATAACGCAGACTTCATTAGCTCGTAAACACCACATGCGCTTATCATGCGGGTCTAGGTTAGAGTCCAATTATGAGTCCGATCGTAATCGAACGCGAAGCCGTGTTTGCTAAAAACACTCGCGAGAACTCGCTGATCTTATTGTTAGATGGAGACGCGCGCATACGTACGCTTTTACTTGCAAAAGCCGGTATATATGTATATATATAAACTGACGTAACGCTCTGATAGGGCGTGTAACAAGGGAACTTACGACGAGGGGCGATAATAATTACTCCGCTGTACGCCGCTGCCGCGAACGTTGTCGGTAACTTAGTTTGTGCTAGTTTTTAATGCAAAACAGTGCAACGCAGATTGCCAATAATTTACGACGAAGCGACACTTAAAGAATAAACTATATGTGAGTCAAATGTACTATACCAATTTCACTAAATGACATATACATTAGTTTGTTAATTATTATTAATTACTTATGATTATTTGTTAATTTTCTTAACGATCTCAATTTTTCCCAATTTTTTAAAACAGAATAAACAAAACATGACGAAGAATAATGATAAATTAAAGATAATAAATTAAATTATTAAATTTATCTAATTAACAGCGTAATTGTAAATGTGTACAATAACAACTGATAATAGAAAGTACTTGTTACATATAAATAATTATTAATATGCGAGGACAAATTAATAAAATATCAATTAAAATCATAGATATTAGATGTATCAAGATATAATATGTATAATAAAAAGATAATTATTTTAATACTTATCTCATTATTCAATATGGGTAACAATAAATATCGTCAAATTTATTGGATATGTCGTCGACCTGCTAAGGGAAGATAAAGTTAGCAACCTCATAAAATATATGCGTAAGTAGATAATTCAAGTTTTTCAGGAAACCGACGAAAATGGAGCTAACAAGCAGTCTGAAATATCGCAATAACTGCGATTCATGCCTGTATTATGGCACGTGGGAATACCTATATTAGACCCCGTACTAATGCACATTGCCGCACCGTGTACGCCTAGCTACGGAATATTATTCCGTATTCACGTATGCGCGTGTTTACCCGTGGAGCACATCCTGCGCCGCATATATAACCAAGAGTTACAGAAGTGAAAATTTCCCGCTCCGTGTATGCCGCGGAAGCGCAAAACGCGCTCATACCATTTTTCTGCCCTTTTTACCCGAGAAAAAAAATACAAGGGGCAACATTATGTGTACAGATTGCACATATTTAAACGGTCTGAATTAAATTTCTCTGCTCTCCCGCTTTAAACTTGGGTTTTCATCTTTTATACTTGCGTTTATTTATTCTGCGGCGTATGTTGAAACACGCGTAGGAGCCGCGATATAATCGCGTGGCATGTAATACGACTCTTAAATGCCGCACTCGTAAATGTTATTATTCAGATTAATGAATTATTCAAATTGTGTTTCACGCTAATTATATTATTGCGTAATAAATATGTATTTCGTATAGTATGTATTACTCTAATAAGAATATTCAGCAAACGCACATTCAAGGAACATATTCAATAACTAAAATACCTTTTACTAACAATAAGAGAAATAACTTACACCAAAGAAATAAAGCAACAAACAAATTAGTATTTTCGTATAATTGTACGAACTTTATCGTATGAAGATATAAATAATTTTTCCGATGTGCTTTTGGCACGAACTCTATTTCCGTACATGCGATAGCGTAGATATAACAAATTCCCAATGCACCTAAGTAGTGAACTTATCAAAGGAATAATCACCTATGGAAGATTCCCCTATGAGGAGGTATACATAGTCAACACGCGATACTTAAGAATTTCAACTGAATTTGCAAATTCTGAAGATGCAAACCCTCATTAAGTCTTTGATACTTCCATGATTGGTGCATGTTGGAAGATTTGATGGAAAATACATACGGCCGAACTGAGATTGTAATAAATCAATACACGGTAAATTGTATGGAAATCGATGGAATAATCACACCCTGCCAGAAATATCCTATTATCTGCCGGAGCTACTCACGCAAATGTTCACGGATGAAAATAGGGATAAACGTGGAGACAGAAATGTGACCGAGTGTTTCAAACGGGTTTCGACCGCCGCGCCGGGTACTTCGCACACGAGGCACGAACGTTGCAAATAAATCAAGGCTCTTCTGGCTTCCGCTGTAAAGAATCCATGAGGGTAGCGAGTGGGTGCGCTTTCCTGAATGGACAAAAAGGATAGAACGACGCACTGGTGGAGAGAACTGGTAGAATGTCGAAAAGGAGGCGTAGTGCTCATCTTTCGATTTATTGGCGATTTAAAATATTTGAATAATAATTTTTGTCTCATTCTCGAGTGAGATTCGTCTTTTTAGTAAACATGAACACTGAGAAAAAATACTTGAAAATTTATTTGTGGAATATTTCTGTAAAAAATAAACCTTATTATATTCCACAAGTGAGATTTATTTCTGTGAAATAAATCTTATATTCCACAAATAAATTTTCAAGTATTTTTTTCTCAGTGAAAAACATGTTAATCTCTTAATAAAATCTTTCAGTTTTGAATAACAAAGTTACTTTGCCTTACATTATTTTTACATTGCATTCACACAGTCAAAGTGATGAATTTTCCGGTCGAAAATAATTATAATAAGAATAACACATATCAAACTTTAATTGCATTCCAAAACTTATCATCATTTATTATAGAAATTATTTTCATGAAAGAAAACAAATATATTTATATCACAAATTGGTTTGATTTCAAGTCAATATTTCCGATCTATTTCTTCACCAATTATCGAACATATGTTTATACATGCTGTTAATACGGGTAAATATGAAGCTTGTTCGATCTACCGATTTGGTACTAGGCTCGCTCTTGCTGTCACATACACACCCAGCGAGTGTGTGCCATCATAAACATGAGGAAACTTCATACGGAGGAAATACGAAGCCAATCTTATCGGGCGAGATACATTTCGTGAGGCGCGGTGCACGGAGAAATCGAAATCGAAATAATCGGTGTAGTAATATAGGCCATGGCGATAAAACGCAGCGCATATATTGCACTAACGATGTAATCGGAGTACGGCGGTACTGTCCGCTTGAAAGATGCAGCTAGTTTGAAATTTGTTGGCAGTCGTGCACATAATGCTTGTCCAGCGATGTGCAAAATCGCTGTGCGACATACGATCGTTTCGGTATGCGCGTGATTTTCAGAGATTATTTCCATCTGCGAGGAGAGATGAATGGAATGAGAACGCTTTCGAAAAACGCACGAATACGTCGAATCGGCCGCAAGATCGATAACTATCGGGATCAAAATAACTTTTGCGATAGTGCTAAATGTTAAATAATTCCGTCTTTTGTTCTTAAGTATTACTTATTGTGTCTTTTATGTTTATTATTAGTATTACAAATTGTTTTAAATATAATTCACGAAATTACTTTGGTATAATTATTACAAAAAATCAATGTAAAAGTGTTAATGAGAAGATGACATGTTAATAAACTGCATACATACATATAATATAGATTTTCATTGTTCAATATTGACAAAGTGGAGACTACATATAAAATGCATTTTACAGAATTTAAAAGTTTTCTTAAAACGCGTAGAGATATCAAGCAGGCATGCGTTATGACAGTTTTAGGACAAGTCTGGGTTCTCTTACAACAAAACGATTTTTATTTTAAATCATTTTCAGCCACAAAATATAAAAATAGTAATAAGTTAAATACTAGAAAAAAACGTTTTAAACTTAATGTCTATCGCTCCACCATCTGCGTTTGATTCGTATATGCTTTTAATTCTTCTACCTTAATTTCATAATTGTGTTTTTGTATTAGCATTTATATTAAAAGACATCTAAATGCGTTATGGTGGAGAATACGAATATATTTTGAATGGTAATAATAATATGTATAATACTCACATTATAGTGAGACTAGAAATGGTGTCTTTAATTTTTAAACAGTTGTTTTTTAGTATCACTAAAAATCTATGAAAATTACTTCAATAACATAAAGTATTTTATATAAAAGTTGATCTCTGGTTGGTAAAAGAAATAAAATCTTGCAATATTATATAAGATAAATATATAATTAATTATAATTTGTGATTTTTTCTTAAAATTAACTTTTGTGTATTTGTTTATCTTTGCAGGTGAACGGATCTTGGAGCTTACCTGGGTTTGTTTGTGATTTTTATATCGCAATGGATGTGACTTGCAGCACCAGCTCTATATTCAATCTCGTGGCTATTTCGATAGACAGGTAAACATTTTTGCTTACACAAGAATCGAACACTAAGCTGGAGATACCGCTCAGAAACCTCTCCTGAGATCTCACATTCTACAGATAATTCTACTGAATATTTAATGTTTAAAGATCAGCTTATCGAAATTATTCAATATCGATTATGAGACTATCGAATGACTTCCGATAATATTGCCTCTTATATATAGAATTAATATAGGCCCTCGCTGTAAAATATAAAATAATACAAATGTATTACTACCAAATAAATTTTAGAATCCTGTTAAATTTTTCGCACATGATTAATAAATTAAATTAATGTTGTATAGAAATGTATTACGATTTTGTCCACGTTTGATGATTTTGATGACGGTCACGTTTTTCGTTAAATTTTGATAGTGGAAGACATTAACGTCCAAGCATGTGCTTTCGCCAATTCTCTGGTCGTAAAAGAGCCACGGTGATTACCGGGAAAGTTTGGAAATTAGGAAAAAGTGAGATAGGCTGATTTTACTGGTTTACGTGCCTTGAATAGAACGCAGAGCTCGCATCTGTGATCAGAATGCAACTCGTTCATAGGAGAATTAGACATACTGATACGTTTAAATTTGGGAATAATCTTTTCGATAAATGAAGGTTACATATCGCGAAATAATTAGCCATAAAATCGGTAAAAGAAGAATAAATAGTTAAAATCGAGCTACATTATTACGTAGGCTTGAGTTGATTATCTCAAATGTATAATTATTTGCCATATTCTTTTTTTTGTTTGGAAAAAAGTGACTACAAAAAAATTATAAAATTGAAATATAGTAGCATTAACAAATTTACATTAAATAATAATAAAGTCATTTTGTTTCTTATAATCTTCAGTATAACTTTTATTTAAAAAACATCAAACCTGTACATATATGTCGAACATTTCTTTAAAATTTAAAATACAGTTACCAATCTTGCGTTTAAATGCTCCTAAAAAATACGCAAACTGTAAAAGTGCATATAGATTGTATTTTGAACGGTATTCATTTCGACTACGTTTAATTGACTTTGTGTCGTTGAATTATGGATGAGAATAACGAGAACCTTTATTCCCTTCCCCCGTTGCCTTCTTTGTTCTGATATGTACAGTTGACAAGAGGTTTGTCACATAGTAAATTGATGACAGGATGAACAAGAGATTGAAGAGTGCTTGATGATACATATGACGAGAGTGTTATATACCGCCTTCATACTCGACTTTACAGAAATAAATTGTTATTAGTTAAATCGCAACAAAAAACACATAAATGCGCAAGTCATGCGCTGCGAGCAATTTTCTATTTGAAAAGATTGTAACGATAGATTGTTACAAGCGATGTCAACAGCTAAAATAAAACATTTTGATAGAGAGTTTTGCAAAGAAACTTTAGGCTTTAAGATTGTTCTACAACATCTCTTCTGAACCACGGAAATCCCCGACAATAGCTTGAAAAAAGCCTTTTATGGCAACTTCATTCTTTCGTAGGAAGTTTACATGATCAGCCAGAAATTTTTGCGAGTGAGAAAAGCAGTGTGTATTTAAAGCAAATTGTTATAAAACTAATGTTTTATTGATATCTTCGAAATAGTAAATTTTAATAAATAAATAGATATTATCGGTTATATATCGTCTAATATAGAGATTAGTTTGAAATTTAAATTATATTTTAAACATATACGCGCTTTCAAAATTTATTCTCGCTTTATACCTAAATCAATTCTGTCAAACGCGTCAATTAACCATAATGATAACAGCGAACACAATATGCAAATACGTTAATCGCGCGAGATGGGAATTCTGAAGGATGGATGAGACAAGAACAGCTGGATCTACATAAACGGATTTACAACGATATAATGCCCGCCGTGCGGGATGGAATTACAACGCGAACCGATTTTGTATTACAGATACATAGCGGTGACCCAGCCGATAAAGTACGCGAGGCACAAGAACAATAGAAGAGTATGGTTGACGATACTGTTGGTCTGGGCGATATCGGCCGCGATCGGCAGCCCGATTGTCCTTGGTCTGAATAACACTCCGGACCGGATATCGGACCAATGTCTGTTCTACAATACGGATTTTATCATCTACTCGAGCCTGTCCAGCTTCTACATACCCTGCATCATCATGGTATTTCTTTACTACAATATATTCAAGGTGAGAGTGATGTGATTTTTTTTGCGGCAACGTGTATATTAACACGCCGTCGTGTAAGCCTATATCTTTCTTGCTTAAGAATCGACTGAACGATGCATGCAGAATATGACTAACTTACCAATCGGCGTATCAACACACGTAGTGATCAGATTCTAAGCCATAAAATTTAAGGAAATTACCTTTCTTGTTTAATTAAAATTTTTTATCGTAAAACTTTCTTACTACGCGCATACGTATAGTGGAAAAAAAGAAGTTTTCTCACTGGAGGTTGAGAAACGCTGGTATTAATAGGTCAAGCCGGTTAGCGGAAAATATAGGATCATACGGGTAATCGAAATTGCGCATTAAACGAACACGTGGATTAAATAAACCGTCATTACCATCACTGATACAAATTGCGAACGACGTGAACAAATTTTGATGTAGTAACCAAAAATCTGCAATTTTATAATCAAATTTCTAAACGTAATTGCGATTTATACGTCGCTATATTTCGAATAATATTGGAAATTTATTAATGCCGCAATGACGTAAAATCTTGAACAAAAAAATTCGCGATGTTAAAATTATATCTGCGATGAATTTTAAAGCATACGGCTTTTGTAATATAACCGCGTGGCACAGCAATTGCACAAAGACCGCGCGGTGAAATCCATTTCAAAGATTCTGCTCCAAAAAGAAATCGATAGCTGTCTTTGTAGTTGAATCAACGCACGCATGCGATGACAAGACGCAAAGGAAATTATCTCTAGCTCGATTACAAAAGGGCAAAAATTTATTCGTGCCTCTTTTATCTATACGATTACTTCAGAAACGTGAACCGATTGCAAAATTGGCAGTAGCATGAAAGGTAGCTCTCGTAAAGGCAAGCCCGCTGCCCGTAATTTAATTATCACGTATGTGCTGTGTGCGGTATCGCTAAAATTAATCCGACTTTATTGCTGACAGCGCGGAATGCTTTAATATTTCGCGTTGGAATTAAAAGAATAAAGAAATATGACAAACCATAATAATATGGTATAACAGCTGTAATATCGACATAAAATCGTAATGTGACTGTATGAAAATTTTATGTATTTCGAAAATCAAGCACATGTTTAAATATTGGGATGTGGCTTAACGGCAAACGGTTTTGCTATGAACAAACTTATAAAATTAATCTCGTTCACCTGTCTCGAATTTCTCGCGTTCGACATATTCATAGTAAAAATCACGTTCAAATTTTATGCGATTAATCTCGGACGCAGATGGAGCAAAGTGCATTGCGGTTTATACAGCGGTTGCTATCATATTGCGGTGGATCGTAAATACGGCTAGTTGGACAATTTCCGCGTTTGTAGCGTACGGAATATTTCGATTGGACTGTTAATTTCATACTTGCGGCAATTGTACGCGCATAATACCGGCACGAAATACCATAATAATATTGATATATGACCTTTATATTTTCAATATAATGTTACCATGTCATTCGCGTGCAATATTATATCATATCATGAGCTCGCACCCTTCATAAAACCGGAACGCATAATTGAGGGCATCACTATCAGTTGTAAATTTCTGCTGAACTTTGTGGAGCTTGTAAAAAGTGTAAAGGATATAACTTTAGACGGAAAGGAGAATATATTCGAAAAGAACTCGACTTTTTTCAGACGAAAGATGTAGTGAAATTTAAAAGAAACAAAAAACAGAATTTTTGTTCAGAAGTATGCACTTCTCTCCTTTTCTCTCTTTCTCTTTCTCTCTTTCTCAATGAAAAATAAATTTATTTTATTAATTCGATTTACATTTACAACAATAAAACATAAAAGAATTTTCTCTTTGTCGATTAAAATTTATTTATTTTATGCCTATACCTTTTTTAACTTTGTGACTTTTAATATAAATAATTGCAATAATTAAGTTTCACATTTCAATTGCTCAGTATTAAGAAGTATTGCAATTATAAATACGAAAAAAAATGTGAATAGCTACTCATAATAGTTACATTATATGTTATAACAATTTATTCGTTCATTGAGATTTTATCAGTTTAGAACAGCATTATCTCTGTGCTGTAGAAACTGTAGAAAGAATTTGTGTTATTTCTAGAAAAATAAAAATGTTCTTTCTAAGAATGTAAAGTATGAATATCGAGAAATATATAATCTCTTTTTTATCGAGCAAAATTTTTTTTTAATGCAGTTAAATCAACAGCTAAATATTATAATGCTTTAGCAGCACGGAGATTTTCTTCTGTAAATCTGTCGAAATAAATCTCGTTATCTGTAGATAGGTGTTCGATAACGCGGCTCGGGTGTTATCTACAGAAATCTCAGGCAAAGATTTATGTTGTACATTTACGTCTCGAGTTTGCAACTCCTCGTCTGATTTACGTCACAATGTAGATTTTCAATTGACCGTTTCAGGCTCTGCGAAACAGAGCGAAAAGGGCTCGTGCTAGCAAAAAACCGAATTTAAGCAATATAAAACCGGGGAGCATCATCGAAAATATCGCGCACACGCGTAGGTGAGTACTTGACTGTGTAAATCACCCGTTAAGTACTATCTTTTTATACTGTAGAAGTTACAGCAAAAACGATGGATTTTTTAAATTCTCTCTTGAAGGTGTTTTTTAATTACGTCTCATTAACTTATATGCATATTCGATTTTACAGTTAAATATTCTTTATTCAGTCGGAAAACAAGAATTTGATTTTTATATGTAATTTTGTAATTACTTTTATAACAATATTAAACTTTTAGGAAAACGAACATAATTCTTGTTGTTCTAATTAGAAAAATTTTTATTGATTACAAAGTAAATGAAAAATGTATTATGCTGTATCTTTTACTAAAATTGATGTTTTGCATGTCACGCATGCAAATATTACACGTACACTTAAACACATATGATATATATACATATATGTATATTGCCGTCTCTGCTTCCTTATTCTGATATATTTACAATTTCGTAAAAAAAAAAGATGGATAGTCTTGATACAGCTCGGATTAAAATATGGTCCAGAGAAGCGCTAATACAGATAAATCGGATTGAAAATACGTTTCCGTTTTTTCTGATTCGGCATTTGTTTTTGTGTCTTTTCACAAGTACATACAACTATAAAGCCTTTATATACACGTATGCCTTTTTATGTATCCTTGAACCATTGCATTCTCGATCCTAGAATTTTGGTTTATAAATTCTTGAACTTTTAATGTTTCTTATGTCTCTCGATGCTTTCTCTTTGATTGTTAAATTCTTAATTGCGCAGCAGGCTCATCTGTAAAATAAGCATGTCATGTCTCGATTTGTTATCTTGATATAAATAATTGTCATTACATATGTAAAAGATGTTCTGTCTTTAAGGTAATACGTAATTGTGTCATATTGCATAAATACATGTCATTATCAACGTGATAAACATTCACACATAAAAATGTAATATTATTCGTATGAAAAAATGTTTTTCTTATAAACCTATTTGCATTTAAAGAAAATATTATTACAAAGATATACAGCATTAAAAAATTTAAAAGTGATTTAACAAATGATGATCTTTCTCACACACTTTCGCCGAAAAGAAATTATCTCGAAATCGAGCAAGAAAACTGTGGTCGAGACGACATTTATATACGTAGTAGATTTAATCAGAATTGATTTACACGACGATTTGCGTGTTCGCAGACAGATCGCACCGCGGGAAAAATATTGCGGGTGAAAATTTATTCATACGCCCTCTTATACGACGTTATCCAGCCCGTTTGCCGGCGCGATAAGCGCGAAGACAGCCCGACGACATTTCGAGCACGTCGTGCGCGCGATGCGCGACGATTCTTTTCAATTTTCGCGATCGCGTAAGGCTCGCATTCCAACGAGACAATTTCTCGCGGAGATTGGTGCCAGCTGGCGTGGCGCGAGCTGAGAGACGGGACGACCGAGGGTTAAGTCCCAAACATCCCCGGATAATTCGCTTTTCTCGCACGCCCCGCTCGCACGTGCTTTCATTTCCGCCGTGCTCACGAAAGCAGCCTCGTCTTGAATAGCAAACTACTTGTACGTCGCTTTAATCGCTGGTCTTTTTGTTTGCGTACTTTTCCAGGCATGCATTTCGTTACGTCTATTCACCCTCATTCACCCTTCGCGTTAAAGTAATGCAAATTGAATATTATCGGGAAAGATATTCTCTATTGACATTTGACGTTTATAATGGAAGGATAATGGCGCATTAAGCAAGGTTTGATTAATATGCATAGAAGCGGCGAATGGAATTGGAATGGGATTAGAGGAATAAGAGAAAGAAATTTTCTATTTTAGATTACTATAATTTGCTTTATTTAAATAAAAATGTTATAACAATAATTATTTACACTTATAACAATAATATAATTATTGTTCTATGTTTCAAAGAGACAAGAATGCTATTCTAAATATAAAATTTGAAATATTGGCATCTCATCTTATTGTTATCATGTGATGTGAATATCCGCAACTGCAAAAGCACCATAATGTCGTAAACCGAGATAATAGTGTTCGTGTTTTTTTATTTTTATTTATTTATGTGCGCTATACCATTTACCGACGCATTGGAATCGCATATAACGTTACTTGCAGCTCGCGAATTCGATATATTATATAAGGATTATTTACCTTGCAAAGTATCACGATGATAGCTTTAAAGGAATATAAAATATTCTACCTTGACATGTCTGTCTGTTCCGTCATGTATGTACGTATAAAATTCGAAACACGTACACTTCAATAAAATACATCGTGTTTTTGCAGTATAATCACTTTCCTCTATTGTAGATATTATTAATTGGAAAAAAATTATTATATCAACGGTAAATTAAAAACTTTCAGCGAATTAAATTCTGACAGCGGATGAGAAGCTTTTATATTTCGATTAATTAAAATTGGTTTCTATTTAAGGAAATTTTAATTCTCGGTCTAGAGTTAGAAAGATATTTAATATTGGAAATTAAAAAGTTGCAAGAGAACGTAGCGTTTAATCAAAGTTTTATTCACGTACTCAATTACAAAATTGGTCAAAGTAGTTAGTTGTTGAATTTGATCCGAAAGAAGGGAGCCGCGGTATTTTTGGAACAAAGTTTGCACAAGAGCCATGTGAAGCTTAGCAGACGTATACGTTCGTAAATACTCGACATCCCTAGCTATCTAATTGTAAGAAGATTTTCGAAAAATATTACGGCGCTTCGTTAAGTACTTGAGATCACTACGGGAGTACCACGAAGGTAAGCGAAATGTTCCAACGAACTCCTGTTTGCCTTCCTTCCAGCGAAGAGCGCAGAAAATTTAAGTATTTAAGCGCTTGAACGCGGAAAGGACACGTACGAAGAATAGCCGAAAAGTGAGGCTGGCCGTCGCACCATGGAAAGGTGTCGGTTAAAAAGTAAAAAGCGTTATTACGAGTCTTATTTTATCTTTTATTACAACATATCGGCAGAGAACTGCACTGTATATAGGGAAAAAAGTTTAGTGTTAATTAGTTTCAAAAATATTAGATACTTTAATACATTTAATTAATATTTCTCTCCGCGCAAAATAGCATTTTCTGTGATTATTTATTCTTGTCATTATTTACTTCTTCCAGGGATTTTAAAATTCCTACAGATCTTTTTGTTTGCATATCTGATACAATAATTTTTAAATTGTATTTCATTTTTATGATTACTTTAGAAAAATGCAAACAAAATATTTTTTCCATTTATTTTTTCGCAAACCGTTTGTCGTTAAAATAACGTTTAATTAATTAAAGTTAATGCGTTCTCGGAAAATTGATAATTGCTTTTGGTTTAACTTTGACGGAGATCACATTTACAATGACGCATGACGCATGACGGGCGGACGATAAATTAAACTTAGGTGTTTACAGTTACAGTCGCAATTTGGTAACTTCATCCGCATTTTGATATCTCTCTAGGGTGCAATGTATCCAACATAATCTGGCGTTCCGGTTAATCCGCCCACATGCATCCACGCTGGCCACGTTATCCCTTTATCAACTTTGTTATCGCGCGGACCGAGGTTCGGTCGAAAGCACCGAAATTTTGATATTTATCTTGGCAATCTAATGCACGAATCCTGTTGCCGTCGCACGTGTATCTTATCCCAAGGTTATGTTCAGGTCGGCGATCAGTACAATTAATAATTATTCCTCGTGATGACATATATAAAGCCGCGAAATTGCTTGCGTTGAGATTAAAGAGATAAACGAGATAAGGATGATAGGAAGAACATCGGTTTAAATTAAGATTATATTTATCCAACAGAATGATGATATTTTCTCTCATATATGAAATTTTCCTCTTTATAAGATAATACGTACATGTGTGAGATAATTTTAATTAAATTAAATGCGTTTAAAATATTTTTTAGTAAAACAAATGTCAGCAGTGAAATTGACTATATTTAAAATGGATTCTTAACCGTGAAAATTAATTTTCTCACGTAAGAATTTTCCTCCATTGCGGAAAATTTACGTATGTTCAGATTGTGCTTTATTGTGTACAGAGATGTGCATGTGAAAATGCTGCGTTATGCTTTGAATAGGCGATTTTTGAATGGTACTGTCGGGGCATATCGCGGATACTATCACTTCGAAGTTCAATAATACAAAATTTAACAGCCGAGCTTCCAATTTGCGCATAGGTGTGTTAATGAAGCTTATGGCAGCTCAAGTCGCGGTCTCCTTCGCCGAATATATGAATTATTTTGCAATGCAAAACGAGTTTTGCGCAGTTCAAGGAAATTAAACATAGTAACGCAATTCTATATTATCCAAGCAGACAAAGTTTTGATAATGCCATTTAGAGAATATTCAACTTTTCAGAAAACTCGCGAATTTTGGATATTGTGTGGGAGATTGAAAAATTTATAGCAAATCCGGTTGAATTAATTAGCATGTTAAAAGCTTATTATATACACAAATTAACGTAATGGTTTTATATTCGATAAAACCTGTAACTTATATTAAATACAAATGAGATGCTCGACACAAATTATTACATTGACAGAATTGTATGTTGGGCATGTTATCGATCAAAACGCAAGTATATACATTTACAGTTAGATAAATTAACGTGTAACAGACTTTAATTTGCACCAGCGCGCATCAATCAAAATCATTTATTTTCTTTTTCGCTCCCTACCACACACACATACACACACTCTCTTTCTTCCTTTTTTCTCTCTTTCGCCATCCTTTCTTCCTTGTCTTTTTTCTAAATTTTGAATATTTATATGATTAAATATGTTGCTTTTTTGATACATATAGTGAACTTTTAAATGCTAATACAAAAATATATAAGAATGGAAGATATTTATTTAATTAAGATATTTATTTTTTACATTCAAAATTAAAGAGAAACGATTGCGACTTATCACGATTTGGACTTGATCGCTGTGTCGTAACAAATTAAAGACTCGTTTGAGATCTCGATCGTAAAAAGGAAACAGCGACGCTCTGTCACTGAGGATCTTGCAGGTGCTGTGAAAAAGCGTGTCGTCGCTTTGTGCATGATAGATACGCTACTTGCTGGATTAACGCTGGGGGATGCTGGATAAACAAGGAAGTGCATGATAGGTGTAGAGGCTTTTCTAGAGGCTTTTGACTAAGATCACGTAGTGGGTATTCTGTGGCAAGGTTCGCGGAAACGGCGCTGGGGGCGGCCGCCCTGGTGGCACCTGGGATCGAGGAACCGACGAACACCGCTTCCGGCAGCAACGAGGACGAGGATGAGACGCCCCTCGATCCCGTCGTCGTCATCTCCAATGACAAGAGCACGGAATTCTTTTTAGCCACGGTCGTCGAGGAAGCAGCGTAAGAATTTCATCATATCTTCTTATCACTCGTTCCTCCTCTCCCCCCGTCGCGCGCCCCGCGAACGGAAGGAAGATGTCGGAATTTTCTTTCAACGATATCGGATCGCATTGTCATGACGTTGTGCGACGGGTCTCGTCACATCGACCTTCAATGCGAAAAGCCGTACGAATACGTCGTCTCTGAAACGGTTACTGTCTTTCAAAACCGTCGTTCAGTTTGAAATGTATACCTCTTTGCGATGACAGATACGATATGAAGTCGAGTGAAAAAGTCAAAGAGGATCTTGCGAGGTCTTTCGTAAAATATATATTTGGTTCGGGATAAGCTATGTTGCGTTCACGCTTGATATCAACTATTCGCCCCGATTATTGGGACGAATAACGATATAAGCTAGTAAATATTTAATGCATCAATTTTTATACGAGATTATTTTAAGATAATATAAAATTCTACAATTTTATTTGCTGCTTAATTAAAAGAGGAATATTTCGTTGAAATATAATGGCGTTTTTATATTTAAGTACTTAATACAGATGATAAGCACCCTCAATAAAGCGTATTGAATAAATTATAAAATTAAGTTTATTTTATGTGTATCGCGGGGGAAATGCTCTGGAATTAACTTATAAAACGACTTATATGAATAAGGGCACTGTATAACCAAGATATACCTGTACAACTTCTCTTTCCATCTGCTTTTGCTGAGCTCCGAGAGATGAAACGAATGGTTAAAAAGTCTGGGTGGATGTCTGAAAGGCAAAAGAGATGATTATACGATATTCTGTATTGTAGAAAAATGGAAAAATTCTCGCGTTTCTTTTTATTACGCGCCGCTCGAAATGATCTGATCTGAGGTTCTTCGCATCGTTATCATGCAGAGAAACTTATCTTTCTAATTCTTCTTAGTTGCGCCTCGCAATTTGAGAAAAGTACGTAACGCGAAATTGAAAGAGGACTAAAAGAATTGATTAATGATGATTAAATTAAATTTCCTTTGTGTAATTTGACCTACATATTTAGAAGAAATTCCATCGAACGACCCCATAAACTTTTCGGATGCCGCTATTTTCTTAACGTTGTATAATAAATGAGACTTGAAATTTCAATTAGTCGACAAGAGACACGAAAGATAAAAAGCAACTGTTAAATAAAGTAGTAAAAATGAAACAACACGAGCACGTAGGTAGCTACAATTATTTTACTACTCTTTCTGAAGATTTCCAAGCGACACGAAAAGGCTTTGAGTCAATCAAAAGTTTTAACCTGCCGGTTAATTGGCCAATTGGGAGTCTTCAATTAAGAGGATATTACTTCTGCCTCGCGTGTCGCAAAGTTTGCGGGTTTTTATCCCTTCTGTTCCGAGTCCTCTTCAGATTATCGGTAACGTGAGAATAATTGCGGATTCCTTTCGACTAAGCAGTGATTACTGTTTCGGACTGTCCTTGCTCTTTTAAAATATGATAATATACCTGTAGTAGCGAAATATATGTATTTTTTCATCAAATTACGAGAATTATTTTCAATTTTATATGTACATAAAATAATCTCTCTCCGAGTCTTGTTTATAAAGCAATCTAATTGTAAGATAAAGTTTTACGTTTTTCACACAAATTAAAAACATGGTCCTTAAATATCGTAGTTAATCATTTTTCATTAAATTGATTTTTTTGTTCTTTGAAATGATATTTTTTGTTCATTTTATCATTTTTTGAAAGCTTTCTTTCGGTAATTCGTCTCGAACGGATAAAGAGGCGAAGACAATTCAGGGCGATGTCGAAAATTCGCTCGATCGGAAAACTCGGACAGGAAGGCACGTCGATATTCGGGACGGCTGACAAGTTGAACGCTCGAAAGTTCGTGCGCGTTGGACGATGAAGCAAAACAAGAAAAAATTCGCAGATCGAGGGAAAGAGAGTGAAGGGAAGCACGGCAGGCCGAGCGGCGAAAAGCCGATGATCTCGTAATTATTTTCTTCGTTCTCTCGACAATCGCGGTACAGTGGGGGCCAATCGGAGCTGTGCGAGATTTCGCATACTCTCTCCCTCTTCCTCTCTCTCTCTCCATCTATTTCCAAAACTCTATTCAAAGCCCGCGCACAGTACTCGTTTAACGGAAACTCGTCGCTCCGATAGTAATCCGGAAGTTCGCGAGCTAATCGCGATGGGGTGGTCTCTTTGTACCGGCGTTCCGCGAACAATTTGCATCTAACCGCTCGCGTTACCTTTGAAAATGGGCCAATCAACTCCGCGCGCATGGACATTTCACGGTTATTAATTAGTGTGTATTTTCAGCGCTCGAGCGATAGTACACCGCATATTTCGGCAAGCGTGGAACTTCGCGTTGAATCGTTACGAGAGATTTTGCACGGGTTACGATTTAGAAATGAACAAAAACTTAACGATCACATTCCTATTTCTAGTTATGCTTTTAAAAAAATTATATAAAAGGGAAAGAGAAGAAATATAACGTAAGCTTTGGTGGAAAACAAGTTGTATGTGGTGCATTATCTTAATATTATATTATAAACGATGATATATTAAAATTCAGTAAAGTACGTAGATTATAGATAAATAGACATTAAAAATATTCTTTTATATATAATATAGTCAATTGGATCTCGCTGTATATTTGTTTAGGACATTTGTTTTCTGTATCCTTGCCTCTGAAGGATGTAAGACCTCCTTGTCATTTGCATGCATATTCATAAGTACTGTCTCCTAATTCAGATAGTAATTTGTTACCGTCTCATTAGTTAGATTCCCCGTAACGTTTTTTTTTTAAGTATTTTATTACGTTACCATTTTACCATACAACACCGGCCAACGTAATAATGTCTCATTGTCAAAAATATATAAGAACGCAAAAGATCTTAAATAAAAAACGTAGTATATAAACATAAAAAATAATGTATGTCCATAATTATTAATAAATAATATAATCAAAACTATCGTACAAAATTTAGAATACATGAAAATGCATCAAAATTTAAATGCAAGATTTTGAGATTATAATACAGATATGCACAAAAATGTTGCATTGAGTAGAAATGATATCTTTGAAGATTTTGTATAATCGTCCTGAGTGTACAAACATAATCACGCGTTTTGCAATAATGAGAAAACAGTAATATATGATATTAAATGAGATTTCTAAAAACCATCTTTATTTTTGTATTGTATAACTTTTGCGTGTTTATCACGAGATCCCGAACTCCTTAATCCTCGAAACCAGACTTAAAATTGATAGTGTGGATTTTAAACTCTAACGTGAAGCGGATGTGAGTGCCGGGTCTTTCTGACACTCGAATGGTATAGTTGTCGTTTCAGCGCGGTGGCACAGGCCCAGCTGACCGGAGCACCACACGTGCAGCGGCAGGATCCCAGCGGATACGACGTCGCGGCGAGCAGCACGATGATCCACGAGCCGCTCGAGACGAATTCGAGTCCGAGCCCGAACCCGCGGATCACGTCGGGCCCGCCGTCCTCGTCGACTTCGTCGTCGCCCCCGCCAACGCGAGGCGCAACCAGCGTGTCCTCGGCCACGCAGACGAAGAGGAACGGTAACAACGGCGGCGCGAACAAGCAAGAGCTGAAGCGGCTGAAGAGCGCCGGCTCGCTCCTGCCGCTGCAGCTCGCGAGAACACCCAGCGTGCTGTCGTCCACCTGCAAGAAGGACCGGAAGAACGCGTCGGCCGGGTCAAGGTTCACGATATACAAGGCCAACAAGGCTAGTAAAAAGAAGAGAGAAAAGAGCTCAGCCAAGAAGGAGCGCAAGGCCACGAAGACTCTGGCGATCGTGTTAGGTAGGTTGCTCGCGTGCCGCTGCATTGATAAGTAGCTCGATCCGTCTCGCATCTATTATTGATGAGGCTCGCGAGTTAGAAGCATGCAAGAACGAGCTGCGATACTGGAAATGGATCACCATCTCTAGTATATATGTGAAAGTCTGAACATGGCTAGGCGAATAGGCGAGTGGTTTAAGAAAAACATCGAACGAGAGATCAGGAGATTAGTTATATGTCCGGCATGACGATTCGATCGGATCGAACAATTTATCTTTGTAACTCTTTCTTGCGAGCAATAAATAAGCGGCAATAAATGTCGATACGAAACTGCTATCCTTACTGCTCGAAATGTGGATTTACTTGAATATCAAAACTTTGAAATCAATATGAAGAAATTTTGTGAAGCATGCCGCGTATTATTACAGAGAAAAAAGCTTTAAATCCCCTTCACCAACACGAAAATCTCGGTATTAAGAAGCTCTAAAGTTTGTCTCAAATCTCTTTCAAATAAAGTCCACTGTAAGGTTGGATGAAAGAGTAGAGAGGATTATTAAATAGATAGTTTGTATTTTGCAACAAATATTTCTGATATATAAGATATCAAAGGATAACAGGTACTGAAAGTTTCTGGGGTCCTTGGGGTGTCAAAATCATTAACAGAATGTATTTTGCATACCAAGTGCTGAAGCTCAAAAGTACTCGCTTTATAGAAAAACAATAATGGTGAATTTAGAACGCATGCATTTCACAATTCCTACAATAAATATGCATTATTAATAAAAAATAAAAAAATAGAGAGATAAAGAATCAAATTTGCATTTATGCAACATTGCATTTTAGTGCATTATCGTTATTGTATGTTTAAACTCTCCGACTATTCTACCTAAATTAATAGTTAAAATGAATATAGCTTCTATATAAGTAATATTTCTTTTTTAAAAGATTTTTTTACAATTTAAAAAATATATAAAGCATTTATTGAGATATAGTTATAATTAATATTAAATTAAAATGTTAAAAATTAAGAATAATAGTTAGGTGTTGTGTTATATTTCTTGAAACACAGAAATCATTAATCTTGCTAACGCAATCACTTTGATTAATATAATAAATGTCACAGGTGTCTTTCTAATATGCTGGGTGCCCTTCTTCACTTGCAACATCATGGACGCAATTTGCACGAAGCTGACAGAGGCTTGTCAACCTGGTGTTACAGCCTTCATCGTCACTTCCTGGTTGGGCTACATGAATAGTTTCGTGAATCCCGTAATATACACTGTGTTCAACCCCGAATTCCGTAAGGCCTTCCGCAAGCTGATCAGCGTATAAGCGAGCGATTTACCTGCTTCCATCGCTGAAGAAGAGATACAGGACAGCAAACGTAATTCGGTGTGAATCGTCGTATTTGTGATGTAACAACAAGACTGTAGGCTCTCGGCAAACTTGCAACAGGTACTGTTGTTCTTGTATTTGGAACCTCAGCAGCTGCGTTTGCCTATCGGTTTTCGCGTTCTATTGCGTGTCAATCGTTTTCCAAGTGAATGAGAAAAGTCGAGTCTCACAAAACATTTCCCATTTTCTACTTAGGAAATACGGTCCGCGACACGGAAAAAAAACACAAAGGCATTATTTCTGCAGATGAATATACAAGCAATGCATTCGATGAAAATAATTTATGAAGATTACAAAAGAGTAATAAAACTAAAGGAAATAAAAATGATATCTCTATTTAACGAAATTTTTGCGTGAACGTAAGATATTTAAATATTGAAAATTGTTTTTTCTCAAATTTACGACACTCAAGATAAATAATTGTACTGTTAAAGTTATTACTCATTGATTATTACGTATCTATGATGGAAAGTGAAGAAGATATTTCTTCACTTGGATAAAATTGACACGCGATCAGACAGCGAAAATTGTTCGCTGGTAAATTCGTTGTTATCGAATGCAGCAACGATTCTTCGCATCCATACGCGTGAAAATCGTGCACTGTGATATCGAACTATCGTGGCATGACACGCGCTATTGGGTGGAGGACACACATGTACACGTGCGCTAGAATTCACGTGCACGAACGTTGGAGTTGAATTCTCGCACGGATAGCTCAAGTAATTGCTAAGTAAGGCTTTGCGAAGCAAAAGCAAATACTCCGCGTCGATCAACCGCGCGGTATCGCGCAAATTAGCAGGAAATTTAGGTAATCTGTACAAATCACACGCGGCGAGCGTCTACGAGGCCCCGAAGGACTCATTAGACAGGTTAGTCAACCTTCTGTGTTGAGGTGTAATAATCGCGTGTTCGCAAGGGCGGTTACACCCCTGGAAGATAATTTAAGTTCGCGAAAGCAGGTAATAATGGGATTTGAGAGAGAGGGAGAGAGGGGGGGGGAAGCGCGGAGGGTTAAAGTTGTTAGAGGTGTATTTATTATGCGAGCATATATTACTATACGTCTTCATCTGGATGATTAAGTACGCCATGACAGTATTAACATAGGATATAAGTTATAGCAATATTTTTTCGCTCAAAGCAAAAGCAACCGTGACCGCCGTTTTTACGACGATAGAATCATGCTATGTACACTCGCGTGTCGCAGTGTAATTGTATGTATTTATACTTCGATACACATAGAGAAAGAAAGAGAGTGAAAGAAAGAGGGGAAAAAATGTGAGAGAAAAAGAGAGAGAAAGATATATATTACATATATATTATACATATATTACATAAATAAATTTACGTCCTTTCACGATATACAGGGTGACACCAAGTACGGGGCAGAAGCTTTAGGACAACATGGAAGAAGCTTAACTTTTGGGAACAGTGTATCTTGGAAACACTAGCTCGAACTCTCTTTAATGAGTTACTCGTGTTATCGAACGCCGGTGAATATAATTATTTCTCAGTTATCAAGATACTAATTAAAGCCCGTGCATCGAGAATAAGATATTTTTCTGAACGTGAGAATATTTAGGAGAGAAATGGTTGATGGAAGCTTTTGGGATTGTAATCTTCATTTTTGGGAAAACGCACGTTTTTCCAAGAATAAATATA
Source organism: Temnothorax nylanderi (assembly GCF_030848795.1). NCBI lineage: Eukaryota > Metazoa > Arthropoda > Insecta > Hymenoptera > Formicidae > Temnothorax > Temnothorax nylanderi. The sequence goes on along the minus strand of NW_027249148.1, from coordinate 119,338 downwards.
AATTCGCTATTAAATCGAGAGAGGAAGAGTTTTTGGTATTTTGAAAAATTTGAAATGCTTAGTTCCTCGATATTTATATGGACGAGTTTCTCAGGGTTTCTCAATTTAGCGCTCCATCACCTTGCATTGATCTCCCATTATAATAGCAATTTGTTCAGTTCACATACTTTTACTTTGTTGAAGTTACCGAACGGTTATTAACTTGCAATACATGTCTTAACGCAGTAACAATTAAACGCTTTATGAAGGTGGATAGTGATTCAATAACAATCAAACTACGGCAGCACAAATTTCTTAAAATCAAATTGTATAAGCAAACATATATATTTTACAAGATATACGCAGAGTTCGTGAATACTGATAAGATGCAGGCAAGTTCACACTTATATGAAGTACTTCCTTACCAACATTATGCCTATTTTTATTTTTATTTATCAATTTCGAATATTTAATGAAGCTTATATGTCTCGAATACCTTATTACGAGTGTTGGGCTCTTCTAAATTGTGAAAAGAATTTCGTGTTACGTTATGTCATTTATCTGCAAAATATTTATGTAGCAAGCAAACGGATACATAAATAATAAACGGAGCGTGAGAACGTGCAGGGATTGAGAACTCCTGATATACCTATATTATTTTACGATTTTGCCGTGACGCATACACACACGCACATACATGCAGGTTTGACTTGCGAGCAATCGTACAGGTTCGATCGAACGGCGAAATTCCGGAACTTGCTCCGACCGCTTCGGCGCGCTTTGATATGTAGGATTTGTCGCGATATTCCGATACCAATGCCACTAGTTACGAACCGTATGAATAATCAGGTAGACTTGGAACAATGACGACAGCGTACACGAAGATCGGAAACACAGTTCTCGGTTTCACGGCTCGATCGAGCGCAAAAGCGCAACATCGGGATTTACTGGCTCGCGACGTATAAATGCAAACTATTGCAGAGTATCGATTCCTCTAAAAGCGTAAAGATACAATACGGGTGAAATTAATATACCTTACAAGGGAATAAAAGAATAAAAATTAAATAGAAGAAAATTAAATCTAGTAAATGGAAAATATGAAATAAAAGAGAAATAAAAGAGAAAGTTGGTGAGAGAAGTTCGTTATCGAGTTTCATATTACGTTCAGAAGATTTCAGACGGAAGTTGTGCCGAGCTTCTCGCGATACTGTGTACGTACGTGTCCTAAGTTTCGACGGTCTTTCACGTCTTTGTTTCGTGGTCAAGCGTGAAATTCAACGTGACCGAATTTTCAAACATATCAAGTACGAGTACGCGGTGCAATAGCTGCCTACGAATCAATCAATTTGAGCGAATTACTGCTCTACACTGCATTATTATTTTTTTTCTTTTTCTCGAGGTGATCAATGCGGCTGTGTATACTCCTCAAGACTTTTCCGTCGAGCTGCGAGACGATGCGGATCAACGGATCCACGCTGTACTTTCATCAAAATCAACCGTGGAGCATCGTTTAACAGGACTGCGACTGCTTGGACGAAAGAGAGTGAAAGTTTCTCTGAAGTACTTAATTAATTTTTCTCGTTTAGTACCGTTTAACAACCTAGTTAACGATCTCACTAAGAAAGAATATACGTTTATCATTTTTTTACGAGTTATGGCACGAGACGTTATCGCGTTTCTTGATGATAATATGTATGTAAACGTTTTATATTCCAGATATATTCGATATTGTCGTGATTTATAGATATCCATTAATACTTAAATCTTAATAATATTTAGTAACGACTTTGAATTTTAAAGGGTTATAATACAATACACATTACGGCATCTTGATGCAAAAGAGTTACACTGGTAAGTATAATTATTTCACGTTTTATTTGTTTAATATCTGTGGAAGTCTATATTAGAACAACAGGAATTAAAACCAGTACGATCTCCCAAGACTCCACATTTATATATTTATGCGTAACAAAATAGAAATTCGCAGATTTAGCATAAAATACATTTCTCGATTTCTATTGCGTGAGAAATTAAACTCGTCGATTTCAATTTGGGAGAAAAAGACAAACATATCCGCACGTCGGGCCTTTACGACGCGAGGGAGACGCGCGTAGAAACGCAGAATACGATCTACGTTCTGTGTTTGATTAACCCATGTAGAGGTTCACGACTTTCCTCGCAATCGCGAAGTTCATGTTTCAACTAATATTTGATCGACGTAATGTGAGCATCTCAAATCACGTTCACGTCGAAATGCAATGGTTTCATCGGATTTCAAATATAAGCGAAGTGATTAGCGCATATCTGAGGGAGCATGTATAATATAATTGATCAATTTGGATGACGTTTAAAAGTGGTTTGTTTATAAAGCGAATAATGACATTAAATAATATACAATTATAAGCTCATGATAAACTCGCGTACAGAGAGAGGGAAAGAGAAATAGAGAAATAGAGAGAGAGAAAGATTAATCTGATGGGAGTATTTTGCAATCCCGTTAATATTAAATTGTTAAAGATATAATATTAGATCATCAAGAGATGCGGCAGCGTCTCGATGCCAGGTGCATAAAATCAATCAACCGAACGTGACTGTGTTCATTGCATGAATATCGAGCGCTACCATTACCTTTTTATCGGGGAAGTTTTACGTCAAGCATGCTTTCGATTACATTTCTTCGAAAGTTTCTTGATAAAAAAAATCTAACGACGCTTTTCTTGCATGACGTCTAAGTAAGCCCCTGATTGCAGTCGCTCCGAACAAAATTGGGCGCTGTCAATCCAGAAATCTCGAGATCTATGCTAAAAGTGATAATTTCGCTCCTGCAGTTTCGCGTGCATCGTAAGCGACTTTTATCCCTCTAGCCAGCATTCGCAAGCTCACGGTTTGAAATGTGTTCAGATTTAAGAAATTTGTCGTGTTTGGAATTAAAGTAGAAGAAACTTTGTAGATACTTTTACTTTTCGAAAAGAATGATCGACAAATTGCTTAATTTTGTCTAAATTTACTTCTGCTTCTGGAAATCGTTAACAATTAAGACCGTGCTTTCTTACTTAGAGTATTACTTTTATCTTAAGGTTTTTTTTTTAGTCCAGATGTAAGTTTTTGCACGATCCGGAGCGTTGCGAGCAAATCATGATATCTCGTTCGTTTCGATGTATGTCACGCGCGTCCGCGTTGTTGCAATAACGTCTACAATCAAAGCTTTTTACTGGGTTTTTTGAATGCTGTACGACGTAGCTTTAAGCCTCCGATGTATATTTGTAAATATTCTAGACGAATGGTACTGTCAATCCTATGTATATCGTTACGTATACAGCTTCGTGTTACATGTGGCGCGGTTTACGACGTCGATCCGATCGAGTTGTTTTAGATAAAACGCAGTTCGCGTACGTTTCATGCCGCGTGAAACTTGGACGAGTGTGCGGTCACTTGCGATAAATGGACACGTGTGCTCCGAGCTTGACAAACGTCCAGCCGCAGAATCGAACGACATTTGTCGTCATCGGCGAGCTCTTCGCATGATGCTTTTTTGCAAAACGCGAAATTGCTTCGTTAGTTTAATTCTACGCGTCATTGTGTCAAATGTTTCGCGACTTCGGGATAATCACGCGACACGGCTTCCCTTTTAATACGCTAATAACGCTCTCCGTTCCGCTGTTTTGTATAATCGGTATGTTTGCCCTGTTTAAAATAATATGCAAACTAATGAAGATTAATGGTAAATTTGTAAAGTCTTCCTGCAAAATAACGTTACGAAGACGAAAACTGTCGCAAGCGGAACCTCTTAAAATCTCGCGAATTCTGCTTCTTAGAATTCTGCTGTTGCCAGTTTTCCGTCGACTACTTTTAACTTCTTTCTCCGTGAAACACGGCAACAGCATTTTGGCAATGCGCAAGACAATATCCGCGTTACGATAACGTTTAAAAGTTTCTCGGGGAGAAACACGAGAACGGCTCCGTCGTGGAATGAAATACGGCTTGACGCCGGAAGCGAAGAGAGAGAGACGCCGCGGACTTAAAGCCGCGGCTTTCAATTCGGGGATATAAATCTTTTAATTTATGTAAACCCCCCCCCCTTCCGAAAGATATAAAACCTACTTAAGTCGCTTCGGTCACAATGAATCCGCGCAAGCCGGCTGTGAAGTTTTAAGTCCTTTTCATAACTCCGTCGGGAAGTTTGTCGACTTTCTCTCTCTCGCTTGTCGACCGATCGTCATCTCTCGACTTATCCCCTGCGGGAGAGCCGCCTCCGTCTCGTCTTCACCTTCGTAGATCGCGCCATGTGCCACTTAACGTCGTTGTTAAAGGGTAAGGAGACTTCCGGACGAAGTCGATCGCTTCTTAATTAGCGAAGTTCGCACGCTCTGCTTTCCATATCGCTAACGAAGCGCAGAGGACAAGTATGGCGCATATTCCAGCGCGATCCCCGCGAAATACTTGCATTTCCATAGTCGATCTCGAGAGCCATATTCTCATCCCCGTGTTGCGTCTCCGCGTTTAGCACTGTAACTAAGTGGCTGTCTGATCCCGAAGTCTCATCCTCAGAGGCCAATTAATAAAATGAAGACGCGTATCAGGTGGCTACATTCAGTGCTAAATGCATGATGAAGATACGGGTCCCACAATCTGACGATTTAGATTATTTAGAAGAACAATATGTATAAGCGTGAGATTTAACGGTTCCAGACGAAGATATGACGGGTAGCCAAAAATATATTCGTGCGAGGAGAGAAAGAGTGTGAGAGAGAGAGAGAGAGATAGAAAGAAAGGGAGAGCCTAGTCTTCTGTTATATAGCGTGACACTTCGAAAGATGTTAGAAAATTTCTTATAATCCTGAGTAAAATGGCTGTATTTTTCTAACCTGATACTTTCCCCTCTGTACATATATACGCGACACATGTATATGATATGTATCGATAGACACATAACGACACGTGCGTGAAGACGATGTCACAATTTGCGAGGGCAAGTTAACGTAGGCACTGTATATCTGTGTAAATATATGTCTAATTGGGGAAGCATGTTGCGTCTGTTTGTGTACACGTTTGTGTGCGTGAGAGAGTACGACGAAGTTTCCCCTGATGATTCCCAATTGAGTGTAAATTACTACAGAAACTTCTTGTTTGCGCGAAACGATCACGTCGGCACGTTGTCTTTCGAGGATGAAAGTGTTGGAATGCTATAACGTTAAAAAAAGAGAGAGATATAGGGGAGACCGGGGCCTAACCGTCGCCGGGGTTGAACCGTCAAATCAAATATCTCGGAACCTGTATATTGTGCGAACTCGCTATTAACATTGTAAACGCTGCTTATGGTACCCATGTGACCAACGGAGTTTCGGCAGGTTACCTGCCGTGTTATGATTTTTACGAGGGCAAACGTGTTTTCGGAAGGTGAAAGTTACATTTTCTGCGCGTGGAAATTTTGTAATATCTGCAATAATATTTGCTCTCCAAATCTCGAGGTACGTGATTATAAAGAGTAATGCATGCTGAACACGAATCCAGTGTAGTTTTTTCATTATCGTTGATGTCTAATATTTCGTGGGCGATCAAACCTGAAACTTGTGTTTGGGGTTAATCCGTCAGTAAGCAGTCCGGGTGCATTTCCAAGGCATTTCCGGGCATTTCCAGGCTCACTGCATATGGAATATGGATGAGACGGGAATTACAACCGTTCAGACACCGAATAGAGTCATCGGATGTCGAGGAGTAAAACAAGTCGGGCGAGTGACTTCTGCGGAAAGAGGAACCCTCGTAACTATTTTTTAATAATGTTTCGCATAAAAATTTTAAATAAATTTTATATTTTTCTCTTAAAAAACAATATAAGATGTATCCTATCATTTTTCAGGATTAGATGTACGTATATGTATTGAAAATGCAGTGTGACGGTAAACCCCGGCACTTTTGAGATTTAATTTTTCCACCGTTGTCGTTTTTGCTCTATACGTGTTAAACAAGCGACCGTAGATAAAAATTTCCTATATAAATTTGTAGCTCAAGGTTCACTCTTTACAGTGGTATACCATTTAACTAAAATTATTTATTTTCTTGTTAAAAATCGGCACGAAAAAAAACTGACGGTTAGGCCCCGGTCTCCCCTACATATATATATATATTATACATAATATATTATACGACGTACGCGCGTATGTTACGCCGATGCGTGAGATCGGATGCTGTGTTTTCCTATGGATTTCTTATTTATTATCACCAATGGTCTATACAGGGCATAGGTTTAAGAAAAGAACCTTTAATTTGCTGAGATTTAATCTGCGAGAAAATAAGAACGTAAAAAAAATATATAAAAATGCTGTATGTATATTGAAGGCAATACCTATACATACCTAAGAGAGCGTGAAAGATACGCGAAAACACGTTTCATGAACACGCGACATGAACATACATACACACAGAACAGGACACTTGTTAAAAGTAATAAATTATAGTATAAATTAAAAGTGATCTTATAATTTCTCCCTTCGGATCATATCTCTTTTCGCTTCGCGGTCATTCCAAGAAGAGCGAGCAAGTAAACAAACGTAGACAATTAAATTTTTAATACAATAAAAATGATTGATTTGGATAAATGTTCAAAGTAGCCTAATTAAATATGCGAGTACGTGCAAGTTTCGTTTCTCTGCAACGTATCTTGCTTATTAATGAATACCGCGTAAAATGACATTGTTAATGAGTTTCGACAGGGCACGTGTATTAAAATGAGTTGCGATTCTGTTCTCACGCGTGATAAAAGGGCTTCGTAATCGCAACAGTTTCAATTACGATTAAAATAATGAAAAATAACGAAAGAACGAGGGATCCCGGACGGATCCAATTTGCAAATAAATCGCTTATGCTATCTCCATAAAATGCACGAATGAAGTAATCTAACGTAAGCTGACGGCGGATTATTCACTCTACGGCGCGGAGAAATTCTAGGGATGGAAAATGAGATAAACCTATATTATTCTCGCCGGAGCATAATTAAATGTGAAACTTACAACTGACTCCTAGTCAGGCGGCTCGCTGCAAAAAAATAATAGAAGTGACAAATGGATGTGCAATTTGCCAGGTTAAATCGCGAATCGTAAAACAACGACGATACACATAGAGCACACAATTATCCTGCATAATTGCTTGACAACTCGAGTGGAGATGAACTCGAAATGCAACGCGACGGCGGGATATGAGAACTTCGCCACGTAGCGAAACTCTGTTTGTTGAAGTTTAATATAAATAATGAATTATATACTTATATAATTTATTATTTAACTTATATAATTATATACTTATATAATATATTTAATTATTTATTTGAAAGTCAGAGCATTATTATATATTTGTAAAAAAAAAAGCAATTTTGAAACATTAGCACGAATCTTAGTGATTAAAAATATATAAATTTAATGTGAATAGTAAAAATTTGTTGTTGGTCGTACATCTGATTTACTTTTTATTTATATTCTCGTGGAAGTCAATTTTTTATTCCAGTCAGATAATTTCCGCCGCTAGATGTGACAACTTTTTTTTTTAAGCTATTGCAGCTCGAGTCCACCAATATGTGTGACTACATTGATTCGGTTCAATGCAATCTGCAGTGACAATGGTCGCGGCCAACTACCACGGCCGCCAGGAAAATTCAATCTGCAGCGAAATCGTTTGGTGCCAACTTTTACGGACGTTTGAGAAATAAAAGGTATCTGGGAATTTCGGCCGTTTATTCCCGTGTGAGCATCGAGGTACTTGGCTGTGTGATGAACAAAAGGAGAAGGTATCAAACGAAAATAAACAGATAAATAGTAAAATGAAAGCTTAGTAAAATTGCTAGTAAGTGGTGTGAAAACGTTACGTCTGTCGTACGTGAAGAGACAGAGCTAAATAATTTTTTTTTGCGTTAAATGTTATTTGCTATATGTATGAAACACAACTTAATCTGTTCTTGTTCAATGTCTATTTGAAATATTAGCATTTCCTCGAATCTGAAATTAATTATTATATTTTATTTCGTAACATTACAAAACCTTGTAAACTTATAACAAAAAAATTTGCAATATGTATAATTGGGGAAAGACAAGGAATAGATTGAAAGAATAATTTTCTAAATATTACTGGTCACGAATGCAAATCAACTAATGCAATGGTTTTGGAAAACCTTATTGATTTATAATATGTATAATGCAACAGAAAACATTTTTATACTAGATAATATTTAAAACTAATTAATTATTATGGTGAGTAATTACAAAAGATACATGCCATTTCTATAGGAGTGATATTTTTGATGATTTCGTCTGGTTACAGCAATTATTTTAATTAATTTATATATGTAATATTTTGAATGTATGCGTGCATCACATAAAGCAGAGCCTGGAATAGTGATCCTAGATTGCCATTAAAGATGGTATCCAATTCCAATCTGAAATAATATTCTACATTTTAGAAAAATATCTCAAGTTTATATTAAGTTATATTAAACATTTTTTATATACTATGATATTTATGTAGTAATTATAATTTCTCTAAATAATGAGAACAAGAAACCTCAGTTACTTAAAAACGTTAGAAAAATATACATATATGCAATTTTTAAAGTAATGAGAAAAGTCACGAAATAAATTACGAAAATATCCAAACAAATTATTTTTGCGATGTATTTTATCATATACCTACACGTTATATATACTACATGTTATTTATTATTATTTTAAATTTTAATTCGCGTTACAGATTCGTACTTGAAATTTCATTAAAGTCAATATAAATAAATTTCTATAATTAAATTTGATTAAACCTTGATGAAATTTAATGGGTACTCTAAATATCTCCTAAATTCTGATAGAATATCATTTAATGTTATGTAATTCAATCTATAAACGACCCGCAAATGTACGTCATTTCGAACCTACGAGTTGAAATTCGTGCCTGTGTATCCCGTTTCACATAATTTCAATTAATTTAATTAAATTCTCTTTACTTATATGCACTTCCTCGGAGAGCTGTGTAAAGATAAACAATGTAAACGTGAGTACGCGCCGCTCGATATTTCAACGAGCACAATTTGTTTTAGTCGACGTCGGGACTTGTTTCATCTTTAATCCCTCGCGATTAATCATATTTACCGACTGCGAAAATAATTGCCGCCGCTGCAAAACAAGCAACAAACCGCCGCGCGCTGCGCGCCTCTTCCCGTCTTCTCTCGGCCGAGATAGAAACTTCTCCGGGTGTAATTAATGTAAATAAGAAACCCAGGTGACTACGGACGAGACGCCTCATTTCTCTCTGCCTACCTTTGTTCCTTCTACCTTGCGGCATCGCGGAAAGAGAGCCGGCACCTGCGGCACTCGGCACGCGAAATGGCACTCGGCCGCGTCTCGCGTTAAATTTTTGAAGGATTTACGAGCAACATTGCGGCCGAACGAAGAGTATGCGGAACATTTTATTTGCGCTCTTGAACAAAGCGGAAAACTTTCATTCTTGGAGAACACACATTTCAACGCCTGGCACTGAAGAAATACAGTGCGCTGATTTTTTTGCGAAAGTAATATCGAAGTCGTGCAACGTTATTTAAATATCCACCTTTAGCTATAATTTTCTAGTGTTGCAGTTGCGAAATTTAATATCCTTTTCTTGTTATAAATATAATAAACCATTTCATTATATGTAATTGCAATGTTTTACTACATCGCAGTATACATTTCAGTTTCTTAGAAAAAAATTCTTTGTAAAAAATTAAAATATTTTATAATGAAGTATCATATTTTATGTAACATTTATGTGCACATAAAATGTGAAAGTTTATGTGTTTATTAAGCCTGATATTATATCGTGATTTTCGATTACTTTCGTACATATTCGTTATAAGAACGATGATTGACAGATGAATGAAAGAAAGAAAACTCGGAAGCTTTCGCGCTTACATGACAAACGATTTACAAACCGATGTAATATATTTGACACGGAATTTGTATAAAATAAAATTTGTTCTAATGTGACAGTGCGATAAACTGGTTTCGCCTTTCGATTAAATGGTCGGAGTTTACGTATGCCAATAGACCAACAGAATTGTCAGGTACGAACGTGTATGATTAACAAAATTGGTTTACTAATTAATATCTCGTGAATACGCGTTCCATATTCATAAGCTTCTACCAGCGAACTTCCAACGTTCGATGGTATTTGCCGAAGCAAATAGACGTACTTCCAAATGATAATTAGGAATCTACGATATACAGAATAGAGTATTGAAATTTCCACTTTGAAATATATCTAATATATTTGCTTGTGAATAGTTAATTCATAGAATTCTTAATTACATGCTTATTCAATGCATATTTGAAATTTAATAATAATGAAAATTTAAAATATCTTTACAGAGATAAATTTTTATAATAAGGGAACGCTAATATTTTCTTAATTTGTTAGATGTAGAATTTTTAATTTTATTTTGTTAGAGATGTAGAATTTTTAAATGTTTTATATCTTTTCTCGTTTTATCTTTCCATTTATTCAATAATATATGATAATGAACGCAATAATAAATTAAATACATGCTTAAAATTAAATACAAGCATTTGTTAAATGGACTGATGGATATTTGTCAAAATACATATTAATTTTTATTATAATTAAAATATCGTGGAATGTCTTTTTTAAATTTGTAAATTTTAAACTATTTTAACTTGTTATATAAGTTATATATTATTTTAGTTATATAGTGTAATACGTAATATAAATATCAAAATCAGGTGGATTATTTTAATCTGCGATATTATTAAAGTCTTTTGTAGATCGTTCTCAAAGGAAATGCATTGCGTAGAAAAAGTTATTGTTTTATTTAACAATTATACAATAGTCATTCAAATATAAATGACATTTATGCTCGTAGGGATTGAATTATTCAGTCAATTAAATGGAATAATAAATTAAGCGAGTTAGCGACTGCGCAGCGGAGTGCAGAAATATGTATGCTCTAAATTTAATGACAAACTCCAAAGTGGTAATTTCTATCTTTTAATACTTGTTCTTTGCCCGCGTTTCGACAGATGTGGCTATTCTATCTCGAATAACGCGTAAAATACATTTGACAAAAACTACAATTTTCTTGATTTATACTTGTGAGAATGTATGGTATTTCGATAAGATTGCGCCATTGGTGCAAAGTGAAACGTAACGGAAGAAAGTGGAAGAAAAGAAACGTAACACTTAAGGAGATGAAGATACATGAAATGAGACAAGAAGGAAAAGAAGGGACAAAGGGTGGGCTGCTCGTAATTAGCAGGCACGTGGCTAATGAATTGCGACCAAAGTAATATCGCATCCCATTAAAAAGGCTTTCGAGCGACATGAGTACCGTGTACCGCAGAACTTAAAATCGTGCCTTGAGAACTCACTTTTGCAAATGCGGGAGCGTGCGGTTGCGGTAATTTCGGCGAAGTTAACCCGCTTTTGCGATCCCCAGGCTCCATCGGTTTCGTGGCGGGATTATATACCCGTATGTAAGGTATTAATTTATCCCGTCGAAACCTTCGAGTTGCAGCTGCAATCCTGTAAAACACATTAATTGAGTTACGCCTACCAACTTTGCGCGAAAAAGTTGTTGAATAAACGAGCCCTTAAACGTAATCGCAGATCGAAAGCTGCTGGAAAGGTTCGTGTTGAAGAGCCGCGAAGAGAGAAAAATAAAAAAGTAGGTATATATAAATGCTGTTGGATAAAATTCCAATTAGGAATTATTAGATAGAACTTACAGTTATTTCATAAACTGAAAATAAACGAAAAGACACATATAAACTTGAGAGAACAATAATAATAATGTATTTTTGTGTCGTTTAACTTTATTACGTGAGTCCTACAGAATTTCGCAAGTATATTGAATAAAGTTTCATTTCAGTATCGCGCAAAATTTTCAATTTGCATCTAATAATTTTCATATCGTGATTTAAAGAATTTCATAGATAAATTCTTGCCGAAATTGAAACGCGTTATATCACTCCGCTATTCCATTAAATTCCAGAACGCTTTCGGACGAATTTCTGTATCTTTAGACAAATTCCGGGTGTTACGTTAAATGTATATTACGGCCGGAACCGAAGATCTAAAACTTGCTTGGCGTATAGAGGTAAGATACCTGTGGGGTACCATGGATTTCTTGCCTCTTGAGTTTGTCGTAATTGTTCCACGTGATGTAAACTTTGCTCGAGGTTCAAAGTTGGTATGCTCGCAGGTATGTCCGTTGTCATGCCACCAGGTATGCCCGTTGATATGCCAGCAGTTATGCTTCCAGATATACCATTGGGTATATTTGAAGTCAGACTGCTTGGTATGCTTGCCGTGAAGTCTACAGGTAAGTCTACGTCTGTAGTGAAATGTAAGTAAAAGACTGCGTATTCGCATTAATTAGCAAAATATTCCTTTGATACATCAATGTTTAAATGTAGACAAAGATTTTGCAAAATTGAAGAATTTACAAAATAATCATCTCGTGATAAATTTAGAAAATTAATTATTGAAATGTAACCCAGTAATACAATTAATTTGTCGTTTTGATACTTATTCGTATTTAGAAGACCGCGGAGGAAAAAAAAACTTTAGCTTACTTAGACATCGATAACAATTCTCGTTATTTATTATTTAATATCCAATTATAGTGAGTTAGTGAGATATAATCATTTTATACCTAAGCGGCAATTTATTCCCTGTTGCATCGGGCGTTATTACGGATTTCAAAATTGGTGCGACAGATATGTATATTCGGTGAAACAAGTTTCGTCTTTTCGTTCGGAGATAGCGAAGGAGATGGCTGGAGAGGATGTTTCCGGTTGTGAGAACTGCTGCAAAGGCCAGTCGTGTTTAAGTTTCACGAGCATCGCGTAGTCCGCAAAGGAGTGTTCTGAATACCCTTCAGTCCTCCTTTGTGCTCTTCGGGGGAGAATGTAGTTCAACACTGAGCTCTGGGTTTCAACGCTCTTCGGCGTTTCAAGCGCTAGGAATTTAAAGTCATGCTCGTTGATCTTGAGACTGTTGTTCGGCGTGTGTGAAAGCGCATAGGCATGCGTGTCGCTATTCAATTCACTTAAGATAGGAAGAGAAGGCGCGACAGTCCCATATTTAGTAGCGTGAAAATAAATCGATGATGCTAAATCAAAGAGACCGAATTTAAATGTAATGTAATTACGCCATATTATTTTATAGATTAATTGGCGCGGTTAGTTTTTTTAAATTCTAATTTTGCATCATGAATTTTACAATTATAGAAATAATTGTTAAGAGAAATAAAATAAACTAGTAAAAATAACAAGAGTTTATATTAGATTTAGATACTTATAAAGACTATCGGTAAAGGTAATGGTGTGAAGAATATGTAAATTATTTGATGATATAATTTTCTTGTTACTACTTTACACATTGTGGTAAGGAAAAATTATTAAACGAAATAAAATCAACGCTAAATAAATACATTTGATTTTATTCCATTTTAAATAATCGTAATTTATATTAATTGTACGTTAAGCAATTTGCGATAACACGATGCGACGCGGTTATCTCAGTTTGACATTCTTGTTCGGCAATTGAGTAACTTCACAAGTTTAGTTTAGTTTACTGCATAGTTACAATGCGGTTGGACCAACCGGGTGGATAATAAAGCTCCGGTCAGCCATTACGTACTTTCCGGCGGACGGCGCTATTGATGTTGCCGTGACAGGCGAGCTGGGCTTGGTTGTTAAACTCGTTAAGATGTGACCTATAATCGAGAATTGGTTTATGCTAACTGAGATTGATGGAACGATTGTTGGCGAGCTGTCAACCGGCTATAAAAGCAATATAAACATTTATTAATCCGGTGTGCCACTGATTCGTTATGAAGTCTAATATACTTCTTCGGTGCATTCACTTTTGTTTATCTTACATTTTATGATCTTCAGTGTTGTATATTACAGTTATGTGCATTGCAATTATTAATGTGAAATTATACAAGAAAGTTTGCTAGTTTTATTTTTTTATTCAGTAGATAAGAATATCGTTAACTCAATAACAGATTTAATAATAAGTAGGGGGGGATGTAAAATATATGCACAAGATATTCTAAGAAACAGTAACATAATATACAAATTTACAGGTAATTGACATTATGTTATATACGTAACAATGACGTAAGCGTGGAGTAATCATAAAATTTTATAATATAAAATATAAAATATGAAATTATATATTTCTAAATTTTGGTTATCCGTTTTGCACACATTTAGTCTAATTGCAAGTAGATACACGTAACGCAAAACTTGATAAGGTTGACTGAATCGAGCGGTTTTCATTCACAATTGTAATTATTCACTGCAAAACGGATATGTCAAAATTTCCGCGAAATAGATTTTGCCTTCGGTTGGGTATCAGATTCAACAAACAGGATTAAATTTTGATTATATAATATTCCGCTTTGTAAAACCGAAATATCAACTGTCATAAATACTGCTCACCGCATTGCAGTTGCTGGTCGACGTTAACGTCTGATCGAGTTCCGACTTGGGAGCTTCTGAGGAATGAGCTTCGCCCGACGCCCATACGCATACCAAAAAGAACAATAGACACGGCGGGATTATATTCGTGCATGATAACGGACGTTGACGATGGCATCTCGGCGTTTAATGGAAGGAGGTACTCGGAGGATGAAACCATCGAAGACAATTTAGGCACGTGATTATCTGCGACGAGAAACATTATCATCATTTGAATGTGGATATAATGTATTATATAATAGTTCTCAAGATACTCAAGCATCAGCGAAGCGATGGTGCTACCCCAGAACGAGTGAGGGAAAAAAAGTTGTCCCCTGGGGATAATTCATTATTTTTGAACTCGAGGGTAGATGTTATACGCAAGTATCAGCGGAGATTTAATTTGATAGCTGAAAATTATTGTGCAATAATTAACGCGGTGCAATCAAGTTAAAGTTCCTGAGGGACAAGTTTGTCTAACGCTTCAATTAACAAACTGCTTTTATGTTTCAGTAGAAAATTCAATATCGGATTGCCCGCAAAACAATTTGCGCAAATTAAATTAGAAAGTCTGGAAAAAAAAAAGAAATTAAACTGTGTCCATTATCGGAGAAAAATTTGCTCTCTGATGTAATGTTATATAAAAAATTCCCATTACATGTCCTCGAAATTGCGTAATAACCGTGAACTTACCGTATTTTATAGATGTCTCGTCAAACGAGGTCAGTATACCTTTATACCGCTCGTATGAATCGATTGGGTTAATATATAATCGTCTCGATAGAACTCGATCGAGTTGGAGATGGACGGAGATTCAACGAAAGCCGCTTGCTTCTGAAACGTTGCTTGTTCAGCCGAGGATAATTGTCGGCGAAATAAGTTTTTAAACGGCGTTCCCATCGTCAACAATTGTTCTTCAAACGGTGCTTGTCTCCTGTATGTCGACGCTTGTCCCTCGAAGATTTCCTCTGGAGTAAGCGATTGTCCTTCGAAAGAATTGTCTCTGAGAACCGACCGTTCTCCACGCATTTTCCGATTCTTCAGTATTGCGTCTTTGAACAGTTTATCTCTGAACGATGTTACCATGAAGGAGTTCCGTTTGATCGGATGATGACGAAAATTCGGAAAGCCAGATGGATAGATAACTCGGTCTTTCAAGAACACATCGCGAAAAGCTTTCTGGCTGACAGTTCGATCTCTCACTGGTATAATGGCCGAAGTTTGCAGACCGATGGTCTTGTCGACAAACGGTTGGTCCAGAAAGAAACTTCGTGGACGAAATTCGCAGTAAAATGTGACATCCGCATTGGGCAAAACGACGTCTCTTTTAATTTTATATATGCCTTTAGATATCACCGTCATTGCGACGATGACAACCTGAAGGCAGATGAAAACACATAATTTTTACGAAAGGCTCACCAGGACTTGTATTTGGTACGCCATTAATGAGCTTTTGTTGTTTTGTAAGTTGTAGTTCACTGCGTTTTAATTAAAAAGTTGATATATATTAACTTGCGATACATCCGAAATTTTAACGGTGACATTAAAGATCGAACGTAATGACTACAACAAGTATAAGTAATTGAGATCAACAGTCTTATATATAGGATTGATGAAATCTTTCTTCTAGTTTTTTACCCTTTTATTGCCAGTGCAAGACTGGTCTGGCAAAACACGTACTCGGCATTTTTCTTCTTCTAATATAGAATTCGAATTTGAGTTTTCTATATAAAACGCAATATAATACTGTAATCTCACAAGTTTTATTTTATAGGAAATTATGCTAAGTTTAATATGCATTAATGTTTTAATTATTTTATTATTTTATTAGAAATAATAATATTTTATTAGAAATACCGCGGCAAAATTTAGATTTCAGATCTCAAAGGTATCTAAAGCATTTAATAAAGCATACAAATATATCCCTTGTTTCTGAAGATGTGGAAATATTTTTAGAAATAAAGTGATTTGAACAGACTATTTTTTTAACGAACTCGGTAGGAAAAGAATTCGCATATGATTATTAGTTTCAAGAATCACGTGTTTCAAGAGTATTAAGCTTATCATAATAAGGTTACATTTTGATATTTCTTTTTAATATTCACCGTAACTACTTGAATATTAAAAGAACTTTCTTCTCTGTAATCCATTCTTATTTTTTCTTGAAACTGTATCGAACTCTCGCTAAGAATATAAGAATCTGAAATAGCTAAGAAATCTCTGCGACGCGTATTGGAAAGAGAAATAAAGATACACTAAAAGAAGAATTGCGCTCGCTACTTCGCGTTTTAAGTGCAGATGTAAGAAGGAGCCGAGTTCGTCTTGAGGTCCTTTGAGGAAAATTGCTTGCAATAGAGGCGGCCAATTGCAGAAGGTTGTCCTTTACGCACAGATGAATGAATTTACTTTAGGAATATATCATTTCAAAGGAACTCGTTTTCCGCTAGCTCTTTCGGCTTTCACCTGAAAGACAAATCGGGTAAGACCAGGGGGATGGGGTTTACTTAACTTCAGCTTCAACTCCGGGATTGGGGAATGAGAAACAGACGCGAAAGAAAAAGGTCAAGTATGTCTTCTTCCAAGTGGCGTGCCGCGCGAAAAAACCATCTGCGTTTCAACGTTCACGTGCAAAGTTTATTTTACTTTGCGTCTTATAGATGTGTGCGGATCCGCGGCTTTCTTCGCGCAGTACAGGCAAGGCAATAATCGACAAGCAAGAAGAACGAAATTAACTTTTTCTGCCAGTTCTATCACGCTAGTAAAGTACGTGTATAGTTTTGCTTTTATCGCGTTGCGCTAACCAAAGTTATACGTTAAACTTAATTGAATAAATTTTTGCAAGATTATAGTTATAAAGAAAAAAGTGTCTAAATTCAATATGATACTTTAGGCTTTAAAAATTTAATATCAATTTAATTACCACTTTGGAAATATAATTTCTTGTTAGAAAAAAAATTATAAGAAAATTGTAATAAAGTATAATTGTAATAAATAACAGAACTTCTTAATGTTTTAACTTAAATAAAACGGAGAAACTTATATCATGATTTTTTAAATACCCTTTTCCAGACCATTATTAGGTAATATTTTGAAGAAGTTACGAAGAGATATGAAATCGTGCGATGTTATGGAATTTCTTTAATGGATCATTTATTTTATACAAAAGACGTCGTAATTTGCCCGTTTCGTAATTCACCCGTATACAAACTCGTGGGCTAAGCTGGCGGTATAATTTTTTATTACTTCCTTACTGTCGCCTCTTTAAAACTCTGCGGACGTGCGGAATCCCCCGGCCGTCCCTCCGACACCGGAAACTTTAAGACGATCGTATTTCACGCGCTCATGAGGGCCGCTACTTGGGGATACTAAAACATTACCGTTTATCGAAGGTCGGCTTAAGAGCGCGCCATGAAAATTATTACGAGCCGTACCGTCTTTCGAAACGTTCGGTTCAGGCTGTAAAGGTGAGCGAGAACACTCGAAGTATCCGTACTAAAATTGTCACAGGGCTTTTTTCCACTCGAACAAGTGAAAGAAACTTGGAAAATTCGAAGATAACGATACATAAAGGGAAAACGCGGGCAATAGAACTCGAACAGCGAATCGGCCAGTCACGGTGAAGTTTGAAGTTTCAAACGGCTAACATTCTCGAGGATGCTCAATCGTGATCATTCGAATCGCTCAAGTTGTATTGCTTCCCTTTTTGTGATCTTTATCATTCCGCGAATCATTAGTAGTTTCTGAACGATATAAAACAATCATATTATAGCTAATCTATCACATAGCGCATACCTACTGCGGTACTCTTAAACAGAACACGCGAGCCCAGCTAGCACGCTAATGAGTTTCAGCGAATTTCTTCCATAGGCACGAAACATTTAATACACCGCACGTGAATTCAATGCATTCGTCGATTAATGTACATACATGAAAGAATTTTCGAAAGTGTATACAAGTTTGAAACTTTAATATACTATAGAGCACGCAATTATTACAAACTTCGATCAAAATGTTTATTATTTGAATATCATTATAACCGTATGTGTGAATTATTTAATAATATTATCTATTTCATGTTTTAATAATAAAATTATATATATATTAATATATATATCAAGAATAACATCGAAACTGTAAAGTACATAATATTGATGCGAGAGATTTTATTTTTATTTGATATACTCCAATATCGTTTTAAATTCTAACTTTAATTATTCTTATTTTGTATTAAATTGAGTAACATTAGTTCTCAATTCTGATATTTAATTATTCTTCTTTCGTATTAAATTGAATAACATATATCAATATTAGATTATCAAATAATATATGCGTTATTTATATTATTTCTGATATATGTTGAAACATGTAAGTCTTTAAAGGAATGATGCAAGGTAAAAAAATAGATACTAAAATTAATGTAATGTAATGTAATAACAATGGTTATTAAATATCAATGTCACAACTGAAATAAATATTTTGCACTGCAAATGAATCCAATTGCAATACCGTTCCGACTTTAGCGAGGTATTGGCGTTGTACGTATTGAAAAATATCGGACTTCTCGGAAAAAATCCATTGCGTTACGTACAACTGTCAAAGTGAGATGATGGGCGTATCGATATCGCAGGTAAGTTAATATTCACGCTATGAAAAAGCCAGTATCATATTTTAAAAAACATCATGTACACCTGTATGAATCCGCATATAATGGAAAAATCAAGATCGAGTTGGAAATGTCAAATGATCTGCATGAAATATTAATAACGTACAGGAGATGCAGACTTTATTACAAAAGATACAGTGCCGTTATTAATTGATAACTAACCAGATAATATAAAATCTTTTAATTTTATTATATATTTGTCATTTTAGTCTTTAAAAATGTTATTTTTTTTTTATTTCTTTTAATTCGATAATTATTGATGTCCAGAAACATTTGCTAAGAAAGAGTAAACTATAAAATGCATTTAATCAATAAAATCTGTCAATAAAATTGTGTCGCAATTTGTAAGATACTGAACGTTTACAAATTATAAGATACATGATAGATTATAATTAATTTTAATCATGAATATAATTACAGTCATTTATTATATGTAAATTCATACACGTTTTGTGATAAATTTATTTTTTATAGGCAGGTGTTGTGCAGGTTTTATGCGTATTCGAACTGCCATGATAATTTACCATGAAGGCTTTCAAGAGAATTGAAATCGCGGACTACGCACCTATTTATTTGAATCATTTATGAAATGTACAGCTGCGAGATGAAATAAGGTCATACAGGTTTTCAGTATAATTGCCTTCATATACAGTCTAAAAGCATCATCAATTATTTTTCAGTGTTTCATATACATAAATGATACGTCGCTTTAGAAAGCTTAATGAGATGAAATAATAAATCATTTAACGACAATATTCGTATATTTTAGATAAAAGAACGTTTAAATACGGAATCGTATATTAACTTCAATTTCATTTTCTATCTTTTATATATACTTAATGATTTAATATAAAATTCTAAAACAGAATTACCTAAAACACATGAAGAAAGTTGAAAAGTAGCTAGATTGATCTATTATGTAATACTTGCCTTTACACTCAAATTATATATTAGACTAGGACACTTAAAAAAATTTTCTTTTTTTCCCTTTCGCCCGTATTATTCCAATACTTTGCTGGGCAGAGTCTGCCCAACTAACAATTCCAGTCTTCGCCTAAAGAATTTGCAGAAACTTTCTTTCACCTTGGAAACCCGCTGAGTCATCGATTTAGATCTTGGAGCCTTTAGCTTCAACTTTAGTTTCGGAACATGTATTTACTTATGTACTTGAAGCAATTTGTTATCCAACCAATTCGCAGGTAAACGTAGCTTTCAGCAGACAAGAACGGCAGGAAGATTTATTGGGAAAGGCATCATTCGGATGTTTTATATAACTTTCCTTGGTTATCATGTAGGCATGGTGAGCGATAAGAGAATTCAGTTATTGCGTATTCATAAAGTATTTCTGCGAAACTGGACATACCTGCATAAAGTATATCTATAAGAGTATTATTTTACACGTTAAACATATAATAAACTGCTATATTTTGTGCTACAATTATATCTTCTTCGAACAAAATTTTATATTTATATACACTTTACGTATCACACTTTAATTTAATTATTTTTAAAAAGAAAATTTTTTGAATATATTTTTTATAACTTTTTAATAAAGTATCTGTATAATAAAGTAGAAAATAATTTATTGTCTACAAGTTTGAAATAGTTATGTTTTAATTAAAGTTTTCTAGTTGCATTCATAATATAGAACTTAAATTTGTAAATAAATTTATATCTGGCGATAAATTAAAATATATGGCGCATGTTTTATCGGATTCTGCTTCATAATGCGTCCACATGTGTTCATTATGTACCAAATATTAATATCCGTAACTCCGTCATCATACAACAAGTATTTAACGAACATTGATGCGTTTTTGTTTGATTCATCGTATTCCGATATTCGCTAACGGAAAATTTAATTTAGTTCCGCGATATTGAAACCCGAATCAAATCAATTGGCGGTCGAATTGGCGACAGAAAGTCGAAATGAATTATAGAGGATTAATTTGTCCGATCAGAATTTATATCCGCCGCATCGTCTACAAGAAAAAAGTTTTCAAAAGCATGTATTGTAATAGTATACGGTAAAAAACAGATTAAATTAAATAATCAATTGCAAAATATTGATTGCATCATAATTACATAACAAATTACTTTATAACTGCATATCTTTATTGCAATTTAAAAGATGACCGATGCATTTATTACACTATTAACAACACAGTCAATTACATATATTAATTATAAATAACTAATTATGAACCAGTACAAATAAAATGACTTTGTAATATTCCATAAGGTACAATCTTATTTTATGAACAGTCGCAATTGTTTGAATGTTTATACTATATAACTACAATGTAGAAGGAATAGATACAGATCACTGATTGATACTCAAGACTTGACATTCTCTATAAACGGATAGAACAGCACATCGCGAATAGAACAAAAACACAGTCAATCCTATTACCCGCTTTCACACCAAATAAGCTTGCTAGTCCCACCTTGCGCGCTAGAAATTGCTAATTTTATCGCCGATCTGTGCCTACGTCGCGCTACAATGGTGATTTACGGACTATTTAATTGAACGTTTTGGCCAGGGCCGAAATTGGTCGGCACGGCTGCGTCATTATTCGTGCCGTAAGCCTCTGTACACCGGATGCAATCTGTCGTATCTTGTAATTAATGCCGCAGAATGACGCGTGCACTGTACGTGTGACACCTATATTGCCGGGGAAAATAATACGGCACGAAAAAAATGAAGAATGCATTCCTCGAACAATACAACAGAAGTAAATTTTACTTTTTGATACCTTTTGTTACACTAGCATCTTTGATATCTTATCCGTCTTCATTCGTCTTCATGATATATCAGTTTTAGATAAATATCTCTATAGAGGGAAAGGGAGAGAGAATTAAGGAATGAAAAAAGGAAATAAAGACCTAATTTTATGAAGTATCATTATAAATGAAAGGATGATTTATATGAAGCAAAAGAAACATGTCTCATATTTTTTTAAAACTTTTTTCTTTAGAAGAAAATAAAACACTGTCTTTCATGATATTCAGTTTTAAGCTTGTAATGATATTACCATTTAATTTACGATCTGAAGCTGAAAGCAATCAAGTAATGAGAAATACGAACAATAACACACACATTAATGGAAGATACGTAAACCAATCTCTTTTCCAACTTTTCTTTTATTCAAATTTTCGTGGTACATGTTAAACATGTACTTAATAAAATTAATTAAACTTACTTTAACCAGTAGGATTTTCAGCACAAGTGGTAAAAACATGGATCTATGAGTTTAGACTTGTAATTTTGTTAGTTCCATATGTAATTATTGTCTTTATTTCTAAAACTGTGCGTATGTCTATGTAATATTTGATAGAAATATTGTTTATTCACGAGTTATGTAAAAATTTGTATAATCATAAAGATTGATGATATGATATCGTCTGCAAATATTCTAAAAAAGTAAATTATTGGTAACGTGAGATACCATTGCAGTGTTTCAGCGTTTCACGTATATGCATCAACTTGTGAACGAGTTTACGAACAGTTTCACGATTTACGTTCCGTTTTGGAAAGTCGATCGATCTTGAGCAACCTTGAACTTGCTGATGAGAATCCAACATTTACAGACAGCAGTAAAATGACAAAGTCTGCTATCTCAGTTTTCAATTCAGTTCATTTTCTCTAGTCTATCTTTTACAAAACATTTCATATGTAGGTACGGCATCTGATCGAGAAAAGAGAAAACAGGATTTCTGAAACTATTTTATTAAAGACTTAAGTTTTGTTACCTGTAATCTTGCTTAGTAAACACAAAAAAATTTCCAAGGTTTATTTGCATTTGTAAATTAATTATTTGTATTTGAAAACGAGGCTATTTGTTGTAAAATACCTATTGTAAATAATACATAACTATTTTAAATAGTACAATAAAATTTATAATTTTTACCGTATTATTTTTAATTACAAATTCTTTGTTTAATCTGATACTGATTTTCCTTTAATAAAATTGTGGAATAGTTTTTGAAGAATAAATGATTAAAAGTAAAAAAATTCTTGGTGAAGTAGATCCAGAAATAAAAGTAATTAATTAAATCATATTCTTCGCATTTTAATTTTAAGTACGCTTTACTTTAGATAATTAAGTAACTTAATATTTAATTAAAAAGATAAATTATGCTAAGGGATCTAAAAGTTGTAAACGCTTCCTCGATATTTTTGCTGCGAAATCAGTTTTAAATTGATCAAAGAGGACAGACAATTATTATAAAATAAAATATAATAAAAATAAAACTGTTGTATACAGTAAAAATTACTTTGTCTTATAAAATGTCTATACTTATACATTGTTAGAATATTATTAAATTGTAATAAGTGATTATTAAAAACTATATTCTAATTTGGCACTTGCATAGTTTTTTATACATGCGTGGGCATCGATTTTAACAATAATAATAAGGACTGTTAAAATTAAATGGGAATGGAAAAATATCGGTTGTGATTAATGAACCCTAATTGTGTATTAATTATAAGCAATAAATTGTATACTAATGTATTATTGAGCTCTAAGTGGCATGTACCAAAAAGCTGCCGGAATAATAAATTACCTACATTGAAATGGATTTATGACGAGACAGCGTCATCCCTGCAGATATGAGTTTCTTTCTTGTTTTGTGCGACAGAACAATAAGTTATATACATATGTCTCATTAATCACGAAAATACGTTGCTCTGGGAAGTTCACGGTCACTGTTTGTATGTTTATCTTGTTTTCTAAAACTGTTTCTTGCTATTTATTATAGATATTTTGTCAATTTAGATTTATTTTACGCTATTTATATATATTCCCATTTCTTTCTTCAAAACCACTGTTGGTACATAAATATTTTTACATTAATAAGATAATTATTAACAAGATAATCGAAGAAATACTTTAGAGTAGAAATAAGAAATTTATAATCATAATTCACTTATAAGTAAAATTTGACAATTAGAAATTTAAAAAAATATAAAACCTTATAAGATCATTATCTGTAACATATGTATATATGTTAAATATAGTCATTGTTTGTGTTTTCTCATATAAAAAAAAAACATTACTTCTGAGTAAGAATATCTGACGTTATACATGTGATATCCGAGAGAAAATTCCAAAAAGATTTTTATTGCTATATCAATAACAATTATTGTTATATGTTTGAAATGTTATTTTTTGATTATTATTTTAATTTAACAAAAGGTTGCTAAAAAATAAAGGAATAATAGTCAACATAAATGTTATACCCACATGTCAGGAATCAACAATCAACAAAGCAATGGACATGCTATCGTTGTGCATATTAATAACGAGGAAAACGAAGCGCTGCATCTCTGTAAATTGGTGTGCAATAGATATGAAAGCATATCACGAAAAATGCGTAATCAGGATCGCGAAAACGAGAGAAATATACATCTGCGCTACCATGCAAATATGTAAGTTGCATAATATTATTACTACATGCAGAAATGAAAAAATAAACAATAACATTTCTGCGTACGTATTTTTTGCACAAATATGTCGGATATAAATCAAAATTTTACTAATAATTTTAAAATAATATAAAAAGTGTGAATATTATTCATAAATTTGACAAACTTATTTAGCGTTCTAAAAACGCTATTTTAGGAAGTAGACATGAATTTTTTATCCAAAACTTTAATATTAAAAAAAATAAAAAATTTGAAGCTATCGCGATGAGCTATTCCGCTGCGATAAACAAATGTATAGCGCGCAACAAAAATACTTAACAAAAATTCATGAAATTAGCTTTAAAAAAAAACATTAAAAACGAGAAGGAAAAAAGTTAAAACCATTTTATAATGTTTTTCTATCTTTCTTTCTATCATTTATGATTGTCGAGACATACACCATAAGTGTTTAATGAAAATAAAAAGTCGCTCGGCGCACATTTCGTTAAGATCTTGCGCGCTTTCTCGTCTTAGTAATCGAAACTATAAAATTGCCAATATTAATAATGACTAATTCCAATAGGGCAGATTTCAAACTAACGAATGCTTGTTGAATCGTTTTTCTATCGATTGCCGAGATATAAACGTTTAATGAAAATAAAAAATCGCTGGCGCCCGAATACTTAAAATTTTGCGCGCTTTCTCATCTTAATAAACGGAAATAAATAATTGCCAATAATAAAAGTGAGCAATTCTAATAGAATAAAGCACGATCCAAAAAGTGCTTTTTGAATCATCTTTCTGTCTTTTACGATTGCCAAGATATAAACGTGTTTAATGAAAATGATAAATGGCGAGGCGCGTGATTCTTTTGGCCAGCTCGTCCTTTATTGCTTTAATAAACGAAAGTACATAATTGCGAGTAGTACAACTGAGTAATACCAATAGAGCAAAGTACGAAGTACAAAGTCTTTTTTTAATAATCTTTCTATCATTTACGGTTGCCGAGATATAAGCATTTTATGAAAGTCAGAAATCATTTGGCGCCCGATCTTTACGGCACGCCCGCGCTTTATCGCTTTAATAAACGAAAGTACATAATTGCGAGTAATATAATTGAGTAATACCAATAGGGCAAAGTATAAAGTACAAAGTCTTTCTTTAATCATCTTTCTATCATTTACGGTTGCCGAGATATAAGCGTTTTATGAAAGTCAGAAATCATTTGACGCCCGATCTTTACGCACGCGCGCGCTTTATCATGTTAAATAAACAGAAGGACGTAATTGTTAGTAACAAAATCGAGATATTCCAATAGCGCAGAGTATAAACTAAACAGTCCTTTTTGAATCATCTCTATGTCTTGGGTGGTTGCCCAGATATTTGCGATAAACGATAGGGAAGATTTTTTTCTCGCGCCAAGCCAGCAACATGGCCTTGACCTACTTGAGCGGCGCGGCGCGGCGGGCAGTTGTCACGAGCTGTACATTGACCTACTTTCTAAATTGACCTTGACCTAGATCGCCGAGAATGCCGGCGCGCGGCGTGTGTGTGTGTGTGCACGGCAACGCGTATCCGTAAAATTCATAAATATTTCGATGTTCTTGCTAACTGATTTTTAAAGGTTTATTTTAACTGAAACGAGTGGCCTGCTTCCAAAGCAGCGTCGTTTACGCTGTCACAGCTTTCTCCCTAATGTGAGATGTATTATTAATGATATTGCAATCACATTAGCGCTAATTACAATATTTTATGTCGTTGGCTAATGTTTGAATAATGTTTATATCTGTGGTAGTTGCAGAGATATATATAAGAATTTATTAATCGTTGGCTAGCAATATGCAACAATATTCTGAGACTTTTTATCGTTTAATGTTGTTCGAGAGACCATGCATGCACTATGTTAAAGGGCACATAACAATGTTAACGTAACGTCATTTTTTAAGAATTCTTTAAAATTCGTATGCTGATTTAGGAAACGTTTTTATTGTGGTCTTTTTTTTATTCAGTAACGTTTCAAAACATTTTATTTTAAAATCTTTGAATCGTATATTGTTTATTGGCATAAAGGCATAAACAATGTACTATTAATATTTTTAATATATCTTAACCAAAAAAGATCCGACGGCGACGGTAAACACTGATAGGATATCATTACATACTCGTATATTAAATCAACATGACAGCAATTGTTCCTACCGATCAAATAGATTTTGCAATATACGAAGATTCTTCTGATTATAAAATAGTACCTGCAATATTTAATTTGTTTATTAATTAATGAAACAAACTGTTCCCTGAAACCACAAGGTATACTTCGTTGGATAAAACATTACAGTTAATTTCAATTTGTTATCTTATTGTTAATCTTGCAATATACTGTATACATGCATATATCGCTTATGTGTGTACGCGTGAATTATATGTATATACATATGCATCACATAAGCAAATGTTATTAATAAGTACATGTTAATTTAATGAACAATACATATTAGTATTAAATTAACAATACATATTAGTATTAAGCTGTGAGAAAAGCGAGAATCTCGAGTTTGGAGTCGTCTGTAATTCCTCAGAAATCGCTCCTGTTACGCGGGAAGCATGATGAGCAAGGAGGTTGCAGTAGGTATTCCAGCAGCGGCACGCCTACCACCGCTTATTACCCATCGCCGTCGGAACGGCGCGCGGTGCGGATGCCCAGCCGACCACGACGGCCAATCAGAGCGCTGGCGGGTATGCACAGTAGGGGCAGTAGGCTCCCGCGCTCTGACCAATAGCAGCGTGACTAAGCGGAGGCAATGTGGGGAGGCAACACCCTCGTTTAGAATACCTCCGTCAACCTCCTTGCCTAACATGCTATGCTGATACTTTTGCTGATTTAAACGGAGTTTTCGACACCGAGAATCGCCATTTTCGCCTAGCCTCTTATCCTAATATGTACTTTCAACCATTGTTGTTATGATCTTTTGTGCATCTCTACGATACGTGATCAAATTCTTTTAATTGTTTAAATTTAACCTATAAACACTAAAATACGAAATTTCGTTTATCATTAGTATATTTGTTTAAATTACAATTAATTGACGCTTACGCGGCACGCAAAACGCTTCAACTCATTTCCCACGTTGATCATGACACCGTAGTAAATTGAGAAAACCCGTAATGCATGTGTTTTTCTCGGAACAGCAAGATATAACTTACATTACTTTGTTAAAAAATTTCCAATTATTTAATAGAGATTAACAAGCTCATATGAAACAATTAGCGTTGTGTCTACGTATAATTTCTGAGACTCGGTTAGTATCGGGCGACGTCATTCGTATAGCTCCTTTCTCTCGTTGCCTAGCATTATGAAAAGGCATTTTATAACTCTTTATCGTTTAATCTTGTTCGAGAGAGCATGCTTCGCATTAAAGGATACATAACAATGATAAGATGAATGTATTTCTCGAGATTCGTTTAAGTGTCATTTGTCACATTTCGACGCTCCGACTTTCTCGTTGAACGAACTACAAGCTCCTTTCTCTCGTTGGCTAGCATTGTGCAACAATATTCTATAACTTTTTATCGTTTAATCTTGTTCGAGAGAGCATGCTTTATACATTAAAGGACAGATAACAATGATAAAACGAACGTATTTCTCGACATTTCTTTAATGTCATTTGCCGCATTTTCGGCGCTCCGACTTTCTTGTTGAGCGAACTACAAGCTCCTTTCTCTCGTTGCCTAGCATTATGCAAAGGCATTTTATAACTTTTCATCGTTTAATCTTGTTCGAGAGAGCATGCTTCGCATTAAAGGATAACAATGATAAAATAAACGTATTTATCGAGATTTGTTTAGTATCATTTGTTGCATTTTTGGCGCTCCGAATTTTTCGCTGAGTAAAAACAACGGTAGCGTTGTCGTGCACGCCGCGCGCCGGCATTCCCGGACTCGGCGATCTAGGTCAAGGTCAATTTAGAAAGTAGGTCAATGTACAGCTCGTGACAACCGCCCGCCGCTCAAGTAGGTCAAGGCCATGTGTCGCTGGCTTGGCGCGAGAAAGTTTTCCCTATCGTTTATCGCAAATATCTGGGCTACCACCCAAGATATAGAGATGATTCGAAAAGGACTGTTTAGTTTATACTCTGCGCTATTAGAATATCTCGATTTTGTTACTAACAATTACGTCCTTCCGTTTATTTAACATGATAAAGCGCGCGCGTGCCGTAATAATCGGGCGCCAAATGATTTCTGACTTTCATAAAACGCTTATATCTCGGCAACCGTAAATGATAGAAAGATGATTAAAAAAAGACTTTGTACTTTACACTTTGCCCTATTGGTATTTACTCAATTATATTACTCGCAATTATGTACTTTCGTTTATTAAAGCAATAAAGCGCGAGCTAGCCAAAAGAATCGTGCGCCTCGCCATTCATCATTTTCATTAAACGCTTATATCTCGGCAACCGCAAACGATAGAAAGATGATTTAACTAGCACTCATTAGTTTGAAATCTGCCCTATTGGAATTAGTCATTATTAATACTGGCAATTTTACAGTTTCAATTACTAAGACGAGAAAGTGCGCATGAGATCTTAACGAAATGTGCGCCGAGCGACTTTTTATTTTCATTAAACACTTATCGTATATGTATATTTCGGCAATCATAAATGATATATAGAAAAATGATAGAAAAACACAACAAAATGGTTTTAGCCTTTTTTCTCGTTTATAATGTTTTTTTTTTAAAGCTGATTTCACATGGATTTTTGTTAAGTATTTTTGTTGCGCGCCGACTCCGGAACTATACATATCAAAATCCGAGTTATTTTTGGCTAAAATTATATGGAATAAATATGTTCTCGTCAAGATATAAGGTAAATGTATATTATTCGTTGACTCTTGTCAAAATCACCAATGTACCACTTAATATTGTCAATTTATATATAGTGTCGATCGTGAAACTATATGCTTTTTATCATTGCGATTACTGATTAGTATAACGACAGTCGTCAAAATATATACGATTGAACGGTTGTTATCAAACTAGTCAGAAGTCGTCGAAGTAGCCAATTGACATACGCGCGCGTACACACACACACACACACACATCTATATATACATATATATATATTGTATTTCTTATGTTTCTTATATTTTAAGATTACCTATAACTTTTTGGGACATATTATCTTATTTCTAAGATTTCGGGATTATGACATTTCGACACATTGTCACGTTTCTAAGATTTCGAGATTATGCCCTTTCGGCATATTGTCATCGTTTTCAATTTTTGTGATTTTTGTTTTTCGGGACATTGCAAGTCCACCATATTTTATTACTACTACTACTACTACATTCTTTTATAACGTCTCTGATATAATATATGTGTACTTAGGATACGTATATACTTAGGACGCATATTTAAATTCTCCGAATTTTAGATAAATTTACTTATCAGTTTGATAAACTGTACTTGGTACTATCCAATCTTCTTCCTAGATAGCAATCCCTTGTTGTCATCCCCACTTAATTTCTGTTGATTGTAAATAAAAGAAGATATGTTAGGTATAGCTGTAAAAAAGGAAGTTGGGTGCTAGATGGCTCCTTTTTATCCGGTTCGCCTACTCGAATACATCTTTTCTAGTTTTCAAATAAAAAAACTAAAAAGTGTATTTTTTTCTAAAATATAAAATTTAAAGTCTAACATCTAAAAAAGAGGCGTATTAAAATGTTAGAGCTTGCTTATTTACGAAGCAATACAAGTCAACAGTTGTGAGATGCGAAAAATGGAAGTGTTCTATACAACATTGACTCTTTGACAAGTAAGTGAAAATTTATTTATTTTGTGTGCGTCACAGAGTTTCTAATATATTGTATATATATTTCTATATATTTTATATAAAAGTAGGATTTCTTGCATAGAAATAATAATGATT
Source organism: Temnothorax nylanderi (assembly GCF_030848795.1). Classification (NCBI taxonomy): domain Eukaryota; kingdom Metazoa; phylum Arthropoda; class Insecta; order Hymenoptera; family Formicidae; genus Temnothorax; species Temnothorax nylanderi. The sequence continues at coordinate 88,858 of NW_027249148.1, read as the reverse complement.
AAGAACATATTTCAAACGAGTTACAGAAAAAGATTAGTTTGTTATTTTTAACAAATTTTGTAACTTCGGTTAGTTTTGTGAAAAACATTATAATCTTTTATTTAAATTTTATTTAAATTTCTTAGTTTTCTATATCGTAGTCTCTAATCTTTAATTTTTATTAAGATTTCATACTCGCACGTTTATCTGATTTGTCAGTATGTAAATATCTCATCATTATAAGTGAATAAAAATTTCATGCTTTAGATTTTTGACATGCTTTAGGTTATTTAAAGATTCGGATGTCCTACAGTGTTTTATAAGATATCCAAAAATATTTTTAACAAAAATATTTTTAAATATGTTTATATACGGATCTTAATTCCTAACAGATTAAGATTCGAATTTAAATCGGTGTTTTGAACTAAGTACGAGAATAAGAAAGTGATATAAACACTAATAAATATTTGACACAGAGATTAAAAAAAGATAGAAAATAAAATAGATAGTAATCTATTTATTAAACTTTAAATTATAATAAAAATATTATAAAAGCAATATTTGACCACGGCTGAGTAGTCCTGGTTATGCAATTTAATTATTTATTAGTTGCATTTTTTGGGTCGATTTTCGTAGTTCAAGTATTGATATAAAAAGAGAAAAATGAGAATAATATTTAACGGATAGAAGAATTAGAACGAGGAAAAGAGGGAAAAAACGTAGTGTTAGAAAAATCATTATATTAGCCAATCGAACTACTACGTGTGTTTCAGGAATGTTCGGGATGCAGAAGAAAACATTTGTCGATAATAAGCTTAAGGTGGATTTTATCAAAGAATTGCCACCTGAAGTTTCCCATAAGATATTAATAATGTTGGATACTACGTCACTTAGCTGCGCAGAACAAGTTTCCAGAAAATGGAAAATAACGTGCGAATATGAACTGAAACGGCGCAAAGAACAATATTACAATGACGCTAAAATCGAAGGAACAAACGCTTATTATGAGCAATTATGGGAGCTAATAATGCAGAGAATCCAGGAAACGTACGGCCAACGGTTTCCGTTTTAAATATTCATCTTATTTCGGAGTAATGGTATTCAAAGTAAAGTAATAAATATGAAACTAACTCCTCTCCAAATGCAGAGAGGTTCTTCTCGGTGAGTTACCATCACCGGAGACGTGTGACGATCGAATAAAAACCGACAGTTTTTGGTCGGATTTGAACCCGGATGTTTGGCTCAAGAGCAGCTCACATTTCTATACGCCATTCTCTACGCCACGATCGCCACATGATAACATGTATTGTGTATCTTATTTGAGAACAATATATGATAACTGTATGTGCATGAAAAATTAATATAATTAACATTTTACCGTAATAAAATAATAAGACAACCTTTTGACCTGCGACACCATTTAATATACTTTTTAAATAATAAAGATATATTCTTTTTCTGCCATACACGTAATCATAATTAAGGAGAAGCCTAATTTCTAAAAATAACAATTTTCGCTTTGAGAAGTTCTTTACATAATGATAATTATAATTTTTAAATATTATTAAAATATTTAGTTTTATATAAAATCAGGAAAAACTTTAAAACAGACAATTTGATTTGATTAATAATAATCATAAATATAATCAATATGTACTTGATAATGTAAACAAAATGACATTAATAAATAAATGCATAATAAGTATAACATAAATGAATATTATATCTATATATCGAGAAAATCAATAATCATCAAAGTATTGAATGTGCAATTGCTATTATTATTAATAACGAAAAGAACGAAGCATTGCGTCTGTGTAAATATAGAACCGATGTAAAAGTGTACCATAAATAAACACATAATTGAAATCGTGAAAACAACATAATAAAACGTATATTTTCGTAAATATGCCAGATGTATAAATTTTTGTCACGTTTTAAAGTAAAAAAAATACATAATTCTCCTCTACGTAAATATTTTTACATAATTGTGCGTCAAATAATTTTTAAATTAATTATTTTAAAATAATGTTTAATTTAGAATGACGTATGTACAATTATTATGAAAGTATATTTGTTATTAGTTTCTGTTGGACTTTCAAATATGTCTCGACAACAAACCGCTATATTATCTTTTTTCTTAATATATAAAGATATATTATGATAATCAAAAGATATAATATGATCAGATTTTTATTCCTTTCAATTATAATAACAGATTTTTATTTTATCTAATCACACATTATTTCTTTTATCACGCAAAGTATATTATTCGCGTAAAAGCATGAATGGAGATGGAACCATAAATACAACGTCGTTTCGAGATCCTCTGCTATAGCGGCGAACGTGAGACATATAACGCTATTCCATAGAAAACTATAAAACCGCGTTATGTCTAACACAATATAGTTAATATAATGCGTCTACAAGCATGTGCAATGGGTCCTACCAGTAGAACTTTAAGTTCAAACTTTTAGCGTTACGATAATTCCTTCAGCGAGATTGCGACCAATTAGGCAACTGTGCGAATAGCGTGCTTCTCAAATTACATCTTTCGAGAAGAGTATACAGTGCAGATGTAACGAGAATTTGTATAATCTTTACGCAAAGTTTACTAATATTTTTCTTTCTCCCCTGATTATATTAATGTGTCTTTATCCAAATAAAAAATCATGCTTTTGAGACTGTAGTTCGAGCAATTTCATCAAATGATATAGTAAAGTTTTATAGCGGATTATTCGCAACGCGATGCACAAAACGTGTAGCTTCTTTTGTTTACGGACACACACATACTCATGCACATAAGATCTCGGTAATATTAATTTGTTAGTTGCTAGCACCATTTCTGCTTAGATGCGGAATGTAATAATGGTAGCTGCATACCTGCGTTTCTCTCATAGCTCGGTGGGAAAATGAATACACCTGTGTTCTTTACTGCGCGAATAGATTCCGTAGTACGAGGTATTCTTTATATTTATGACGTTTGAATCTTGGACGATTTAGCATGTAAGGTACACGGATCACGAACAAAATCTCCCTTTCGAAGCGTATAAAAGGCCCGTTCAAAAATACACAGGCGTTCGACCACAATGCGATTCAACGACCGGGCGTGTTTTCGACGTTGATATTCAAATTTAAATTTCATCCATTAACGCATGACTTTTCAAACGAAATTTCATTTACATCGCAGTATAACGAAAGTTATCTTAAACAGTAGGTAATGTAAATTCTTACAAAATTTGTGCAAATAAAGATTGACATGTTAGAAGCGAGTGATGGGAACATTTAAATATCTACATTATCAAAGGTATGTAAAATATGATTAATATGTGCAAAAATTGTACGATTTATAATGGAAATGTATACATCATAAAAATAATATAAATTTTACGCTCATACATTATTTATTATTTTATCTATAATACAATTGAAAAGCCAAGAAGTAATTCCAATCGTCAAATTTTTAACATAATTTATTATAAATTGTTATAAATTTATTATAAACTATCAAATATTATATTGCAATTATTCTCATATCGTATACCCTATAAATTTTTCGCATAATTATAAATTATTATATTTCGTGTAATTAATAATAAACCAATTACAACAATTTGCAATTCATGGAGATAATAATGTTCCAACATTTTGAATATATAATATTTATCTAGCTGTTGCTTAACATTTAAAATTTCTACCCATATTATATTCAGAGAACAAATTAACCAGCATGTCAAATTTTGACAGGTGTACTTAAAATAAAAGAGAAATGTCCATTAGGATTATGCAAGATAAATCTTACAATAATATAATGTTTTATAACTCAAGTATGAACTTATTTAGAAGTCGTATTTAATTCAGTAATTATGTATGTATCAAAATTATAAATTTCAATTGTCCTGCATTTACAATTTTTCCTAAATCAGCCGTCAAGTGTTTATGGATATTGTTCTATAAATCTTATCTTGCATAAAATTCAGTTTCTTGCATAGAACTTTTCAATATTGGTAAAAGTAAAAGTGTTTATAAAAAGACATATTTTAATTGTATATTCAAAAGATAGTAATATGATATTTGTGGATTGTGTTTGAATTGAAAGTAAATTATCGTTCCTGTATTAAATCGTATTCAGGGAAGTCTTATTGAGACGTGTATGATAAACTGTTTGATGAAGCATGACGCACACACAATCATACAGTGTGCGATAACTCGGAATATACTAATATAGAATATGCGCCTTAGAAATACATATATTGCCATAGTAAATACTTTCACGATTTGTAATCCAGAGAGAGTACGTTGAAATAGCTCAGATAACAAACTGACGTTATTTGTCGTCATTTTGATGTCAAAATAATAACAAATAACGTCTGTTTGTTATCTGGAAATTTGAAATTTTATGACATTGTTATTTATATGGGATGCCAGCGAATGCTTACAATAAGGAAATCAATCGTAACTTCCGAATCTGATGAATGAGTAATAACGAGAATATGAAATAAAACTCGTACATTGCAGAAAAAAAAACGATAATGATGATAAGAATGCAATAACAAGTGTAATATGCAAAAATTTTAAACATAATTTCTCAGTTTTACAAAACTAAAATTAATTTTAAAACAAAATGTACGAAAAAAAGTGTTAAGATGATAATTATATAAAAGATTTTTCTGAGAAGTGTTTTCAATAAAAATCTTCCAACTTTAAGGGAAAGAAATAATTGTAATAAAAGCAACAATTGTTTTATAATACTTGCTTTTTTCATATCCATATTTTTTAAATAAAAATATAATTTTTTCTCGTAAATTGTTTTCTTTAATTATTCTGAATATAAAATAGTATTGCAGTAAAATAAAAATTAATTAATTTACAAGATATATGTATATACATATTTTGACATAAAAAATAAATAAAATATCTTGTAAAATTTTTGATAACTTTACTTAATACATTTATTCACAAAATTGTGAGGTAAATTAATTGGTATGAAAAATATATAATTGGATTTAAATAAAAGAATACAATTGCATTTTGTTAATTGTATATTCTCTCTTTTAATAATTTGTTTACTAATCATATATTAACTATATATAATTTAAGAATATAATACAATATAATAGATTAAAATTATACTTCTAATTACATGTATAAAAAACATATTTTTTATTATTTATAATTTTGTAAAAATTATGAAAAAAATTATGTAAAAAATTATGAAAAATATATAATTGCATTTAAATAAAAGAATACAATTGCATTTTGTTAATTGTATATTCTTTCCTTTAATAATTTGTTTACTAATCATATATTAACTATATATAATTTAAGAATATAATACAATATAATAGATTAAAATTATACTTCTAATTATATGTATAAAAAACATATTTTTTATTATTTATAATTTTGTAAGTTTAGCAAATGTTCAAATATACAAATCTATTTGTATAAATTGAAGACGAATTATTGAGTGCAAGCTTTATAAACTTGAACACGCTATGTTACCGACCTAATGTATCTATCAACTTTCGCAGAGAGTCTCACAGAGAGCGTGGATATGTTATTTCTCTCCATTCAGCAGCTTATATGAGCAATATAGATAATACCTAAATATTATCTTCTCTCGAGAGATTTTATTAAACGTCTTTTAGTTTACTATTTTGATCAAAAGAGAGATCAAAAAGAAAAATATGATATGCATATATCAAAATGTAAATTCTAACTTCCTTTTTATTTCCTTTTTGAGTTTCTTTTTGATATCAGCTATTATACATACAGAACTTATTTATGATCATTATCTAAAAATTACATATAATTGCTATATGCTGTAATTAATTGTAACTATGCCGCAATATTGTAATACAAATTGTTAATAAATTAGAAGCAATTTAGAACTATTTCTATTATGTATAACTTCCACATTATAGAGAGAACTATTCCAATAATACATAAAATATTAGATATAATTATACAAGCTTATATACATACATATATAGTCTCACATAAATTATATAATAATTATATAATAATTTCGATCTTCATTCGGCCCTTCTTCAATGTGTATGTGTTGATTGTCGATTTTATTTATTATATAACAAATTATATTGTGCTTCACTACGTAATAAAAGATTAAAAGAATTCTAGCAAATAATATAGTTAAAAAAACTTGTCTTATTCTTGATGTATCAGTCATACATTTTGTTTCCAACTTTCTCTCTACCCGCTGATAAACGAGACAGGTGTAAAATGCAATCAACAGCACGGCGGTCAATCTTAAAGCAGATGGCAAAAATGCATAATCGCGCTTCATTAATGATTTTCGCTGAAAAGCTCGGTAAAAAAACATCGTGCCGCAACTACTTTCGATTTCGCGCTCGCCTGAAAATCGATTTCATTTTATGCAACTCTCTGTCATATAACTACCGCTGTTATTTTCATTGTTAGTGCGGCTTTAAGATAGGCTTGTTTATTTACGCACGATTCGTCTGCGTGCAAAGTGAGATATTTCTATCTGATGACTCACGAGTTCATTCTATTGGAATCTGCGATTGAGATGTGCCCGCTGTGAAGCACGCACCTCCTCTTATTTTCTTATATCTGTCAAACCGGACACATGTCGAAATTGGCTTATCAGAAAGTTAATGTCAATAATTATCTATATCCTTATCTATATACTCACGTTTGTTCTCTGATCACCGCGTTTTTTCTACCGATCCATCTTATAACATCGAACTTTATTCCGTTCCGTTTCCATCATGCGCGTGTTTGCGAAGTAAATAAAAGTTTATTGCGGCTTTCACTGATTAAATCGACTGTGTGATATAAATCGAAACGCGATACGTTAGCAACAGCGATAGTTTTGTGAGATGCGCGTCGAAGTTAGAGATTAAACATTTTTCATTTAAACTTCGCACCTCTGTAAATAATTTCCTTCGGTATAATTAGAGAAAAGTAATTAATCTTTTCCTTCTACGTACTTTGAGAAGTTTGATAAATAATAATATTATTTGTAATTAATGTTGATATTACTTATTACAAAATTAACTTTCTTCTGTTGCAGTCATGATTTATTCGGCATTTCTGGATTGAGGTAATAAATTAGAATACAAACAAAAATTATCATATTTTACCTTCGAATGTTATGATAAGCTCCAGAAGTAAATATTTTATCGACATATTTATATAAATAAATAAACGTGGCTAATATTTGGTAACGTTGAAAAGATAAGAATTATCTACCGAGAAATGCACTTATCTACTGCACCCGAGAATTTATCGAATTTTTGTTTACGTAATAAAAAGAAAACATCGATGTTTGCTTGGCATGCATAATAAATCCAAATATGTAAAACAATTTCCCATTTCGATTAAAAATAAAACTAAAACCGTTTAAATTTCAGAACCGTGCATTAAAAGTGTGTTAAGTAAATGAGTTCGAATAGTTTAAAAAGAAGAAATGTCTGAGATTCTTAATGAAGTTAATGATCGTGAAAATTTTTCCGGATACATAGTTTAAACAGTTGAATAGTTGAGATTTTGAGGATTGTTATAATTACATGAGAGTCATATATCTATTGCAAATAGAAATAATCAACTTTTATTCAATCCCTTTTCATGCAATATTATCTTCATATATTTATCTTTATCTAGCTATTTGAATTTCAAGTTTGGACTCTTAAAATTTGTATTGTTGGGGGTATATCTAATCGTGCATCTAATCTGCAGCCTCGCGAAGAGCCGAAAGTCTTCGACGCGCTCGAGCCCGTTCGATCGCCGGAATATTCCGAGCGCCACTTCCGACGAGATATACCGTTCGGCGTTCCCCACGCTTGTGATGCAATAGCCTCGGAGGCAGCAGATCTCGTTCTTGCCGACGAGATGTGGTGGAAACTGAATGACGGTCACGAGCGCGCACATGCGCGCAGGGGAAAAAGACGGTATCGAGCCAGACGGCTGGTTCCTGGTTCGCCCGTTAACAGAAACGGCGCGGCAGCGTCAGTTTCTTCCATCGCGCTTGGAGGACGTCCGGCGCCGGAGCGCCAGTTTCACGCGCACCCAGACGCCGTCTTCGGCCGCTAAACTCTCGGTTTTCCACTTTGAAATTTTCGCCGCTCGCGGTGTGCCGCCCGCGAAGCTGATGTGCGCGCGGAGCTACGCCGCCGGAGGATGAGATCGCCGCCGCCGCCGCCGCCGCCGCCGCTGCCGTCGTCGCTGCCGCTCTCGTTGTTCGACGGATAATCACGCGCGGGCGGGGAATCCGATTCAGCGGTAAGACTGAGAAATTCGCATCGCGAAATTCTTCATGACGGACGTAACGAGACGACCGTGCGCGCACACGCGCGCGCGTTACAGTGCCGACGTCGTGCGTTCCGCCACTCTGCGCGGTCATGAGACGTGTCACGCGTGCCGCCGCGCTCTTGCACGCGCGCACACGTACACACGCCGCGCACCGGTTGGAAAAACTCCGCTTCCGTATTTTTCGTCTATCAGCGAGTGACATTCGCTTCCGGTCTCCGCGTTCACGCAGATTCACACGCGCGTTTCCGCATAAAGTCTGCCGACAATTGCCCTCGTTAATAAGATTTTTCCAACTCTAGGCTCCCTCCAATCTTTGCTAAACGTAATCTGCTAATGTTTGGTTTCTAATTATTTTTACTTGAAATATAGGTCAAGTACCGAGCCTTTTACTTTCAGCGTTAAATGTATTTATTAAGAGTATACGGAGTAATATTTCCGTCCATTAGATCGGCGAGCGCTCTGAATTGAGCGGTGCCTTGCTCTAGCGCTGCGCGTGTGTAATTAATTTGCATATAAAGGGCGTACCATCAAGATTGAGCCGGACTGCGATGTCCAAATGCATTATCGCTTCCTACGTGCGCATTACTATTAACCGCTAATTACTCATATCATATTACGCGAAGGCGCGGAGGACGCGACCGTATTACAGTTGCAATCCACTTTCTCCGGTCATGATAAATTAAAGTGTTTTACCGTGTAACTATGATACCGCCAATTATTAAAGCGATTCCCGAGAGACATATTGTTTAATAAAAGAATGGGTCAATCTCGTTCAGCAACCATTAATCAGACGCGCCGTACGTGCGTACTCGCACTCGCGCCAGCGCCAGCGCCACGCGGTACTCGCTCGCTCTCTCGCTGTCTCTCTGTCTTTCTCCTTTTCTCATTATACTTTTCCGCACCTTCTCTCGCTAACTCCGACGCGCGACGCGCGACGGCCGTGCGTCGTCGCTTCGCGTGTGCGTGCCGCCCATACGTGCTACCACGCGCGTACAACGTACACGCGCGCGCGAGGAAGAGAGCGGATCGGAGCGACGACGACTCGGCCGACTCGCTAATTAGCAGCGCCGCGCTATCGTCGCGGGAGATAAGCCGCGAATAAGGCGCGAGAGATAGGTGCGCGCGCGAGAATAGAGGCCGCGGTGAATATCGGGACACGACCCTGACTGCACGGGCTTCCCGAGGGATTTTCGAGGTCAAGGGAACCCAGAGGCGCCGCCGTCGCCGCCGCCGCCGTCGTGCGGTGCGCGAATGCTACGAAATTCCCGTCGCGAGGTCAGACCAGGTCGGCCGTCGCGTCGCGTCGCGTCGCGTCGCGTCGGTCCGACACCTGATTCCTCGGATTTCTTATCCGTCATCAACCGGCCATTCGTCGGTACGCCGTATTCGTCGAGGCGGGACGTGTCGCGAATACCATTTACACCTCGCAAAGCTTCTCGTTACCTCGGCGCGATTGCCGAGGAAATCAAATGGCACTACAGTGCATGTCGCTATAGTGCATGCCTCAAATAGGCGCCAATCTCACTGGCACGTATACTTGAGCAAAAACGGAGCAACAGACGCTCCAACAAGACGCTCAGCTTCTTTTAATAATATATAAGTACATATCTATCCCGTACAAAACAATTCGCGGATATCAATCATGGAACGCTGTATGTATTCCCTTATTTAATCGTGGCTTTCTCAAACGTTATACATGTGTACACGAAGAGTCAGAGTTTCTTTTTGAAGCTTAATAATTGGAGTAATCATATCGGAAGATGTTTTCTATCTTTAAGAAAATTAATCTCAAAAGTTATTATTATCTCCTGATCCCTTTGTGCGTAGCAACAAAAACGCAGCACGTTTCTCGGAATGAGAACTGCCACAAAAACGCAATAACAGGCTCAGAGGAAACTTTAATTACGCAATTGTTCAATTGAACGGTGATCTCACGAGAAACTCATTGCGAAGCAAGTTTTATCTTCGGATAAAATGCGGGCTTGTTGGTTCATGTAATTGCACAAGATATCCGTGTGTATATCGTACCTACGATTGCAAATATTTTTGGAAGCTCGGATTTGTGTCTTGAAATATTTGTGATCTTCCGGCAAGTTCTGCATCGTATAACAGAGAAGTGCGCTCGTAAATTTTAACGATAATACGGATATAGCGAGTCATCGGTTTCTTTTGCGTTAACCGCACAGAATGCAAACACGAGAAGCGAATGAATTACGATCGTAAACATATTGCATAACGCATTTTTCATCGGGAGCTATATCTGTTGTATACTTGAAATTGTACGGATAACGATGAAAGACATAACACAACTTATAAAAACTGATGCAGCTAATAACAAAGCCACGACCCACGTGACATTGTTATGAGAAGCGCGTGAATAATTAAGTAATATATAACTTTTTTTCTCTCTTTCTAAATAACATACCAAATAACTTTTTCGATAAATATAAGATGCTGCTGCTTCTTAATTTTTAATTTTTATTCCTTACTTCTTTCTTCTCTCCCTACAATGTTTTTTTTTTAATTTCTTACATGTCTCGGATATTTTTTATAAAATAAAAAATTGTTCCTTTTCTTTAATATTCCCTTTCTTTAATATTTTTTAATTACCTGTTATCTAAATCTCAAAAGATTACAACTTGAAAGTATGATAAATTTTACTTATTTTTTTCTCTCTCTTTCCTTGAATAAATATTAGCAAATATATCTACTCTCGACTTAATATTACGTACTAATGTTTCTTATTAAGTTTGATAAGTATTAAATTTCATAGTTCACTGACAGGCGTATACAAAGCTTAACATATATGCAATGTATACAGAGTTACGTAATATGTCTACTCAAAAACAGAGGCAGTCAGGTCATAAGCCTCATTTGTTTCTATTCTTCTTAAAGTGGCCATTAAGTGATTGAGCGGTCAATGTCGCGACGGTATAATTCAACCTCCAAAGCTCCGGAAATTATATAATTATTAATCCGTATTAGGTAATTGAATCACGGTCGTTTAGCAATTAATTTTCCGCAAAAGACAATATTTAATATTACCATGTTTTTTCGCTAATTATGTAAATCTTGACTTGGATGGTTTCGCTCTAATACTTTTCACGCTACATTAATAATTTCGTGCAGAAGCATTTTGATATTAATTCTGTAAATTATTTAAAATTTTTAATTAATTAAACTCATTGTATTAATTAAATTTATAATAATAAGAGAAACTCGATTTTATTTGACGATTAAACAACTTCACCCGTAATCAATAAAAATAATTATAAAATATTTCTTGTCACTAATAAAAGAATTAGTTGCATAAATAACTCTGTTATAATATAGAAAAATAAATTAAAAAATATTACAATTACCAAATAATACTGTTATGGTGGTTATGGTACAACGGCGTCATTAATGCCTACACCTCTGAAGTTGGCCGTATTCAGAGTTTATCTTTCACCTTCTACTGCCTTTCACATTGAAAAGAAAAAGATAAACTCTGAACGCAGCCAACTTCATATGGATAGGCATTAATGATGTCGTGTATACTGTTATGGGTACGATGATTTTATGACAGATAATAAATTGTAGCGATAAACATTATTTACATTACGTATAATAAAAAGATTTATCTACATAAAAATTATTTGCATTACGTATATAATAAAAAAATTTCTCTACGTTTAAAAGGTCAAAACATACTAAATAATGTGTGAAAGATAAATTTATAAATAAATTACTTATGCAAGCGTGAGAAAGAGTTATTAAAATTTTTGCAAATTTGCGTTCATATAATTGCATTAAATTTCTGGAAGCCAGAGCTTTTGTGTTAAATATTCTGTAATTATGGATAACGAAGCGCTATATTTTGTTGAAAATTTCCTGGTGCTTACGGATGCGGCGAAAGTTACGAACGTGTGCAAAAACAATATATAGAGTATACTAGATCATATGTAGGGCACACGCGTCAAAATCATGTTTGATATGCAAAGAACGATTGATACACGATGATGTAAATAAATTTTATAAGAAATTAGATGTGTATGTGAAGATGAAAAGGATTAGATATAAGAGATGGAGTCAGTATTTCCATATTTTGCCGTAAGAGATTATAAACCAACATAAATTTTTGTTTTTATCGCAGTGCTAAATAAATCATTTCTATTTAAAAGATAAACTATTTACAAACCACGCTGCTAAACTATTTATATGTAAACGAAAATAGCTCTACAAATAAAATCAATATTTTTAGCCTGAAAGAAGAACGCTACATTATTTTACAATTAATATTATATTTATTTAGTTAATTAATTTATAATAAATTTATCGTTCATTTTACACACATTATTTTCTGAATCTTTAAATTAAATATTAAGACAATGACGTGTTTTGCAATTATTGTATCAACCGTTATCGATGATTAACTAGAACAATACCGGGCTATCTTAATCAAACCGATTTCTTATCTTCAGTCTTACTTTCACCCGCCATCTTGGTGCTATTAATGCTGCGTTAACGAGATCGCGGTGCGGAGTGCAATGGGGATCGTGCATGATAGTCATAAATTATAACGCATCGTTAATGCGGTTAGCTCGTGGGAATACGCAGGTTGCCGGGCTCTAAGAACGTTTCCATCGTTTGTCGAAGAGAAGGAGGCACAGCGGCACGAGTCACACGTTTGTACGTATATTTTCGTAACGCTCGTCTGTTTATGCGCCCCGTATACACACGCTGTTTATATAAGAACACGCGTTGTAACGCCCGCGTATATTAACGAGATACACGTCGGTGGCCGATTACAGATGATATTAACGGCATCGGCACTCGCACTTGCATTCGGCGCGCATCGAGCGTTTCCACTTCGTGTATTTCTAATGCAAGTACCGCCTCGCCTCCTCTCCTGCGTCGCAATATTTTGCAATATTTCGTGGTAATTCCGTTACCTCGTCCACGATCGACGCGCTACACACGAAATTGCGACGTCAGCTGATCGTTTGACAAATCGATGGCATCAGTAATCGAATTCATCTTTTCTGCGAAATCAACTGAATAAACAGCGTTGCCGCGGGTAGAAAACATCCGGGAGGATGTGGCTAATTCTCGGAAGTTGCGGTCACCGATGTAACAAGTTTGGCGAGATTCGAAACCTCTGCTTTTGAAATTTCTGCGTTTATTCTTTCCGAAAACTTGTTTCGCAGTCCTCTCTCGTATCTCCATCTTTCTTCGACAAAAGTTATAGGTCAAGGTGTTTGAGACAACAGAATTGAGTGTTTTCCATTATCGGCATATATATACATATATGTATATAACTTGTTCAAACTGATTTATATACTAAACAGAGAGCCGATTTGTTTGTATAATAGGTTTAATTATTCTAATTTGTTAAATATCATCTAACTATTTTACTCATTTATTATTTTAGTAATTATTTTAATTTATCAAATATCTTTTTACAGCAGTATATCATAACAAGAAATATATTTTGCAAAATATAAGTTGACCGTGATGATAAAATATGCGAGTCATCGCTACGAACTACTTCATCTCCAAGTATCTCATTTATTAATGTAATGTTTACTCTCTCCCTCTCTTGTAATTTTATGTTTCGCTGCCATATCTACGTTATTGCCAATATGCCGAGCTAGCATTTATAGCCTTCTTCCACACATGTTCTTGCACTTGAATCATTTTCAATTTTAAACTTCAATCGAAATTCAAAAGCCTTAAAGATCTTACTACAGTTTCAACATCATAATATTACGCTGAAACTCTCAAGGATAACTTTATCGTTGAAGTATCTTTAGATTTGCGGATTGAAAATTATAGGTCGATATCTAATAATAGATCAAAATGCGAACATGCCTCGTTTTTGGATTCCGGAAACGTAGTGAAAATTTATTGCAACAGAAATACATATATCTTGCCAAAATTCTTAACAGTACAGATGTATTTTCAGGTTTAATGTGTAATATAATTTAAATTTAGTTCTCCTATATTCAATATGTTTTTTCTCGCAAAATATATGCAAAATGCAACAAATATGATAGTTGTTATAGAAAATATGAGAACAATAAATATAAATAAACAATATAAATCATCGTAAGTTCTGTAAAAACTGTGACAAACTGATAATGCGAAATTTGAGTTACAAGAACTTTTTGAGGAGGTCTGTTATTTTTTATATGTGAGCAAGAGTTGGTTTGCCGCAAATATTTTTACGGTCGCGCTTAAAAATGTGTATTTAATCGTAAATGCACTTCTCACATACGGTAGTACGTAGATACGGAATATAGCGTCTGGTAACTTCCATTTCCTCATACATCTAATTAAGATAAGTCGCGATAGAGATTGGGATATCCGTTAGCGATATACATATTGATACCAATATCTACAATAAAATTTCTAGTAAACATAGTGTTACACTATGATAAAATATTAAATTCTAAATTACACAGTAAAGTATATCTATCTAGCAAATTAAATAAAGTATTAATGTAAAAGCAAAAAAATTTATTTCTGTATAAATAAAGAAAATGTTTGAAATATGTTTAATTTAATTATATAACACATTAATATTTGTGTATATTTTTCAAAATCTACAAAACTACTTTGCGTTTTAATAATAATAATTTATGTTTTCTACTATTAAAAAGTGTTTAAATAATTAATAGATATATTTTTTTGTCATGCAATTCAATATTCTTATTCTTAGTGATTCTGACATTAAAAATGAGATTCTACAATTCGTTGATTTATTTTTAATTTATTCCGAAGATAACTTTTACGTAGATGACAGTCGTAGACGAAGCTGCAGTCGAGAGATGTACTGGAGTGGCCTTTACGTAAAGACAACGAAATGCCGCGTCATCTATTAATAAAAATCTTGAGAGTAATACGTCACACTGGTTGTTGTTTACTACCCTTTGCAATTACTTTGATGTATTTTTAATCTAGATAATAGAAGAGAGCAATTTCATAATCTCATGGTAAAGTAATCTCGTCGATAACCATTTTAATTAATTAAATATTTTAAGAAAATATTTGAAGAAATTACGACGAAACACATTTTATGACTGTATTTTTAGACATTTTCAAATTACAATTATCTTCCGAACCTCTTTTGTCAGTAGCGTGACCCAAAAACATTTTGTAACTTTACTCTGCACATGTAGTTTTGTGTTTACTTATTTCGTTTCTATTATTTTTTAAACACAAAAAAAAACTTTTGGGAATAAAACTTTTGCACAATTAATTTACTTGATACGTTATAGCTATACAGCTTTCTCTCGTGACTGTTGTCAATATTGCTTTTCTTCTAGTTAGAGATAGTGAGAAACATTATCTATCTATGTTATAATTAGGATACGCCATTGAACGAATAGACTTAATGACGCAAAGGTTATTATCTAGATTTTATATACTTAACCTGTTACGTAAGTCTCGTAATTATACAGAGGTATCGATTGAGTCACTTAATCGAAGAGTGAAACCTTCATTTCAGAAAAGCACGTGTCTGCCCGTAGATATAATTAACATCGCCGGTTAATAGAATGGGGTGATATAAGGGGGGGTAACTGCGAAAAATAAATGGGTTCTGCGATGTTAAATTGGATCTTTTTCAAGCTCTGACATCTGACAGAAAGAGACTTAAGTATAAAGAAAATATATCTTTCGTTGCATAATAATTTTGCTGTATCGATTCCTGCAGCATCCACTTTTTAAACAAACACATTTTGCATCGTTGAGAATATTCTGTAGAGGCAGTTTTCAATTATTAACATTTACATTAGAGTTTATAAAATATTTTGTTGCAGGTGCAGCGGGTTAAAATGAGCAAGTCAACTCGGAAGAGACGCTCTTAACATTGTGAGTACCTTTCACGATTTTATGATACATGTAATAATGTTGTAATAATATATGACAAAACTTTCGATATGACTCTTTTCACTCGGCATTCAACATTTAAGTGTGCCTTGTCCTACATAGTGTAGGTTTGTCATAAAGGTTAATCGGTGCAACGATGCTAAAAGGCTCTCTGTAGCGTGACGAACTATCGATTATCCAAAATCCAAAAGCCAATGAATGATTCAAGTGAGAAACGTTCTGTAATACAAATACTTCTAAATAAACATGTACATATATTTCATAATATGTACATCTTAAATATTGTATATACTGTACGTCAGATAAAAGAAAATTCACTTATATCGCCAAACTTTTAAATAACGATATTCGTGTAACATATTTTTCAGAACTTGTATGATGCAACTATATAGCGAACACTGCACGTCATATAACACACAAAAGATATTTATTTATATCATCAGAAAGAGTTTCATAACGCTACGTTGTGTGCAAAAAAAGGAACTTAAGCCGCATTTCCTTCGAACTATAGCTTCTGTATAACAAAGTGTGCGATGACGTCTTTTCTCAATGTCAGCTTTTTTCCCATTTTCTATGCAAGTGCTGCAGCTTTTCAGTTTCATTGTAACGTATTCTATTCTAATTTCAATCCTCTATTTTCCGTAGGCAAAAACTCTCGCAGGCTCAAAAATAAGAGTAAGAAATATCTAAAAAAAAGAGAAGAAGAAAGAGAATGTGCTCCATTCAAGCTTTTTATATGTCGTCGAAAAGAAAAAGAAGAACTAATGAAAATAAGAATAATTGGAAACTCGTGTAAAGAAAGGAAGGAATATACGTAAAATATGTAAATGAGAATTAAGGTATTGACGCATACATTATGTGACGCCAAGGCATTAAATAATTATTCAACGTCATTGTACAATAAAAACTTTCACATTTATTTTCTGAGGACAGAAAAAGAGAGATCGCCGAAGTACGTTCAAAGCTGTGCGCAATCTTGTGGGGAAAAAAGATATTCTCAATGATCTGCTCGATTTTAAATGTTAAAATACGAAATATATTCACATTTGTCCGTGACTAAAACTATTAACGAATTAGTAAATAAGGCAGTATTGATCGCGTTAATGATAATGAGTATTATTGGGAGATAACAAAAGCAACAATGGGTGCACTTTTTGTTTTTTAATAATGAAATAGGATATTCCTGCATGTACATTAAATTTTGAAGCAAGATAAATATTCTTTAAAAATAACTTTCACATAATACAGTGGAGCATTAAATGTAATTAAAATTTTATTGACTCCGTTATTTAGCGAAATTTTTTTTTTTCATGGAATCCCTAAAAATGACTTTAATAATTAATTGGAGAAAATGCTGTTTTCTCTAGGCCAGTCTCTAATTAATTGTAATGATTTTAATATTGGCGTTTGCTTGCGTGTTATAGGCCGATAGGTTAAAGTTCAAGAAACCTTGAGACTTTATTTTCTAAAGGGGTTAAATGCCCGATTAAGGTCCAGAAGGCTCAGTCCGCTCTATTGAGGTATTACGTTCATACGTGTTGCTTATCGGAGGCCATACACAGATCGGGGCTAATAATTAACTATAACTAAATACCCGGTCAAACAAGAGCTCTAACGAGATAAGTTGCGTGTTAGAACAAAGTCCACCTGAATATCAGCGTTACTGCGTGTTTTGCCAATCAGCTCATCTTATACAATTAACGACAGTAATTTCTCAAGGTTTAATTACGTATTCGGTATTATATATACCATGCCTTCGCACTATGGGCATTTATCGTTTATAGAAGTTCGTACCTCCGTCATGTAAACTGATGTACATTGAATAAACATCAAACTTACAGATTCATGCAAAATATAAACTCTCTGAGATTTACATTCGCTGCATACGAATGGTAAGTATCTCGCACGGATATACCGTGCAATCTTAATTCATCGGAATAATTTACGGACGGATACGAGGAATGCGAGGTATAAATGTCGAACTTCAAAGCCCCGGACGTAAAGCAGATACTCGATTTGACAGTGACCAGTATAGGAAAGACGGCTTTTTAACGCGATACTGATCTTTGTTGGCAGAATCGGAAGACGCCGTATCTAGGCTGACTTTGCCGGAAGTTGGTGGAACGACGCGGAGATGACGAAGAGGTTCGAGTTCAACTGGCAGATTGAGGTGCCGGAAGCACTCCGTACCGGCTGCGTCTTCGATCGTTGGACGGAGGAGAAGGATAACACTGAAATCGAGCTGAATTGCCTGTTCAAAGCCGACGAGTATGGTTTCTTCATCTATTGGCAGAGCGAGGGAAAGGTGAGAGGATTTTTTTGTTTGCTCTTTTGTTTGTGCCCTTTCATTCGTTTCGACATCAAAAAGAACGAGGTATCTCGGACACTCATCTCTTAGCATCCTACGAGTTCTAAGTACACGCAATTTATTTTTACTCTCTCTTCTCCTTGCAGGATGGAGATGTTATTGAGTTGTGTCAAGTGAGCGACATCAGAGCCGGAGGCGTTCCTAAGGTAAAATAAACAATGTTCTGTCGCTTCAAGATTACGATAATAGCGCTCTCAGATTTGTTAAAGTTACGACAATCGCACTAATTCGCTGTAAAAGTACTTGTCGATCAAATTGATAAAAAAAAAAAAAAAAAAGAAAAGAAGGAAAAAGACACGGTAACATCTAATAGCTAATAAAAGCGACGCATTTCAAGCAGGACCCCAAGTTATTCGACAAGCTGCTCAGCAAGCATGGCGAGCAGTTGGAAGACAAAAGTCTGACCATCTGTTCTGGCGTCGATTACACCAACATCAATTATCAGCACGTCGTATGTCCGGATCCTGCCACAGCCAAGGTAACACACGTGCCATGCCGCACACTAATCGTGATAACGTCGGAAACACCAGCATCGACATGCCATTCGATTTATCGGTCAAGTAAAGTATTATTAGAGCTGGCTGATCTGGCTGATACGACGCCGATATAGCGTTTAGGGACACTATCGTCCCTGATGAAACTGATGCTTTCTGATAGTTTATCGCGGATATAAATAGTATAGTGTTGTTATATTAACGATATTAGATTGGAATATGCTATCAATAATAGTTAATACTTTTTCTTAATATCTCCTGCGATATACGACGATTATATGATGTGATATAAACTTATAATCTATAAACGTATAATCGCATAGTCGCGATTATGCTGAACTTCTCGGTTAAGTTGCCTCGTACAGCTCTTTTACCTCTTTCCGTTACGTGTTTCCGTGTCATTTTTCCAGAGAATTTATCGCTAGTTTTTACTGCAAAGATAAGGAAATAGCGTGAATGTGCTGTACACGGTTCTGTATATCGTATTACCATCAATTCCTTCTCACGTATTCTATATACTGACTATGCTAAATTGTTATTACACAAATTGACAATTATTGAAACAATTTGTAAACATTATGCTTAATTACTAAGATGTTTAAGATATTATTGAACAGCATCATTTACTTAATTGCTCTTTACTCGAAGCTTATTAGCTTCACGTGTCTTTTGTACATTAAGGTTACTAAAAATCAGTGACATTAAAAGCAGCAAAGTTTAGTCGTTTTTATATGAAATATGCAATAGCGTCAAAATATATGCTGAGGTAGCAAAATTATTTATCCCCGAGTATAAATAGAACTTGTGTGACGCTACATTCGTACACCTACGTAGGTATAACGAATGTAGCGTCACATCGCGATGTAACAACCGATAAGATTACTTTAATGCCACCTTAAGATTAACATCTCTATCTCGCAACGGACTTAATATAGTCTCTCATTCCATAAAAAGAACAATCTGATGATACTTTATTCGTGTATGTCGTCATAGGTATGGTTGGACGGCGTTCGATCGATTACGCACAACGTCAAAGCGAATAACGCTTGCCCGCTTACATGTCTGAAGAAACAGTGAGTTTGCCAACGCATTTATATACGCTTGCACTAACGTGTCTGTAAACAACAGTGCTGTTTACCTTTGTGAAATAATTAGCCATAAACGTGTTCCGCGATCGACGTATGTAGCATAACTTTGCGTTTCTCTAATTCCTCTCCGACGCAAAAGGGTATTCGATTTGCAACAAGATAAGCAAAATCGATTTAACTCTCAGCAGAAATTACAGAGCTTCCGAAATCATTTTTCTTTCTAAATTATATATTTTTTTAAATGTTTTTTTTACTTTCTTTTTTTTTTAAATGAGATTATATTACATTTTATGATATCGAAGACTTTTATGGTATCAAAGACTTAATGAAATTTATAGTACCTTCTGAAAGTTGACAAAAATATATATTATATCAAACCGTAATTCTGATATTAAATGTTCTCTTCTATCTATATACATATTTTCGAAGAAGTAATAAAATCGTGAATAAAGCAGCATTTTGTACAATTTTAGTTGGATGCGACTCAGGATGCTGGTAGACCCCAATGGAAAAGTTCCAGTGAAAGTGGTCGCGAGAACTTTCGCGTCCGGCAAAACGGAGAAGCTTGTTTACCAGTGTCTCTCTGAGTTAGGCCTACCTAGCGGAAAGGTATCTTGATGGTTATTAAAATGAATCATTGATGATCTACGACATTTTTATTGCTAAAATATTGCAAAGATAAGAATGCATTTTTTAATATTTAGAACGACGTGATAGAACCCGACGACTTTACCTTCGACGCATTCTACGCGCTTTATCACAAAATATGCCCGAGGAACGACATAGAGGAATTATTTCAGTCGATGTGAGTACTTTTCGGAGAAAGTGTATCTAAATGGATATTTTCTGTGTAGAAAAAAAAATTTGCTTGACGAGTTTACTTCTCCTAATTACGAATTTTAATTACCGTTAAGAGAATTACGTTAGGTGAAAAAAATTTCTCTTAACGAGAACTCCTAATTACGAATTTTAATTACCTTACATTATTCGTTGTATATATTTTACACGCATATGTATGTATATACAAATTTTTATACATATACATACATGTGTTTTATGTTTTGCAAAACCTTATAATTTGGATTTATTTTAACGTAACGCAAGCAGAAGGTTTTATGTTAATTAACGTGACCGATTATTTATCTTGAAAATTGTAGAACGCAGGGCAAAGGGCGAACGGAGGGCGATACAATTAACCTGGAGCAACTGATCACCTTTCTCAACGAGAAGCAAAGAGATCCGACCCTGAATGAAATTCTCTACCCCCTCTATGACGAGAAACGTGCAATGGAGATCATCAATGATTACGAGCAGAATGAGGTTGCGCGTAATGAAAGTAAGAGCTTGATAAACAAATCATGTATTTTCGCAACGTTTCCCTCGAACAATTCTCACGAACTTATCTAAAATTAAACCTTATCGCTCGCGTCTTTGAAGCATGTGAGGTATTGATTCTCTTGTAGATATTTCATTTGTCTCTTTATAAACTAGATAAATTAGGACATTAAGATGTCAAAGATATCAAAGACAGAGTAAACTTTAATGAGCCTGCAAAATTGAATCGTTCAATTGATTATGTGTCATCTGGTTTAGTCAGGACTGAAGAATTAATGAACCGGCTTAACTTGTAGCTTCAAAACGACCTTCTTTCATACGTAATTGCGCCCTTGCAGAAACGATGACGAAGGATGGCTTCATAAGGTACCTGATGTCCGACGAAAACGCGCCAGTTTTCCTCGACAGACTAGACGTTTACATGGATATGGACCAACCTCTGGCGCATTATTACATCAATTCGAGCCACAACACATACCTGAGCGGACGTCAATTCGGCGGGAAGAGCAGCGTCGAAATGTATAGACAAGTTTTACTTGCAGGATGCAGGTAAGGGGATATTGTTACATGAAATATGGAAGTAATGATTATTCCCGATTTGCGACTGTAGCGATTTTCAATATCCGTTGCATTTATAGCTGCATCGATTGTACCAGATTATGAATGCATCTACTTGAATATATAATATTGCATTTAGATCGATATACCGATCTATCTTTATTTCAGAAAGCATAACAAAGCAGTGTAGCTTATTTCTAATAAATTAAAACATAGTTTTAGGAATTAGTTTAGCAATATATTTACTTTTTTCAATCATTACTTTTTACGTTTGTTTAAATAGTTTTATTTAATTAGGTTCCCATGATATTTCGATTAATTTTAATTTAATTAATTTATAGATTAACAAGATAATTATTAATGAATAAAGAAACAAAGGATCACTTCGTAAGAAAATAGCAAACAATCGATAACTATCAGAATTACCGGTTTTAGTTTCTTTCTTTTTTCAATCCGAATTTAAAGGTGCGTCGAATTGGATTGTTGGGACGGCAAAGGGGAAGATGAGGAGCCGATAATCACTCACGGCAAAGCCATGTGCACCGACATTCTATTCAGAGACGTTATATACGCAGTCAGAGACACGGCCTTCGTTACATCGGAATATCCATTGATTCTCAGCTTCGAAAATCATTGTAGCAAGAAGCAGCAATACAAACTGGCCAAGTACTGTGACGAAATTCTGGGTGATCTGTTATTAAAGGAACCCCTGAAAGAATATCCTGTAAGTTCTTATACGTATAGATTAATTACATCAGATATTGTAAAATACCTTGTAATATCAATTTAAATAATATGGATTATCTACTCCAATAAATGTTTTTTAATTATTATTAAGATATATAATTACATTAAATTTTTTATAATATCAACACATAATATTAAAATGTAAGTGAATTTTTTTCCTTTGTTTCTTTCTAAAGAATTTCTTGAATTAAACTCACGCTTACGATAAATCACGCAAAGTTTGGTGGCTCTTTCATATAAGTGGTTTTAAGTGCACTCATGGCTAAAATATCATTAAAACAGTTGGATCCAGGAGTACCGCTGCCGCCGCCCAGTATGTTGAAACGCAAGATTATCATTAAGAACAAGCGCCTAAAGCCCGAGGTCGAGAAGCAGGAGTTGGAGCTCTTCAAGCAAGGTCAATTCGTGATCGAGGACGAAGTCAAGGAAGACTTCAGTGCGCCGCCGGCGATCGCCGCCGCTGTGGAACAGCAACCGGTAAAAGTAACAATCATTATGATCCTTAAATTGAGCATGGCAGTGACTCTTCATCTTAACCGAATTGAGCGATCGACGTTTCATTTGATAAAACGGTGATATTTCTCTACGTCTACAGGAAGAAAGTTCTGAATCCATAACGTCATCGGGCATTCAACAACAGCAATCTGTCACTGGTTCAGTAGGCTTTGGAGAAAGCATAGAATTAGTAGCGGCTCAGAATTATATCCCAAGTACTACCAATGTACATCCATGGCTGTCTTCCATGGTCAACTATGCGCAACCTGTAAAGTTCGCCAGTTTCGACGAAGCCGAAGGTAGATGAAATTTTTGTTTCTTTAAAAGAAAATTATAATTTATTTATAATTATAATTATACTGTGAGTGACGGATGGTGTTAATCGATAAATTGCGATTAAGAGCGAATTACTATTTTCAGAAAGGAATATTCATCACAATATGTCTTCCTTCTCGGAAACGACTGGCTTGAACTATTTGAAAACCTCCGCCATTGAATTCGTAAATTATAACAAGCGGCAGATGAGCCGGATTTATCCGAAAGGTACACGAGCCGACTCTTCCAACTATATGCCGCAGGTAAAACACAAGCTTGTAGAGCGCAATTTGCGCAACGGGGAACACGAAGAAAAGTCTCTCAATGATCGATCGTCGCGAAACAGGTCTTCTGGAACGCTGGCTGCCAAATGGTGTCGCTGAACTTTCAAACCGCGGATCTGCCTATGCAACTGAATCAAGGAAAGTTCGAGTACAACGGATCTTCGGGCTATTTATTGAAGCCGGATTTCATGAGACGTGCTGATAGGAGCTTTGACCCTTTCGCCGAGAGTCCCGTTGATGGAGTGATCGCCACACAGTGCAGTGTTCAGGTACGTTTCTTTTTCCTGAATGACAATCCAGGTCACTCGCGATATCGCATTCTAATTTTTTGCATTTTTTTTCTTCCTAAAAAATCGAACAATTTGCATAATATGGCGTGGCTTTTATATATATTAACAGTGCTTTGTATTAGGATAATCAATAATCAGAAAATAAGATAAAATACAAAGAAGAGAACTATAAAAAGTTTATTCAAGATTAAAAACGCTTTCACTATTTGTCTTTATTATTGATTCACTATTGTAACATATTGTAATAGGTAATAGCAGGCCAGTTTTTATCCGACAAGAAAGTCGGGACGTACGTTGAGGTCGAAATGTATGGCCTACCAACCGACACGATACGCAAGGAATTTCGCACGAGAGTGGTCCCCGCCAACGGTTTGAACCCCGTTTACAATGAAGAGCCCTTTCTCTTCAGGAAAGTCGTCCTACCAGATTTGGCCGCTCTGAGATTCGCGGTATACGATGAATCGAACGGCAAGGTACTAGGACAGAGAATCGTTCCTTTAGACGGTTTGCAGGCCGGATATCGGCACATCGCGTTGCGAACCGACGCCAATTTTCCTATGTCTCTGCCTATGCTGTTTTGTAACATTGACATAAAAATCTATGTGCCAGATGGCTTTGAAGGTATGTTCGACATCAACGATGTTTCTGCATAATAAATTTATACTACTATTTAGCCTTGCAGTTGTACAATTATAATTTCAATAGATCGTATAATTTTAGTCAGCATTATTTTCTGTTAATTCTGTCAAAATTAACTATTTCATGTATATCTCGTTTCTATTCGATCTGTTTAATACGATAATTTAGTTAATAAGTATATCTTTTATTCAAAACTCCATTTTTCTACCAAAAATAAATTCTAAACAAAATATGTATTAATGATTAATTGATTAATCAATGTTTTTTTTATCATCTTTTTATCATTATTTAGAATTTATGGACGCTTTAACGGCGCCGCGAGCATTCAAGAAATCGGAAAGCATGTCGCACAATAAAATGCGAGGTCTGGGAATCGAAGAGAGTGATAGCAAAAACAATATGGACAACAAAAATAACGTGTTATCTCATCACCAAGAAGCAGCAAAACCAAGAGGTAAGTTGCAAGATATAGAAATTTGTCAATTGCGAACAACGAATCGACTTATTTTATTTCTACAGAGGAAATGAAGTTTGATCCAATCACTCTGGAGACTTTGAGACAAGAAAAGGGTTATCAAAAAGTATTACGGAAACAGCAAAAGGAACTGGAGTCTTTGAAAAAGAAGCACCACAAGGAGAAATTGACTGTCCAGAAGCAACATTGTGTTGCAATAGAGAAGATTTTTAAGGGAAAAAAGTTAGTCATTTTCGTACAATTTTAATTTAAAATTTCTAATTTTCTTTATAATTTTAATCAATTTTTGTAAAAGTGTTTATTTAATTAGTAAATTGAATAATTTTTATTATTAGTTAAGGAGATTTTCTCTTATTTAGATTGGTAAAAAGTAAGCAATTTTTAGCGGGCTTTCTTTGACAAAAGAAAATTTTTATTTAAAAGTTTTAAAAGTTTTTATAACTAAGAATTTTATGTTTATTGTATTAAGTTTAAATATTTCAGAATTTCAAAGCTCGAGAAAAAGATAGAAAAGGTTTTCTTTATTTTAAAATATAGCGTAAGACAATCCTTTTAAGACAATAATAGCAAACTGAGTTTGAAGCAAACAAAAAATTAAAATATAATTTTTTTTCAAAGAAGTTAAACTTTCTCAGAAAGTGGATAAAGCAAGATCATTTGTGCACGCAGGTCTGATAGAGTTTAGAATTTGTAGAATTGAGAGTTCAATGGATAAATTGAGAAAATGATGATTAATATAATTAACATAATAATAGAATAAATTACAAGATTGATAAAAATGTTATAGCAAAGCGGAACTTTCGAGAGACCCCACCGTTCGTCGCGCCGTTTCCGAACAGACGACCCAGTGGTCGCATCTCGCCGACAGGCAACGCCGGGAGGAGCGCGATCTGGTCCGCGGGCATCTGGAAGAGCGGCGGACGCAGCTGTGCAAATTGTGCATGGCCGCGCAGCTGGCGCAACAGAAACAGCAGACCGCGCGACACGACCGTGAGATGAAAGATATGACCGCGCGACAGGCGAGACTGTCGGTGGAGAGCGCGAGGGAAGTGATGAACGACAAGACTTTGAAGACGCGCGGAATCAAGGAGGGTAGACTCAGGGAGAAGCAGCAGAACAACACGAAGAAGTTTATGGAAGAGCGCAGAATTGCGCAGATGATACAGAACAGAGAGAAAGAGAAACTAAAGGTGGTCCACGAGAAGCAATTGGAGGAGCTGCAGAAGGATATGAACGCGGTAAGGCAACAGACTCTCGCTAGACTAGAGGTTTACCCGATAGTATAGCTTTGCTATTTTTATTGCGCTTGCACGTAGAGAAACAATAGATTTATATGTTTAATGTATGGATTGTAATCATAAGCAATTTTTTTATACTATCTGATACGTAAACGTCCATTTTAACATTCCATT
The DNA here is from genome assembly GCF_030848795.1 of Temnothorax nylanderi. Lineage (NCBI taxonomy): Eukaryota > Metazoa > Arthropoda > Insecta > Hymenoptera > Formicidae > Temnothorax > Temnothorax nylanderi. The sequence goes on along the minus strand of NW_027249148.1, from coordinate 62,206 downwards.
AAGTTAATTGCTAGAAAATTAAGAATATTTTAGGTCTTTTATATTTATGTATTTATTTGAATAACATACGTATTGATGTGGTATATATAGATTTGATAAAATTGCTAGAACATCCAATTTATTGTACATTTCTGTTTTATAATTAAGTTGAATTCTATTTATTGAATATTAAATTTTGATTATTGTGTTTCGTTCTTATTTTGTTATATAATTATTACATTTTATTTAATATTTTCTCAATAAACTTATTTTCTTAAAATATTTTAATTTTTAATTTTATTTTTCCTACTATTTGTTAAATTTTATGTTTTATAACACAGTAACCAATGAAGTCTCCTTAATTCTAAATAAGCAAGATACAACAAATTCGAAATATTAAAATTTTATGATTAACTGAAATTAGAATTTTTTATCTATGTGGTTTTGCGATGTTTTTCTATTTATTTTATTAAAGTCTTTAGAAACTGCATCGAATTGCTATCGAATATATGTTACCATCAGTTACCTGTATTTAATATATTGCTTTAATATAAATAATTTTGCTGAGCAATTATTTGCTAAGATGATTATTTTTACACATCGGATTATTTTACAAAACTGAGTTTTTCAACGCTATATCGAAATCATCCGTGATCACATACAAAGCCTTTTTCAGAATTTTAGATTAATTTAAGAAAACTGATGAAAAAAAGCATTAATCTCTGCCGGGAATAATCACAATGGTTTTATCGTATGTTTATTATAAATTCTATTATAAAAGATGAAGAAATAGAAAACTTTCGAAAGATGCTATAAACTTGTATTATTATCAATGTTTGAAATCTGTACGTTTGTGATTTATACATATTTATATCTAAATAGAGATATAATTGAAATCAAATAACATAAACTGCATAAATAATATTTTAAAAAGATTCTAACAAATATATATGTGCCTTTAATATAATTTTATTTATCTAATTTTATTAATCTATATAAGTTTATTGAAATTTTTTTCTCTCATAGAGCTAAATTTTCTTAAATTATAACAAATTAAAATCAAAAAGATAAAATAATTAAATTACAAAAAGATAAAATAATTGGCATAAAAATTTAAATTATCTGAATATAAGTTTTGCTCCATTTAAGTACCATTTTAAATACCAAATTCATTGTTCCGAAAATAATTGGTTTAGTCATACAAACAACTTTTCCAGATCATGGATATGTACAAGAATGAAGACATGGACTACGAGCCGGCTAAGATGCTGTCTGAATTCTACGTGTGATGAGTGCCAGCCAAGTTTCTCTGAAAATTTTCTCCACAGCGAGAAACACGTTACGAAGGAGGGACTGTTTTCAGACAATTTACTACTGTCGTTAATTATACTTGAAATTGGGATCAAATTTCATTAGCTGTCGTTATTGTATCCGCCGATAAATGTCGCGTATCGTGAGAAAGAAAAATGAGCAACTACATTAACGTTTCTAATTCATTCAGCCAAGTATTTTTTTATAAGCAGACATTTTATGTGTCTCCATAGTCTCTGAGTACCTAGACTAACGAGGGAGTCAATACAACTAAAGTGATCTAGTCAAGTATTAAATATATATACTTATACACAAAACGTATATCATGATGTCGTGGCCGATGTGAAATGGTGTGATGCACCGCGCGATTTGTCGAAGTGAATATTTTTCGATTGTTAACGCTATATTGTCGAAGTCTATCAGAGTAAAAAAAAACGTATATCCGTATGCGTGTGCGTGTGCGTGTGCGTGTGCGTGTGCGTGAAGACTGTTGTCTGTATTCGTGAATCGATGCCTAATGCCGACAGGAACTTTCTCTGTTACCGTGATGATTCCTAGACCATACATACCTTAAGTTGAGAGACGCTCTCACGGTCGGACCTAAACCGATAAATTCTCGTGATTGCTGATAATGATTAGAGTATTATAGAACGTTTGAGAATCTCGAGCTGAAGGCTGTAATTTACAGATCGAAGGAAGCGCCTCTTACACGGCCCTTACATGAATGGTCACATAGGATTGTAAATAAAACTTAAAAAACGAGAGCCTAGTATAATGATTACCACGTTGTTGTTTTCATTATATAACATAATGTTATTTACATAAATTATTATATCATCCTATACATATATATATATATATATCTATATTGGATATAAATAAAAATATTACGCAAATCACTTTCGCAATTATTTCCGTTTTTATTGCGGGTAATAATCGTTTTCGTAAATGCATAACTGTATGCCGATAAAGACTACGATGCGGTAAGAATTATGCTACAATAAAAGTATCAAAAGAATATTATCTACAAAACACATATTAATTTATTTTCTTTTAGGCAATCTAACTTGAGCTTGAGAAATTTTCAATTAATTTTGAATTAATTGTCTAAATAAAGATTGCATTTTAATTATTCAAATACAATGCTTTCTAAAGTTATTTTTATATGATGAAGATCATAATGTTTCATAATGGTCGTGATCAAAATAATGCTCGAGTATGTCAGATTTGTGTATGTCAGATTTAATGTCAGCGACAGTAAATTCTTCATATGCAGCTGAAACAAATAATTTAATAAATTCTCTATTTGTCAACATGTACAAAATGGTATGTGTATTGATTATTTCAAAATAATATTACAAATAAAACAATTATTAATCTCTGAAAAAATATACTATCTCTAAATTAATAACGTTTTTAATTCAAATCACGAGTTATATACTTTATCCCTCAAGCATTTTTAACTCGTTACAAAAATTACATTTGTGTAAAATATAATCAATATTTTTTACGAGTGTGATTGATTTATTTCAAGTTCACGTTTCGATTTACCGGAATGGGGCACGATGTGTTCTATGTCATTGTGAGACTCCACTATTGGAATGATTCGCTCGTGATGGTGCCCCAAAGTCTCGTGAAGCTCCGCAGGATCTCCGTAATTCGCAGGCACCACTAGAGCATCGTGATTGTCAAGCTGCACATTTTGATAACTGGTAGCGCCATAGCCGTGATAAACCGCGTGATGCGAGTGATCCACGTTCGTTATTATACCCGCCTCGCAAACGGCGACTACCAGTAGAGAGAGGAACAACTGGAACACAGTAAATTTAAAACACACTGTGAAAAGGAAGATGTAAGTTGTTTTAATTTTTTATATTAACTTCGTCGATATGTACATCGATGTGTCTCTCTCAATTCGCACGATCTTTCGAGACAAGACGTTGAATATTAATATTAACACACAATTTTATAAACAATAATTTTCAAAGAAATTCACATAAAAAATATTAGAACATTTTAAGACTTAATTAGTCGATTTTTTCCGATTATTCATCGCGATAAAATTCTCGCGCAATATAAACGAGCAAGGCAAATTATATATAATTTTTTTTATGCACACAATTGAACGATGAATGAAAAGACATTATAAAATTAAGTCCTTTCTTTATATATAATTGCGTTCCCACTGTTTCTTGAATAAGTTCTTCAAGTGTCTTCAACGTTCACGCTTACATAGTTAAACATAATGAATTCACTTGTCGGACGGCTCCAGTCGACTCTACTGGAAGCATCTTCCCATGGACGGCTATTTTATACAACGGTGGCCGCGTAACGTTGCGCAAGTTTTATGTGAATATTATGCACCATGGGCGGATGTTCACAATTCGTGCTTCATGGCGTGGATATTCGCGTGGACGCGACTCGTATAGCGCGCTTGTACGATGGATATGAGAAAAAACCGGCCGGTTACGCCCGCAAACGTGCATGTGTAGGCCATTTCAAAACGTCGAGATAGTTCGTCGTTTCATTGCCGAGTTATGCAACCGCGACCGAGCGGTGTTGCACGTAAGTGAGTGACGAAATCGCGCGCGATTCTTCGAAATCGTCGGGAATAGGTAGGTGGAAAGCTCACCGGTGCGAGGAGCCCGCTATTAATTCCAGCCCCAGTAAGTCTCGATTTTATGCAATCGATATTTCTGGCGCGACGAAACGAGAAGAAAGGTCCTCCGGCCCCGCGGCGATCCACAGCGGAAATGCAACTGCCGTACAAGTAGTCCCGTTTATTCTTTCGTGCAAATTTTTACAGTGATCGCTTGAAATAGGATCCTTGCGGACACTAATAATTAAATGCTTCGTTAACTGAAATTAAAAATAGGTACATATAAATTGTATATTTGTATTTTATAATTATGATCTAAGCTCTGTAATTATGGTTTGTAACACTTAATGATGCGATTCAATTCCTGAGAACGAACGAAGAAGTTTCGTGATAGTGGGATTTCGTGGCTTGAAGAATTAAGATATTTCGAGAGAGACGCAATCTAGATAAGCGGAAGATGTCCGCAACTTCGTAACGTAATTGTACGGTTATGAAATTTCTATGCATAATTGCTTCTCTAGATGAAAGTTTGAAAGAGTAGCGATATTTCACGGTTGGAAAGTTTCGGCACTAAGGTCGTTCGATAATTTTTATAATCTTTACTTAAATCTTATCAAGAGCGTATCAGAGTATTCAGAATAATTAAAGATGTATGTTTTGAAACACGATATCTATCTTTTTAATAAAGATGAATTAAGATTGTTTAGTTAAGAAGAAAAACAATTATTCATGTAAATATCGATTAAAGCAATGAAATATACGCTTTCTTGCTATTTAAAAGCATATTCTCTATAATGTTAACACTTATTTTTAGCTATATATTTACAGAATAATACACTGTTATTGTAAATTATACATCAGAGTATAACATAATACAGTATAATATAATGTAACATAATATGTAGGTAGTATTCTCTCTCACTTCAGTAAAGAACTTATTTATATGTCTTATTTCGTCCTGTTTTCGATTTAACAAGTGTGTGTGTGTTTGTCTTCTAATAATATTCACAGGCAGAAGCTAATTATATAGAACACGAAGAATTTTCAGTAAGATATCAAAATGTGTGTGTGCGTATATTAACAAAACAAAATGCAAATTTTTAATATATATATATATATATATATAAGTAATTTTCTTTACTTCTTCTTTAATTTAATAATTTCATACATGCTTTTTTCTCTCTTATTTTTATTCTGCTGAAAATATGTTTAATTTTCTAAAAAAAAAAAAAAAAAAACGAAAAGTCGGAAATAATTATATCAAAGTACTATATATGATTACATTATACAATACTTTTGTATGCGAATTATAGATTTCTATATAACTTTTCGTTTCCGCTTCTTTGATTACCTTGACAAGATTGGCACATAATAATAATATATTAGTTTCTTTTTATTTAATCCGTTATAGTTTTTACTTAAATTACAGTGCTTTGAAATAACTTCCAAAATTAGAGTATTGCAATAGCCGCAGGAAGAATAGAAATAGGAGTAAAGCATAATTAAATAACGTACAATAAACTTGAAAATTAATTTAAAAACTAATAATATAATTCTACCAGTATATTATAGTGAAAGAAATAGATAATAATTAAATTATTTATTAGGAAATATCATTGTTTATGTTATAAAATACTCAGGAATATTCCGGAGAGATAAGAATTTCTTACAGCTAGTTTATTTGAAAGTTTTTACATGTTCACAATTAAAAAAGGTAACGTAAAAGTACACAAAAATATCTTTATAAATAATATTATGATGGATTTATTATTTTTAATTATAAGATCTTTTCTACGTCGTATAAGAAAGGAAAAATTATCATCACTGGCGTCATGTGATTTTTTTACAATTTATAATAATGCATTCTCGCATTTTATATAATAAATTATGCATTAATAATATTAACTAATATTAAACACGCAATTATTTTTATTCTTTAAATTATAAATTATATATTTACGCTCAGCGTAAATTTTGTTTTTATTACAAAAAATTAAAAGTCTCTGTCAGATTGAGGCGTCAAGAAAAACTAAAAGTAAAATTTAAGAAAGAATTAACAAAAAGAAACGAAAAAGAAAAATAATTCTATCATACACTTTCCAGATTAAATTTGTGCCAGTTCTGACAATTCGCTTTCTTCTATTTTGATAGCTCGTGACATCTCATGATTCGTATACGAACAAAATGCGTTACTCCGATATAATTTTACATACAAGCTTATAATTTACAATTTTCCGTTGCATTTAATCCGCTTTATATTTTCAATTTACAAAATGCAGGTTGATACAAGCCGCCACGAAAGACATAAGAAATCGCCAGTCGATCGTTTAATCTTCAGCGCATTTAGAGATTCTCTCATTCTGCGGAGCTCGGATATATCAACATCGCGGGCGACCAAGCGATCTACGCACAATGAGGCTCTGCGTAAGGCTTGACTATAACGGAATTGTGAACCTGCGGCGGGCCGTACACGGATGGTGGTGCGTGGACCACAGGTTTCACGTAGGATACCTGCGGCGCCTGTACGTGCACCACCTTCGGTGACGCGTATTGAACGGCGGGCGCGTGGACCAGCGGTTTCTGGTAGAGTATCTGGGCGACAGGCGCCTCGTACTTCTTGAGGAAGATCTTCGGCATCGCGTCGTGGTACAAGGGGCTCTGGTACAAGGGGCTCTGGTACATGGGCGCGTAGTGCAGCGGCTTCTGATAGATCGGCGCGTAGGACGGCATAATAGGACTCTGGTAGATGGGCATCACGGGCTTGATGTACTGCAACGACTGATGCTGCGCCGCGTGATAGTTTATCGCGGGCGTCACCGGCTTCACGTACGTGATGGCCGGTCTCGGCACCACGGCGGGATAGGCGTGCGGCTGTTGAACATACTGCAAATGAGCTTGTGCAAAGGGTTGCGCTATGCCCAACTCTTTCTTCAAGTAGGCCGGTTGGATCAGGGGTTTAACGTAGACCGGCGGCGGGGAGTAAGCGCCGTGAACGTGCGGGTAGAGCGGCTCGCAAGGTTGGTGGATGGAATCCCTCTTTGCCTTCAGCATCGAGGCGTCTGACATCTTGTCCATCAGCGGCTCGGCCGGCATGCCCATGTGCATCCCGGCCTCCGAGCGCACCGTTGACAGCCATAACAGGCACGGTATCTAGGAATTAGATCGTACAAGGTGGATTAGCCAGGATTCAGCGCCAGATTATTACGAATGACACAGAAAAGAATTTGCTGAAAGATTGATTATACAAAACCGAGCATGGATTGTGTAAAATATTTAATGTATTTGAAATGTACTTAAAAATCATTTTTTTTTTAAATCTTGTAAAGAATAAGATGCGTTTGCAAGTATTATATTATATATTCGCTAATTATAAGTGTTTTATTTGATAATTAATATATTAAATGCCATCTAGGCACATTGAGTTGAGCTTCTTGAAGGCTCGCAATCTATATTTCTAATTTATAATCAACATTGAAACACATAAAATGAACAGAGCTTCAGCAATTTTAAATCCACCTAGAGCAACGCTTACCAGTAGCCTAAACATGATTTTTCTTCTGTTCCCGCTGACTCGCGACCAATAGATCAGGAGATCTGGACCAAACTAGAAGCGCGTCGCCCGCAGTCGTCGGTTTTATAAACTTTTGCTCCACTTAGAGAGGGCAAGTTTCTTGTTGAAGGCGAATGTGATTCCCTTAAGCGGCGTAAAAAGCGGTCGCCAGATACATGATGCAATCGTACGCGCCCCGGTATTTCCTGAATAAATTCTGCGACGACGTGAGTGAGTGACCACCTCGCGGGCATGGCGACACATTGCGTTGTTGACATTATTCGTCGTCGTTTATACGCGCGGTGGACACGCCAATCTGCCACACAACCCGGACACGAGTATATAGCGAAATATCGCCCGAAGTGCCGCCCGTGGGGAAACAGTGACGTATATAATTTATAATAATTACGGATGCATTTCACGTTTCGGCAAAAAATCAGGTTGCACGCCTGAAGTATTTATTGCATGCAATATGCAACCCCACGTTGCCGGGAGCGCTGAAATTTCGAAGATTATGAATTTTTAAGAAAATTGATATACGAGGCCTACGAGGGTAGTCTGAAAAGTTTTGAGCCTAACATCGACTTGAAATGTGTCGATGTTGAAAAATTTGATCGAATTTGACCGAAAACATAATGTTTGAGGCTCAAAACTTTTCAGACTACCCACGTACAAGGGAGACTTAATAAAAAAAGTATTATTATAACCACGTACATATATATATCGTACAGTATTTTTCTAAATAATTTATGAAATGTATATTTTTTTATGACTTTATTATATATGTTTATGTGCTTATATGTGTATAATATTGTTACTTTTTTAAATAATTATTTTGTTTATTAGATTATGAAAAAATTCAATTCACTTTATCAAAGAATATAAATAGAAGTTAATAATTGTATAAATTAAATGTCCACGGTGTAATTAATTCTTCTATGAGATTCTATATTTAAATAATATTATTTCTAATACACTATATTGGTCTAAACTGTCGGCATTTAAAGAATGAGAGTCAATGCGTGTACGAGAGGAAACAGTTTATTTAAACATTACAAACATAAATGTTAGATTTATGATAACAAACTATGTACAAACATCACAACGCTTACGACCTAATATTGCTCGTGTAACGCTTGTCGCTATTTTTGGCATAAAGATACTAAAGAGAATCGTCGAAATTTATTAATCAATGCTTCTTCCAGCCGCGGTGGCCGCGTCCTGAGCTTTTATGGTGGAAAACGTGCTTGTACACCGGCACGTGAACTGGATACGGTTTAGGTATTGGCACTGGAAAGTGCTTCTCCACTGTCACTGGATACGGCTTTTCAACGACATATGGTACCTGCAACGCAATACATTTACAAAGTTTAATGATATTGTCAAAAGCATAAAGTATATTTAATGTTTAGCGATCTCTTTTAATATTTTGATATTTAAGATATATCCTTAATATATCTCGACTTCCAAGAATATAATTCGAATTTAAATCTAACATTTTGTATATAAATATCTTATCTTTTGAGAAGACAGTGATATATTTTATAATATCACACAAAGTAAAAATTATGTCACACTCTAAATAAGCAAACTCTGCGTCTATATTTTAACGTTTTTTTTTATTTATTTTATGTGAAATTATTATCTTTCAATAAAAATATTTTTTAGTACAAACCTTTTTTTCTATAACATATGGTTCCGGCTTCTCTATAGGTATTTCAATGTGTTTAATAACTTCCACAGGCACCGGATGTGGAACTGCGACTTGGACCTGATAGGGCTGAGGTATCGGAATCTTAATTTGCTGAGGGACCGGGACGGCGACCGGGTGCGGAATTGGTATCGCGTATTTTTTGTAGATCGGTATTTCCACCGGCTTGGACGTTTCGTGATAGGTACTACTTCCGTGCTCCTCCTCGTAAGAAGCCCACACCGCGGCCACCATTGTAGCAAGCACCTACAAAATGTAAGTGAGTCATTAAAGTCATCGAGTAAGTAGAATGTCACCGAGATGACTATCCGTAACTTTCTAGTCGCGATAGTAAACTCTTCTTCTGGACAGTTTCACGAGATAGCTGTATCTAGCTGAACGCGCAAATCACTCGTTTTTCTTCTTGGCGAGCCATATTCGGAATGGTGTCATGCGGAGTGTAGTAATTTCGTAAGAAGCAACTAATTGCAACCTTGTCTCGTTTACAGACTTAATTGCTCTTCATGAGAAAAGTGAGATTCGTTTTTCCACTTTCCCTTACAAAAAATTAATGATCGGTCAGCACGAAAACCAAGTTAAAATTAAATATTCGACTGTTGTTGTAATTTTCAAGAAATGATGATATGATGTATAAAAAATATATCTACAAGAACATATCCAGATAGAAGAAGATTTATTTAAAATATAATTTTAGTAAATCAATTAAATAATTATTAAATTATATAATTGTCTAATATTATAAACTAATATCTTCTGCTAATAATTTTGAAAGTAAATTTAATTTTATATATAACAAATAATTGCTCCTCTAGAAATATAATGCAACAATACATAGGATTAAAGTTGTCAAATGCACAATATATTTGATCTGATTAACGGAAAAAGTACTCACAAAAAGCTTCATGATTTGCGAAATCGCGCGACGAAGACACTGCCGAGACAATTGGTTCTGCGATATACCCGTCCGTGGAACGCGCAACAAACTACGATGCTTTCAAAGTCACGGCCAACTCTTTATATACCGACACTACTTTCTCCCTTCTCCTCATTACGTTGACTCTAGCTATTCGCTGTATTCGGGTGCACGTTTGCACGTGCAAATGCCAACTGCATCTGTCTGCAGGATATAACACGATAGACGACGAGAGTGATCCCGAGCTCGATCTTCCTGACGTTCACCAACTTCGGAATGGGCGAAGTAAATTACCAAAACTCTGTTTTAGGTAGATTAATTTGCGGTATACTCATGGTATAACCATTAATTTCTGGGTTGGTAACAAGAACGTGTCGTGACAGTGGCATCCACCGCAGAACATAAAGATACGACAAAGTAATATCCTTTCTAATTAACACCGTTGCTTCCAATCTTGAATACCAATAGAGCGAAATCATATTTGATGAACGGAAGTCCGAAAGCTATCGCGTTAATTAACGTATAAATGTAGTTTTCTCTATTAATAACGAGATTGTACAGTAGAATATATACGCGTGACAAATCAAAATCAAGCTTGCATGCTTTGTAGCCATAAATCCTCTTCGACAAAGTTGCATCCGATTATTTTATAACAATGTTTAACAATATTATACAATTTTCTATAACGTACAATTACATTATTTTAGAAGTAATATTTAATTTGTTGTTGCATTACATTTCTAGAGGAGCAATTATTTGTTATATATAAAATTAAATTATTTACTTTTAAAATTATTAGCAGAATATATTAGGTTATAATATTAGACAATTATATAATTTGATAATTATTGAAATTTGTTTGTTTTTAATTTATTGTAAATAAATATATGTGTAAGGTAATATTTTATTATGTAGAATTTTGAGATAAGATGAAGAGATTGCGCAGAAAGTCCATTGGATTAACAAGTTAGATAACAGTGAGTGTAATAATACATTAGGAGAATTTACACGCATCATTTGCACGGAATTTATTATGTGATATACTTTTAACTTCTTTGATATAAGAAGTATTATAAAAGTAGTTATTCGTTATTATCAAAATCACTATTATATATTAACATTTGGACTTAGAAAATCTTATTTAGAAAATCTCCACAGTAAAGTTCGAGAAAATATTATTTTCTTTTACTTTGGATGACTGAAGTTAAGTCAAAACTTATTAAAGATACAATAGAGAGAGAGTGTGTGATCGTTTATAAATTGACAAAAAAATTCTATGATTATTGCGTATAAAACTTTCCACCTATTCATTGGCTATATAGCTTCTAGACCGGGAATCATCATAAACTAAAGTCAGGGCTAATGACTTTAGCAGTCGAGATGTATCGGGAGTCGTTACGCTATTTTCAGTGCTTATCGCTGAGAAAATAAAAGGGGACAAGTATAAGCGCACTTCATGTAATGACAATCTGCACGCTTTATCATTTTTACTGTCCCTTCCACTGCTTTCAACGGGTTATTCTTCCCGTGATGAATCAGGGGATAAAGTGATTCTCAGATTTAAGGAGAGAGCTTCTCCGGTACTGTTGCACGCAATCGTTCTTCTTCGCCGTTCTTTCATACCCACAGCCAAGTTGCGTGTGTATCGGCGTGAGACAAAGATCAACGCAAAAGATCAACGTAAATGTGGTAATGTCATGGTCTAGTTTACTTGTTCAACAATCTGTAAATAAACATTGCATGATTGCAATTCGTCGAAATGCCGATGTTCACGCAACCGACAGAATGAGAGTACACATCTTATTTTCCTGGGTGGACTATTTAATTTTAATTAATTAATTTAGGCATATTTAATTTTCTTCTTATAACAAAATTTATTTTAATTTTGATCCAGTAAAATTGTCTGATACACAATAGGAAGAGAGCTAATTAAAAAACTAAAAACATAAACTTTCTTGTTTCTTTTTAACTTTGTCTATTATTGTTACAGTGACAACAGCGGTAAATTTTTTAAAGCATTTTACTCCATTACGAAGTCTCCGTTAGTCGTTTAATAACAAAGTGCTTCTGTAAACTAGAAAGAAAGAAAAAACATTTGGTATTTTTGCAACGGCAACGGGCCACAAGTTGCAGAATGTAACGTTGCAAGCGATCAAAATGACTAAAGGCAGCATAGTTGCGTTATATCGGCGCGGATGATCGATGCCTGCAGCGGTAACGATTTATGAAAGGCATGATCAACGCCGAGGGTGTGGTAGCGCGAGTACAAGAGGGAGTCGGATACAGATCTGAAGATTTGAATCGTGCGCGATGCTATCGCCGAGCGGAACAGTGAAAGTAACATCTTAAGTAAAAGTGGTTTCGCACACCGATGTAAGAACGCGCGCGCCATGCTCATTACGGCAAATCGAGACCGCGCGAATCGAGCCTCCCTCTTAGTCGCTGTAGCCGGTTTCTTTTTTCTAGTTGATCCTAATCAAGCAGTCGACGAGGAAACGAAACAGTAGATAACATATTTTTCGGCCTTTTGCACAAAAAGAATTTATTGTATGTATATCGGGCAAAAGAGCAATTATATACTAATATTATTTTTTTATTAAAATAATAAATAATATCTGATAAAGCAGTACCTAATATAAAAATAATTAATAAAAACTTATTAAAAAATAAATTGTGTTTCAGAAATAAAATCCAAATTTTATGCCTAAAATAAAACATTTTATCTTGTTTTTTAAATGCACTAGATAGATAGATATTTATTTACTTCAGCTTTATTTTTAAATGCACTATGGAAAATATGAATTATATGTGTAATAAATTTAATACGCTCCGTTTAATGTTTAATCCAAAGTTAATGTTTGAATAGGTGACAGAACACTTGAGATTAACAAACGTTTATTAACAATTATTAAAAAAATAATATATATTTATATTAATAAAAACTTATATATAACAACGTAAAAAAACATGTAACAAAATTATCTATAAACAGTTTGCCAGATTAAAATCTGGCATCAATAGATTCTATAACATATGCACTAATGTGCACATTAGTGCATATGTTATATTTTGTCCTCATTTCAGTCAACAATATATAAATCTTAAGAAAAGATTTATATATAATTGTAAAAGAGTAAATTCAAGTAAAAAAAACGTTCTCAAGATACAAACATTCGCGTTAATACAATCATCGGATCGATCGAAATCGAGAGGATTTGTTCCAATGGATTCTTCGATGCTAGAACGCGGTTATAAGACAATACTCGATATCCGCGAAGTTTAATGCCCTTTACCCTTGGACGTGTAATGGACCACGTGTTTGTAGACTGGGACATGAACGGGATATGGTTTCGCCACTGGCACGGGGAATTTCTTCTCCACGTAGACGGGATATGGCTTCTCCACGATATAAGGGACCTATATAAAAAGAAATGTGGTTACATATATGACATACGTGCTTCGCGTGGTACAGCAAATTTTGAATTTTCCAATAATCGTGAAGGTTAAAATAGATCAATCAAAAGAGGTAGAATACATATTAAAAGCGTTTATTCTACTTCCGCACAAATTATAAGATAAAAAGCATAAATAATGCGTACTATATAAAAATATTAGAACTTGAGAATTATACTTACATGCTTCTCGACAATATAAGGCTCTGGCTTCTCGATAGGTATCTCGACGTGTTTAACAACTTCGACCGGATATGGATGAGGGATCTCGAATGGCACCTTGTAGGGCTGAGGCACTGGTATTCGAATTTCCTTGGGCACTTCGACAGGTACAGGATGCGGGATAGGTATAGCTGAAACGGAGCAATTACGCAATTATGCAATTGTACGTATGCAATTAAGTATTTATACTTTATAAATGTTTTACATAACTATGGGAAGTATTTATCGCAGTAAATTATAAATATTAGATGTTACTTCCATCTTCTGCTCTAAGAATAATCAAATGCGATGTACGATGATCTGATAAGCTTGAAAAATTTTAATTAATATTTTTGAGAAAATAAGCTTACCATATTTTTTAATAATTGGAATTTCTACAGCTTTTGTTTTCTCTTCATACGATGAACCACCGTGATCCTCGGCATAATGGTTAGCTAACACCATATTGCCGAACGAAACAAGACTGAACAAAAAAACCTGCAATTTCATATTATTTTTCATACTCCGCTTTATAATGTTTCCTAATTTTTAATATTAAAACCATAATACAGTAATTTACAAAATTATAAAATTATTATTGTTACAGAAATTTCTATAAAAATGTTGTAAAAGAGTTACAAATTATTTTATTTTGGTAACAACTTAATTTCTGAAAATAATTTTTAAAATCTTTATTGTATATAATATTAAGCATGTTATTATTGCACAATATATAGCAGAGTTCTTTATTTTTTTATCTAAAAAATTGTCACTTCTTTGATTATATTAATTAACACTGTTTAACACATTAAACACATATTTGTCGCACGACATGCAAGCGAATGCCTGAATCTTACAATTTTATTCATGTTGATGTGCTTTTGTGGGGCTAGTAATGCGAACACGAGAAATCAAGCGTTGAATGACTATGTCCCTCAAAGATCGACTTTATATACCGACTTCGATTCCACCACCTTTCACAGCCTGCGATAGAGTTTCAATTCTTCTCAGGATATATCACATTGCATTTCACATCGTGCAACAATACTCATCGTATCAGAAAGGACTATACTCTGTCAAGATAAATATAAAAGGATTGCCCTACATACACAAAGACTACCTTCTTTCTTTGAATGTATTGATCCATTGCACTATGTACTTTTTGCACGGAAGTCACAATATGATTACGCATGTATTATAAAACATTGAGATCAGAGAAAGTGTAGATGATAGAATTTGTGACTTGATTGCGCCATCTTACAAAAAATTACTTTTTTTGCGAAATTAAGAAACAATTGCATAGCTGACGCACTGCCCATTACATTCATTCGTATTTATTTCCTTACAATACAAATAAGACATATAGCTAACTTTAAACAATCTGCAATCGCATCAGAATTTAGAATAAAATTTGATTTATAATGTTATTAAATCATATCTTATAGCATGTTTAAAGTGAGCGTTATTATTAGAAATTTGACGAGATTCGGATTTAATTATATATTTATATAAAACTATAGAAAATCAGTTTTTAAACAATTTTAATCCATTTATTTTTAATTTTCTTGTACTTGGAGAGAGTACATTTTCCATTAAAAAAATTATATAACTTTAATAATTTTTAATCACAAAGTTTTAAATGTCACAGTATTAATCACTTTATCAGGTTGTCTTACAACTTACAGATGTGATGTATCTTATTAGGAATATTCACGATATTTCTATTTTATTGTTCGATACTGTGCAGTAATAAGCTATTACTTGGGACGTGATCGTTTAGTTAAGTAAGCATTTTATGATTACCATATGGGTTTGATTAAATTGTTCAAAAGAGTATGGCAGGCAGGTATGATATTCAAATGGGCAAACGTTAAGATATTCCGTGGAAGGAAAATTACGAAGATTTTACGAAGAAATTACGGAGCTTTAGGCAAAGGTAAACGCATATGACAGTCCCGTTTACCGGAAGTGAAGGTATACCATGTATGTACAATCTCTAAGACTTTCCGATGTTCCTGTAGGATGTTCGTACAAATTCAATTATGTTAAATGACTATATTGGCCAACGAATGGGTCCAAATTTACGAGCAAATGGCAAAATGTCTCGGTCGTTACTCGGAATAATTACTAATTCTCTTGAGACAAGTGATCAGAATGACTCGCCCGAATTTTTTTTCACAGTGCTGATTTGGCTCGATAAACATAGGAAAGGAGTGCCCAACGAACATGCAAATTTGATTTCCGTTCACTTATATAAATGCAAACTTCCCGGCAATCACGCAGCGAGGTAGTTCCCTCTGTATATTGTTTTTAGACTCAACTAGGAAGTGAACGCAAAGCATACTCTTGCTCGGAGAGACAGACGATACATTTTTTTTTGGATACGTCAGAATGAAAGTACGAAACATAACGCTTTCTGTGAAAGGGTTCCGGCCGGAACACTGATCAAAAGACATTCGATTGTGAAAGGTGGCGTGAAACAGCCTTAAAAATGGATAGTAATACTCAAAGATATTCGATATCCGTTAGTAGATAAAATAATAAAAACTTATCACATATATACATTAAGCCAAGTTTGTTACATCCGCTATATTGACGACGAAAGAAAAATTCTGGATAAATTCGGGTTGAATAAATTTACGATTTATGCATATGAATACATATTTTAGTTCCAAATAAAATAAATGTAACAATTGGTGGGAAAAAGGTGCAAAATTAAAAAAATGTTTTTACATTAAAAAATATTTTAATAATTTAATTATTCTTATGCAATTATTTATCATATATTTCACAATATTTATCTACACTTATTAATAAATGCATCAGAATTGTAAATTTGTAATATTTTGCAAAAAAAACAAATTAAAAAATGACAATTACAACATCTGTTCAAAAATATTTAATAATGGAAGTATTATAGTGTTTTTATACGGTGATTTTTTTCAGATTTATTTCCCGGTTAATTATTCACATGGCAAGTTCATCATCCGCGGAAGGAAATGCGTTGCTAATGCTTGGAGAAACTCCGAGGCGACTCTAAAGTGAAGACCACCTCAATTAATGTCCACGGTGAAGCGATACCGCTAATTCGCTCTCATGGAAAATTGGACGAACTTACGGACGCAGAAACTCACGATCTGTCACTCACAGGAGTTTAGGTCCGCAGTCCAGTTCGATTTCAATTGTTCCTCGGTATGTACTAATGGCGCAACGAACGAGGTCTGACCTACAACCTCTGGCATTGGAGAAAGTATGAATTCTCGGTCGTGCTTCTTAAACATGACAGAAATTACGTCGTTTAAATCAATCAATCTGCTTTTTAAACATGACAAAAATTACGTCGTTTAAATCAATCAATCTGCTTGTTGTATCTCCTGCTTCAAATAGTAACAATAAAACCTCAAGTCTTTTTGTTTTCATTATTACATAATAAACGTTTATGTAATATTAGTTCGAAAAATGCTATAGAGAATTAGATAAGAAACAATAGAGTATAAATTGAATATAATAGATATTTGAAATCTACTCTGCCCTAATCTGAAACTTATCTGAAGTTTTTATAAAGTTATGAAGAAGGCATTTGCTAGAGACAATATTATAAATTAATAATAAAACCAATGTACACAGAAATAACATGTAACATTATATATAATACAACATAAAATTGTTTGTGAATTGTCTAATAATGTGTAATTAATAGAAAAAAAGTGAGATACGGATATATGATGGAAGTGCTAATTGAACAAGATAAAAATTTCCTGAATAGAGAGGTAATGGGTCAGAAGATTTCTCATAATAATAGAGAAAGGAAAAGAGAGAGGGAAAGAGAGGAAGAGAGCATTACCGAGGATTCATAATTCTTCTTCGGCGTGGTACGCATTTAAATATAACGAGCATGAGTCAACGAATCCGCTCCGGTAACGTGGAAAAAGGAAGCTAGCGTAGGAAGTTCGCGTCGGGGAAGAAAAGGCTTATGGCGAAAGTGAAGTTCAAAGTCGATTTGCTCTACCGACAATCACCGACGATCGTGCCGCCGCAAAAAGAGGAGCCGCCCGGTTGGTGATTGTATATTAAAGCGCGCCTTCCTGATTCGTATACTGCCCGAGGTTACTTACTCATACGCACGTAGCGTGTGTATCTACAAATGTACCCAATCGATCGGCTTTCCCATAATTGAAGGGAGTTGGTTTCTTCCCGCGGCACGGAGCAACCGCGTTCAATTATAATGTTACTAGCCGATCGTGGCGCACTTTAAAATAATGCACGCGCAAAGTTGTATTTATTGGATGATCGCAGCATGGCAAGAGTGGAATGAAGTAAACTGAGATCTTTTTGCTCAAACAGCTTCTTTTTGCTTCTCAGTTTGCATACCATTAAGATACGACCATTAAGATGATTTAACGGATATTACGGCTTAATACGAGATGCCGGTACTCGGAAATGGTGTGACGAAGTATGCGCAACCGCAATCATCTCAAGTATCATTCCCAAACGTCGAAGTGCTATGACGTTTTTCGTTACGTGTCGCGAGAGAGATCACTCTTCCTGCTTTTACAACGGTCAAGACCACCGTCACGATCGGAGAAAGAAGCAATCTACAAGACCTTCCCTTTCGCTACTACTTTAAATCACTGCCATGCGTTCATGTTCGCCCATCGACGTTTGTGTTCTTTCGTCCGTACATCAGAAAGAAGGCATTGTTGTTGCATAATTTTTTTAAATTTGAAATTTGCTTTGACTTCACGTTTGCCGTCTATCTCCGCTTTGTTGGGGTGTCTCGCAATTAAAATGTATTCTCTACCGCGGCGCCCGCGCCGCGCCGGTCTTTTCACTTCCACCTACCTTAAAGAAATAGAAGATTTGCATTTCTCTTTCGCCATGCTGGTTTTTCCCGCTCGAAGTGCTTCATTATTTCCGTTTTGTTTTTGCAGAAATATAAACTATTGCGCAAAATTATTCCTTGCATAAATTTAAATAAAATTAAAGGAAATATAAGAGGAAGTGAAAAGTGAAATGCAACATTATACATGCAAGATAATATTTCTTGATCTTACTAAGCATATTAAAATCCGGTCGATTCTTAACTAACTTGGCTTAACTACACTGACTACTTTACACTCGGACTCATGTTTTAGAATAGAGGATTTTTAAGAAAATATTTTTTGAAGGGAAATCTGGCCTTTATAAGTTACTTCAGAATTGATTGAACGGAAAACGTCAATTCAACTAATTGTAAGATATACAATCCATTGCGTAAAAAGAAAATAAATGTCTATTCGGTCTCGCACTACTTTATTTTGACATTAGATGGAACCAATCAAGCAACTATTTCGACTCGTGCGTGTTTAAGGAATTATGTAGATTTAACGTTCAGAGAGAATTATTCGAACGGTGAAACTTAATGTGTCGCTTATTACTGTACTGGACTAATCGCAACTGATTTCGTTAGCATACGGCGAACCATTTAGCAAATTAGTGTTTTTATAACATAGTTTTATAATATAGGCATCTTTCTTAGAATATCTAGAAAATGGTCGGTGCTATATATGATCGTAAAAATAACGAGCACGATATTAACGACACGGACCGTCGTCATTATTAATATCTTACTTCAATTTACCACCAGATTTCGAATCGCTGTGGCGTTATTATTTAAATCATTACTACAGTTTTTTGCACGTTGATTTCGCTTTTCACGAAACGACTAATATGTTGGTTGGAAATTCAATTAAGACACAATTTATAACAGTTCTTTAGCAAGTCATAATTTAATATCCGATGAGGTACAATATAGCTGCATAATTAAACTAATATTTCTTAATACAAATGTTTCTATACTAAATATAATTGTCAAATTTTACATGTATAAAATAATTTTTCACAAAATCTAAGTATATAACAGTTAAGTCTTGGGTAAGGAAATGAAACAAAGCTGTCTATTCTATTAATGCAAACGTTTTAATAAATAAATGTCCCACAGTGCTGTAATATAGCATATAGCGCAATATTTTACCTTGCACTGTGTATATATCTTTGATAGGATATACAGATTAAAAAATATGTATTAACAACAAAGAGGAGTCGTATTTCCGAGGGATTAATGCTTAACTGTGTGCACGATGGTCTTGTAGACTGGAATCTTGATCGGAATCGGCTTTTCGACCGGCACGGGCACGTGTTTTACCACATGAAATGGTACCGGCTTCTCGATCTTAATCGGAATTATTTTCTCGACGGGCGTCGGTACCTTTTTCTCGACAGTCTTAAACACTTGCTTCTCCACCTGTAAAGACAAGAGGCTGTTTTCAGTGAGAGATAACTGAGAGTGATTTTTATTGTAACATTCAAGGTAATTATCGCGCAATCACCTCGAATGGTACAGGTTTCGGTACTAGCACATGAACGGGATAAGGTTGCGGGACCGTTTGCACCACCGGATGCGGTACGCTGATTGGGACCTTTTGGATCGTCGGTATTCCTACGTCGGCGCGGATATCATGCAACATAAAAATAAAATAAGTCGCTTGAAAATGTTTAATAAGCAATAAATAGTCTTAAAGCGCCAATGCAAAATTATTATTATTATACATAATAATATCCAAATGTATTGGCGTACATTAATAAAGCGTCACATTTCGTATTACCAATATGTTTAACAATGGGAATGACATTGGCTCCGTGAAGACCGCTGATAGTCGAGTGCCAATCACTAACTTTTATTGGCAAACCTCCCAACAAATCTAAGGAATGACTTTCTAAAATTCAAAACCATTTATCAGCATTTATTCATCAGATCGATATAATATGAGACATTTACATGATAAAGCTGCAGTCATACGTTATAATTATCACACTAAATCCTGGTCACGCTGTTACCTATTGCACAGCTTATACGCATTAGAAAACGCATTTCAGAAATAAATCGTGTAATAGATAGGCAACAAAAAATAAATATTCAAATCTGTACCTCCTAGGCTAAAAGCTCCCAAGTCATGGTGATCTAAGGAAATTTCTCCCAGCGTAAGCCCGCCGCCGCCATGATGCTCAAAGTCCCAATGGGAACTGTAGGAGCAGGCGACGACTCCCAAAAGCACAATCTTAAACATGAAACATCACCAAAATTGTAAAAAAAGAAAACATGATTTATCTCCACTATTAACAGTCTCTAAATTAATGAGAAATTATTCACAGCACAAGTTTCACGAGAATTCATGAGTTTATTTAGTCCAAATAGTTGAAGATACATTGATTATTAAACACGAGATCGTTTACAACGTTTACATCTTATTACCTAATAAAGATGGGCCTTTACGTACAATTTTTTTCATTCCTTAGCTAATGTATCGTCAATGAATAAGTAGTCTACTCTCGGGACAGATTCTTTTGTCGTCACTTTATATACCGCCTACTGAGAAACAAGCAATCCCACTATTCTTTGAAGTAACCCCACCGTGGATGAAATAGATTGCTCGATTGAGGAACTAATCGTTCGCGGTCACCATTACGCGCAAATGTTAGATAACGTCTAATACTCCGTCCATAATTACATATCACTGCTTCACTTTCTTACTGATTGATATATGAATTTTTAGGTATAAATCTAATTTTCTTGTCTTAATTTTGAACGTTGCGTGTATTTTGAATAAATCTTTTATCAAAACTTGCCCTTATTTATCTAACGTTACGTAAGATTAATCGAGAAAAGCTTTATTTAAATAAAGTAATAAAATATCTTTCTCGCGAAATTTTATATTATTATAGAAAAATAATTAAAAACGGAATGTATAGCGCAGCGTTTTTGAAATGCATTGTTATATCTTAAATTTTATAATTTCTAATTATATTTGTAAGAATATACAGAGGTATTGCAATAGTGCTTTCATATTTCTTTTGTAGAGTTTTTATCCCGCAAAAGTGAATACTTCTTTATAAGTCACTTCTTGTCGTTTTCTTGGTTATTTTTTGTTATAAAATACAAGAACGGATTATCTCGTTAGATACAACGATGTTGCCGATGTCATGGATGATTTGTTGCATGCGACCACGATGATCCCGTCCATCGCGGGCAAATCAATCTTGTCTAACATCCACTTTCCGCGGAATTCCCATGCTTTTATCGAAAATCACAGTGAAAGCCTGTCACGAGCACTTTTCGCGCTCTACGACCTGTAGTGGAACGCATATGATGCTAGTTTGATTACCATTACCAACGCAAATTTTCCACAGGTTCTTTTATTTAAAAAATGACTGGATTTTACAGTGAAACAATTACTTCATATTACTCGCGAGTTAAAAGTGTGTACTTGAATCATGCGATAGTTTTTAATAGCTCAAAAGAAAGAAGCAATGAACACGTAATAATTTCAAAAATAAATACCAAGTTGATATATTAAAAAGTAATGTAACAATAAAACAGAATGTAATATATAAATTAGATTATAATTTCTATCAAGAGACACGGTAGTGTTTCGTGCCAAGTGTACATGCAACGAGACACAGCTATAGATCATGTCTGATCTATAGATAGCGAGCCGACGAATTGAGAGACACTTAGATTATCGAATCTCAATAATGACTATACCAATCAAGGTCTGAGTAGGCCAATCGATAGCTCGGGTTTGAATTATATAATATAAGTGTTTTTATTTTTCGTTTATGTGTCTTACAATAGTTTAAACGCGAGCGTGTGCTCACTAAATTAAATAAGGGAACGGCAGGTGGACATTAAACGATTAGATACTAATTAATTAAGTAGAATAGACATTTGTACTATCTATATATTATAATATGTGAATATCAATATGTGAATATGCTGGATTTCAAACTCGGATCATTTATTATTATCGCAAGCAATAAGAGTAATACCCCTTAATTATATGTATTTATATCTGGTTATTTTAATTTATTCCAGAGCATTTTCTCACGCAAGATAGTAAAAATCGTCTCGGCGACAGACTTTCACCAAATAAGAACAACGAGAGTGTTTAGTTTTGTAAACATTTTATTTAAAAACGCAACAGAATAACAAAATGTTTAAAAAAGTGGCTCAACAACGCGCCGGTCGCACCGACGCTTACAAATGCGCATATATACAAAAAATAAATCCATGTCTCAAATAATGCTCGACCAACAGAGCGAACATGGACTGTTTTTCGTGAACTTTCTCCTTATTGGCGGCGAGTAATGCTATGAGGATTAGGATGGGTAAACATGTCATGTCAGTCAGTTTGGTCAGTTCAAGTCAATCGATCCTTACACAATTTCCTCAAGTTAACGTACTATCTTGTAAGTTTCGATAAAACAGATAGTAGCTATTGTGGCTGAATTAACTGAGCAATTCGAGCACTTTATAAATTATGTAACGTAGTTATATTTTTCAATGATAGCGTTATTTTCCAGCAAATCTCGGGCTGCTGTAGTAGCTTCGTCGCGGATGTGAAAAAGAAAATATTTTTATACCGAGCAGGCACCCTCTCGCTCTTTCGATCACACACACAAACTTATAATCTCTACTTATAACATCCACAAATCTTTTGACGTGCTTTGATAAAATTCGCTCAGTTGAGAGATGTAGATTGCTAAGGATCCCTTCTAGGCTGCATGTACCGCGTTCTTCCCAATCCATGGAAATCCTTTACGCCGCAGGCACGCTTTAATGATGCTTCTTCGCATGATGGTAAATGGTTTTGTAAACGGGAATTCTGATGGGATACGGCTTTATGACTGGAACGGGGATGTGTTTCTCGATTGTGATAGGAACCGGCTTCTCAATGGGTACTGGTATGTGCTTCTCCACAGGATAAGGCACCTTCTTCTCTACCGGAACCGCTATCGTTTTTATAACTTGTATGGGAATGTGCTTCGGTACGGGAACATGAACGGGATAAGGTTGTGGAACACCAACTGCTACCGGATGAGGCACAGCTATCGGCACTGATTTCGGGACCGGTATACCTGAAAGAAAATGATTCGAGAGAGGATAAAAGTGTGTCTTAAGACTAGAAATGGCAAAGAAAGTAAAAAGAGTAAGTACTTGAAGTTCTTTAACCTGTTGAAATTTATGCTGACGAAGAAAATAATATCCATGTACCAAGTTTTCTTTTGTATACATAGTATGAGAAAATAACTGACCAAAGACTCTAATTTTCTGGCTACATGTGTATAAAAAAATAGCAGCAAGCTATGACTTCCGCTGCTGATGCATAAATAATCAATAATAGTAATAATTATGGACTCAAAATTTATTTTCCATAATTATTAATGAAGAGACGATTTTTTTATAGCACCGTAATTGCTAGTCCCATGTCTTTCAAGTACAGGTCACAGTCCAGAGGAAGATATATAATAGTACGTTACCGATGTGTTTGTAGACTGGTACCGCTACGGGCTTTGTTACTTCGACGTGTTCAGACACAGGAACACTGTGAACATAATTATGCCCGCTGTCCAGCGAGACTCCGTGGCCGCCATCGTCACCGCCGTGACCATTGTCATATCCACCGCCGGAAGAGAAATCTTGATGACCGCCGTCGAGACCACCACCGGACTCTAAATGCCCGCCGGAGGAACCATCATCGAAACTACCACCACCCCCATGGCCACCTCCGAGATCATCACCTCCGTAGCCACCCCCGTAGTCGCCCCCGTAGCTACTACTTCCGTAACCACTGCTTCCGGAAGTACCGGCGATCTCCTGATCAGATCGATCGATCGCAAAGTGGCCGCTAAATAACTGCATCATGTAGTGTCTTCCATCTTGGTCCACGATCACTGGCGTGGCCGCGGCCAAGGACACCAGAGAAAGCAGCACCTACAAATAGAACATTTAAAAAATGGAAAGTGCGATAATAACTCGCAAAAGTCATATCGTGTAACAATACCTACACATATACATTTTAAAAATTTTTTTCTCTAATTAATTTAATCTTCGCACAATTTACATGTACATTAAATGTTGAGAATATTATCTGTGCTGTGATAAGATTATTAAAGCTTAAAAATTGCAAATTAATGTTCACGTGCGAGAAGATTAACGCGATTTTAATAAGGAGTGTCTAAATAGATTTTTGGCCCGACTTCAATCCGACGACTTAGACTTGTCATATTTTAAATTGCGTTATCTATGATTCGGCAATTTACACTCGGTACTTACGATTCCACTCATCCTCTCACGTGTTTTTATTAGTGCGCTTCAAGTGTTGCTTGTAGCGCAAGTCTCTCGAATCGACTGATACATCTTCGGCCATTTCTCGTCTTAATATACCGCGGGGCCTTTCACTGTAGACGATGTGATTTCGTCTCGCTTCGTACTGCGGTGAATTATACCCGGCCGGTGCAATTGTTTCACTGCAGTCTACTAGCCGTGCGCGTGAAAATAATTGACCGTGTCCTCGCGGCCTTCACATTGACAACGAATCGGACATTTCCTATTCCGTTGTACGGGTGAGCGTCTACGAACGCGGATTTCCACGTTCACTGGGTTTACTGCCTACAACTTCACCGTTGCGCCAACATTTCATATGGAGAAGTCGCTGAATTTGCACGTCGTTCGTCGCGAGATCGTCTGTCTCCACCGTTCATTTAATTATTCTAATTCGACGTTTTAAACCGATTGCTTTTATTATCGCTTCTCATCGCACTATTAATACACCACGAAAAGGATGTCTTCCGTTTTTGCCGGAACATATATTTATTCTGATTTCTTTTAGTACTTATTTAATTTTCCCATGAGTTTATATTGATTACTATTTGACAAACACAGTAGTTAGTTAATATTATAACTAAATCGTTATTACATTTAACAAAATAAATAATAAGACAAACATTTAAAAAATATTTTTCTTAAAAGCTGTTGCAATATATAAAATTTTTAATTTGCATGTTATATGCTTATACAACAAAAGTTAAATGTGATGTAAAAGATATAGTAAGATAATTAGAATAAAATAATTATTTATATTTAATATAATGAAAAGAAGTTAATATGATTTACGCACGTTTTGTTCTTCCTTTCTCCTTCTTTAGCCTCATTATCTCTAGTAAAACTGATAAACATCTTATGTGACAAATAGCGATTTAATCACGAAACGCGAGAGACTAATTTTAGTGCACGCATATAAACTTTAGCTACCTATGTGTGAAGAGAGCATAACGAATGTGTGAACAGTGTCTCCAGGTACTTCGTGTACTAATTTTTTGTTATTATGATAATTAGCAAGAAAACATAGCACCTAGCGAACTGATGCGTGCCGTTCCTGATTCGTGGAATTTCCCTTTAAACTTTCAAAAGTCTACCAGGATACGATCTTGGTAGTATTTCCTTCGGGAAAGAGAAATAGGATTTGATTTTTTTTTTAAGATAAAACGTAAGAATTTTAATATCAATTTATCAAAATTATTATTATGTACCATAATCATGCATGATTTTCAATGCAAAATGACGATTAAATTATTTGTGTATTATTAAAAAGAGATGGATATGAAAGGACAAAATTAATAAAAGCATAAAATGAATACTTTCATACTTTGGCTCCCTCGAGCTTGGAAAGGAAATATAATTGCTGGCTTAACTGAGCTGTGACCACTTCCGAAGAATCTAAAATGAATTACAGTTCATACAATAATAAATCAAACAAGTTGCTTAAAGGCATAAGTAAAGATATATTACAAAAGTTTCCGGGAAGTGATCTGAAATCAATAGTTAATGCTTTAATTATTAATTTTTATAGTTTATTACAATCTCGTATGATCACATGTCCGTGAGAATTACATGTACGGAAATGAAAGGAAGTGAAGGTCCACTATAACTTACATTACACTACATATATATATCCTATAGTTTATACACATGATATATATAATTTTTCTATACATAATATATATCTCTGAGTAATTTATCATCTCTTTTATCATTTTTACGTTTAATACATAAAAATATATTTGCCTAATAATTACAGATTAAGCTATTTGCATATATTTTTTCATCTAAAATGTCATTTACATTTATTTCTTAATCTATAGTATCTGGTTCTTAAATATCTGTATGTACATTTCTTTTAAAATTATTATGCTCATATCTATTAAAGTCTTGTGAGATAATAACTAAAGATATATAGGCCGGTATTCATAGTCGGTTCTTATATTTAAGTCCGTCTTAAGTACAATCTTAAGATGTCATTAACCAATCACAGAGCCGTATTAGCATCTTAAGATATTACTTAAGACGGTCTTGAAGTAAGATCTGATTATGAATACCGGCCATATAAATTTATTTATGTTATTAATAATTCTTTTTATGTAGTAGTAATTTATGTAATAGTAAATTTGAAATGTTTGATAAATAAATAATTTTATATTAATTTTTGGAAACTACAATCTAATTAATTATGCTCTGTTTGGGGATGTAGATTCTTATTAACTCATTATCATTATCATCATTTTATTACATGTTATCTTATCTCGCAAACAGGATAATAACAGTAAATGATATTACACATAGTACAAAAAGGTCTCTTTATTAAATAACATTATTATTTGGTAACAATGAACAAAGCACGCCAACAAGTATCTATAAATACAATAACGGCGTTAACGGAAGACAGGCTAGGAAAAGAATATTGTTCTTTCGACATGTTATAAAGAAATATATCGACGGATCTTGACGGCAAGGCTCGTAACTCAAGAAAAACGAGTTTGCTGTATCGCTATTTAATGTCATCCGGCTTCACGGGAAGATGTTTCACGAATCAACAGTTATTTGTGTCGCTGGAATCTCGTCTAATAATTATAGCTTAACTTTTTCTTAATATATAGCCTCCTGCGACCGCGTTTCCTCGGTTTTCTTGGTTTTCTTCGGTGGTAAATATGCTTGTAGACCGGTATGTGAATCGGATAAAGCTTTTCCACTGGAATGGGCACATGCTTCTCGACAGTTACTGGCACCGCCTTTACCACAGGCACCGGTATAATTTTCTCCACCGTATATGGTATCTTCTTCTCGACTGGAATTGCGATGGTTTTCACGACCGGCACGGCGATCGGCTGGGCGACCGGCACGTGGACGGGATAGGGTTGCGCAACACCTATCGCCATAGGATGCGGCACGGGTATCGTAACAGGCTGTGCTACTGGAACTCCTATAGTTTGAGGAAACGTGATAATTTACTTTGTGTTTTTTTTTCCTGTCCTGTGTGGTCTTTCGAGCGTCGAAGTCAAGAGAAAAATCAATATTTTTTGATTTGGTATTTTCAGATAAACCATATAATAAGAATTTTTTACTCTATCGAAAATTAAAACCTAGATTCGAGTAACTAAAAAGATGTGAAATGTTTATTAATCTTAATCATTGTAACGATGTAAAATAATAAAAAAAGTAAAACGTTAGATAGAAAAAGATCACGTTATTTTCTATAAAGTAAAATTAATTAATCTTCTCAATAATCTCAATATATTTACCATTATGTAATGATACTGACTTAATACACTTTATATGCTTGCTATCATTTACGGTTGCCGAGATATAAGCGTTTAATGAAAATGATGAATGGCGAGGCGCACGATTCTTTTGGCCAGCTCGCGCTTTTATTGCTTTAATGAACAAAAGTATATAATTGCGAGTAATATAATTGAGCAATACCAATATGGCAAAGTACCAAGTACAAAGTCTTTTTTTAATCATTTTTCTATCATTTACGGTTGCCGAGATATAAGCGTTTAATGAAAGTCAGAAATCATTTGGCGCCCGATCTTTACGGCACGCGCGCGCTTTATCGCTTTAATAAACGAAAGTACATAATTGCGAGTAATATAATTGAGTAATACCAATAGGGCAAAGTATAAAGTACAAAGTCTTTTTTAAATCATCTTTCTATCATTTACGGTTGTCGAGATATAAGCGTTTTATGAAAGTCAGAAATCATTTGGCGCCCGATCTTTACGGCACGCGCGCGCTTTATTGCTTTAATAAACGAAAGTACATAATTGTGAGTAATATAATTGAGTAATACCAATAGGGCAAAGCATAAAGTACAAAGTCTTTTTTAAATCATCTTTCTATCATTTACGGTTGCCGAGATATAAGCGTTTTATGGAAGTCAGAAATCATTTGACGCCCGATCTTTACGCACGCGCGCGCTTTATTATATTAAATAAACAGAAGGACGTAATTGTTAGTAACAAAATCGAGATATTCCAATAGCGCAGAGTATAAACTAAACAGTCCTTTTTGAATCATCTCTATGTCTTGGGTGGTTGCCCAGATATTTGCGATAAACGATAGGGAAGATTTTTTTTCTCGCGCCAAGCCAGCGACGCATGTGGCCTTGACCTACTTGAGCGGCGGGCGGTTGTCACGAGCTGTACATTGACCTACTTTCTAAATTGACCTTGACCTAGATCGCCGAGTCCGGGAATGCCGGCACGCGGCGTGTGTGTGTGTGTGTGTGTGTGTGTGTGTGTGTGTGTACACGGCAACGTCTATCCGTAAAATTCATAAATATTTCGATGTACTTGCTAACTGATTTTTAAAGGTTTATTTTAAGTAGCGAGAGGCCTGCTTCCAAAGCAGCGTCGTTTACGCTGTCACAGCTTTCTCCCTAATGTGAGATGTATTATTAATGATATTGCAATCACATTAGCGCTAATTACAATATTTTATGTCGTTTTTGAATAATGTTTATATCTGTGGTGGTTGCAGAGATACATAGAATTTATTTGTGGCGGTCAGCTGTCCACCACAAGCGCGCGACGGTACGCGCGCGGCGCGGGCAGTATGACCGTCAAAGGCTGCGTTCGGAAACGTCACCCGGGTACACAGGGTATACTCCCTTCTCCTTCTAACTCGCTGAGATAGAAAGAGAAGGGAGTATACTCGTGTGCACTCGGATGGCGTTTCCGAACGCAGCCATACTATGACGGGAGGCGCGCGGCGCGGGCGGTAGCACGGTATCGATCGATGAGAGAGTTCGGCGCGCGCCCGCTACGCGGCGCATCGCCGGTACCCTTGCTCGTAAGGAAGGTTCACCTGATATCCTACCCCACATTATTAATCGTTGGCTAGCATTATGCAACAATATTCTGAGACTTTTTATCGTTTAATCTTGTTTGAGAGAGCATACTTTGCATTAAAGGATACATAGCAATGATAAGATGAATGTATTTCTCGAGATTTGTTTAAGTGTCGTTTGTCACATTTCGAGGCTCCGATTTTCTCGCCGAGCGAACAGCCACGGCATTCGTAGCTCCTTTTTCTCGTTGCCTAGCATTATGCAACAACATTCTATAACCTTTTATCGTTTAATCTTGTTCGAGAGAGCATGCCTTACATTAAAGGATAGATAACAATGATAAAATGAACGCATTTCTCGAGATTTCTTTAGTGTCATTTGTCGTATTTTCGGCGCGCCGCGCCGACTTTCTCGCCGAGTAAAAACAACAGTACCTCCTTTCTCTCGTTGACTATATAGCATTATAAAACAACATTCTAAAATCTTTTATCATTTAATCTTGTTCGAGAAAGCATGCCTCCCATTAAAGGACAGATAACAATGATAAAATTAACGTATTTCTTGACATTAGTCCTGCATGGCTGTTGCTCGTCACATTTCGGACCTTCTATCTTCTCGAGCACGAGCGACGAAACTCGTAGTTTCCTTTTTTTCGTTGACTAGCATTATGCAAAGGCATTCTATAACTCTTTATCGTCTAATCTTGTACGAGAGAGCATGCCTCACATTAAAGGACACACTGCAGCAATGATAAGATGAACGTATATTTATCGAGATTTGTTTAGTATCATTTGTCGCATTTTCGGCGCGCCGAATTTCTCGCCGAGTAAAAACAACGGTAGCGTTGTCGTGCACGCCGCGCGCCGGCATTTCCGGACTCGGCGATCTAGGTCAAGGCCAATTTAGAAAGTAGGTCAATGTACAGCACGTGACAAAAGTGTCCCGCCGCCCGCGCCCGCCGCTCAAGTAGGTCAAGGCCATATGTGTCGCTGGCTTGGCACGAGAAAGTTTTCCCTATCGTTTATCGCAAATATCTGGGCTACCACCCAATATATAGAGATGATTCGAAAAGGACTGTTTAGTTTATACTCTGCGCTATTAGAATATCTCGATTTTGTTACTAACAATTACGTCCTTCCGTTTATTTAACATGATAAAGCGCGCGCGTGCCGTAATAATCGGGCGCCAAATAATTTATGAAAGTCAGAAATTAGAGAAATTAGAAAGATGATTAAAGAAAGACTTTGTACTTTATACTTTGCCCTATTGGTATTACTCAATTATATTACTCGCAATTATATGTACTTTCGTTTATTAAAGCAATAAAGCGCGAGCTGGCCAAAAGAATCGTACGCCTGTGTGCGCCTCGCCATTCATCATTTTCATTAAACGTTTATATCTCGGCAACCGCAAACGATAGAAAGATGATTTAACTAGCACTCGTTAGTTTGAAATCTGCCCTATTGGAATTAGTCATTATTAATACGGGCAATTTTACAGTTTCAATTACTAAGACGAGAAAGTGCGCAAGATCTTAACGAAACGTGCGCCGAGCGACTTTTTATTTTCATTAAACACTTATCGTATATGTATATTTCGGCAGTCATAAATGATATATAGAAAAATGATAGAAAAACACAACAAAATGGTTTTTTCTCGTTTATAATGTTTTTTTTTAAAGCTGATTTCATGGATTTTTGTTATGTATTTTAATGCCGACGGGCTGCATTGGACGATAAAATCGGAGTTCCGAAATACGAATGAATCTCGAGAAATAAGTTTATTTTAACATTGTTATGTGTCCTTTAATGTAAGACCTGCCCTCTCAGATGTAATCAAACACTAAAGAGTTTTAAAATGCTGCTGCATAATGCTAGCCCAACGAGAAAAAGTAGCCACATGCCATCGGGCGGTTCTTGGTGAGAGAGTCGAAGCTCGATCTGAAATGTGACGAATGACTGGAAATATCTCGAGAAATATGTTTATTTATCATTGTAATGTATTCTTTAATACGAGGCATGCTCTTTCAGATGTAATTAGACGTTAAAGAGTTTTAAAATGCTGCTGCATAATGCTAGCCAACGAGAAAAATGTAGCTGCGAATGCCGACTGATGGCGTTGGACGATAAATTCGAAGCTCCGAAATTATTACGCTTAACGCTGCACGCCTTAAAGCTGTCGGCTTTCACAGCTATCTTTTTCTCGTTGGCTAGCATTATGCAACAGCAGTTTATAATTATTTATC
Source organism: Temnothorax nylanderi (assembly GCF_030848795.1). Lineage (NCBI taxonomy): Eukaryota > Metazoa > Arthropoda > Insecta > Hymenoptera > Formicidae > Temnothorax > Temnothorax nylanderi. The sequence continues at coordinate 30,241 of NW_027249148.1, read as the reverse complement.
GTTTAATCACATTCGAGATAGCATACCTCGTATTAAAGAATACATTACAATGTTAAAATAAACGTATTTCTCGAGATATGTCGTGTCGTTTGTCACATTTCAGAGCTTCTACTTTCTCAGAGCCGCCAGACGGCATTCGTGGCTATAATCACATTTCTCGTTGGCTATAGCATTAAGCAACAGCATTCTAAAACGTTTTATCGTTTAATGTTGTTCGAGAGAGCATACTTCGCATTAAGGGACACATAAAAATGATGAGATGAATGTATTTCTCAAGATTTGTTTTGTGTCGTTTGTAACATTTCGGACCGTCTACCTTCCCACCGAGCACGAGCGACGGCATTCGTAGCTCCTTTTTCTCGTTGGCTAGCATTATGCAACAGCATTCTATAACTCTTTTTCGTCTAATTTTGTTCGAGAGAGCATGCCTCACATTAAAGGATACATAACAATGATGAGATGAATGTATTTCTCGAGATTTGTTTTGTGTCGTTTGTGTCACATTTCGACGCTCTGACTCTCGCGCCGAGTGAACTACAACGGCATTGATCGTAGCTCCTTTTTCTCGTTGGATAGCATTATGCAACAGCATTCTATAACTCTTTTTCGTCTAATTTTGTTCGAGAGAGCATGCCTCACATTAAAGGATACATAACAATGATGAGATGAATGTATTTCTCGAGATTTGTTTTGTGTCGTTTGTGTCACATTTCGACGCTCTGACTCTCGCGCCGAGTGAACTACAACGGCATTGATCGTAGCTCCTTTTTCTCGTTGGATAGCATTATGCAACAGCATTCTATAACTCTTTTTCGTCTAATTTTGTTCGAGAGAGCATGCCTCACATTAAAGGATACATAACAATGATGAGATGAATGTATTTCTCGAGATTTGTTTTGTGTCGTTTGTGTCACATTTCGACGCTCTGACTCTCGCGCCGAGTGAACTACAACGGCATTGATCGTAGCTCCTTTTTCTCGTTGGATAGCATTATGCAACAGCATTCTATAACTCTTTATCGTCTAATATTGTTCGAGAGAGTATGCTTCGCATTAAGGGACACATAACGATATTAAAATAAACGTATTTCTCGAGATATTCAGTCGGTGTCGCGTATTCGAAGGTCGGAGCTCTGAAATACGATACGCGACACCGACTGAATCTCGAGAAATAAGTTTAGTTTAATATTGTTATGTGTCCTTTAATGCGAAGCATACTCTCTCGAACAATATTAGACGATAAAGAGTTTTAGAATGCTGTTGCATAATGCTAGCCAACAAGAAATGTGTAGCCACGAATGCCGTCCGGCGGCTCTCGGTGAGAAAGTCGAAGCTCTGAAATGTTTTACGAACGACACGACATATCTCGAGAAATACATTTATTTTAACATTAATGTTAAAATAAATGTATTTCTCGAGATATGTCATATGTCCATTGCAGTGTCGTTCGTCGCATTTCGGAGTTTCTACCTTTCCGCCGAGCACGAGCACCGCATTCGCAGTTTCAGTTTTTCATACATATACATATGTATACAAAAAAAGTAATTAATAAAAACATTACTAATTTGACAAACAATACATATTAATATTTAATTATTGTTACATAATAGCGAAAAGTATATTATGCATTCGTTAAGACGCTTAAAAGATCATACAAATTATGAAAAGAATTTTAGGTTATGAGGAAAGCGAGAATCTCGAGTTTGGAGCCGTCCGTAATTCCTGAGAAATCGCTCCTGTTACGCGGGAAGCATGTTGAGCGAGGAGGTTGCAGTAGGTATTCGAACAGCGGCACGCCTGCCCCCACTTATTACCCATCGCTATTGGAACGACGCGCGGCGGCCATCGCGCGGATGTCCAGCCTACGGCCAATCAGATCGCTGGCAGGTATGCATAGAAGGGGCAGTAGGTTCCGTGCTCTGACCAATGACCGCGACGATACGAGGAGGCAATGTGGGGAGGCGACACCCTCGCTCGGAATATATCTACGACGACCTCCTTGCCTCAGATGCTTTGCTGATACATCAGGAGTAATTTTCTGAGATTTCGGACGGTGTAAAACCCGAGTTTCGCCTATCTTATCATCCGACTTTATTCTTCTATTAACTTTTATTGTCTTCTAACGTCTCTACGAATGCATAATTAAATTCTCGCTATTGTTTAATTATATCTAGGATTGTAATATTGTACGTATTAAGGTAGTTCTCCGGTCCTTGTACTAGAGAAAATCGATTTTCTCTAGATTTTCTTGAAACTGTGAATATACGTTAATTTAGGTGTGCTTTATGCGTGGTATAAACTTCAGTACCTCTTGCGGTATAAAAAATCAAGATGCTGAGCCTCAAAGTTTCAACTTTTACTAAATTTTGGTAAAAATTGAAACTTTGGAGGCTCAGTATCTCGATTTTTATACCGCAAGAGGTACTGAAGTTTATACCACGCATAAAGCACACCTAAAATAACGTATATTCACAGTTTCAAGAAAATCTATATAGAGAAAATCGATTTTCTCTAGTATAACAAGGACCGGAGAACTACCTTAAGTAATCTAATGATAAATATGATCAATATTAAGTGTCCTTTAATGCGAGACATGTTTTCTCGAATAATATTAAGTGATAAAAAGTTTTAAAATGCTGTTACAAAATGGCGATCGACGAAAATGGTGGAATTCCGAAAGGCGACGGGCTCGACACTGAACGATTCTTGAGAAATATCTTTGTGTTAACGACTCTCGTCGACCACTTTTTTACAGCGCATTCTAAAACTTTTTATCGTTTAATACTTTTCAAGAAAGCATGCTTTGCATTATAAAATAACTCAACGTTTCTTATTATTTAATTCATTACCACAGTTTGCAAAATCTTACCGATATTCTTTATAACCGGCACTGCCACCGGCTTCGTGACTTCCACATGCTCACTGATCGACACAGGTTGAGTAATTGTATGCTGATAATTATTGTCCTTAGATCCTGAGTCTATGTGAAAATCGCCATCATTTCCGAAGGAGAAATGTGATCCTGGAGAAAAATCTTGATGAATGTTTAAGTTCTGGCCACTGGAATCGTAATTCGTCTGATCACTGGATCCGAAATTAGATTGTCTATCAAAATTAAAGCAGTAATTAGAAGTTGCAACACAATGAAACGTACAACGTTAAGAAGTAATGAATATGACTATCAAATCTCTTTATTTTGCTCTTACTTACGCCCATCCAGAATCACTCTCTGAGAAACTATTAGCGAACGCTGTTTTAATTATTAATAAACATAGAGTGAGTACCTGGAACAATAGAATTAATAACTTTTTATTTTAATCATAATCTCAATTTTTAATACAACATATTTTCTCGTGAATTTTTATTATAAAGAAATATAAAGAGAAAATTTATAAATTATAAGAAATTTTATTTATTAACAAAGCTCTGTTTATCTATAAAGGACATGAAATAATTGCTCGCCTTCTTATAAAATTTTAATAAATATGTATAAAAGTGAAAGTCAATGAAATAAATTTTAAATATACAGTCTTTTTTTTGTAAATTAATCTTTAATATATTAATATACTATTTTATTAATAAAACAATTTTTGCGGGTTAGATATTAAGTAATTCTAAATTGTCTAAGATTTGAGCAATATAAGTTTAAATATATCATCTCTTCCCTACAGATTCTCAATTACAACTACTCGATGACATAAATGTGTGAACGAAGCAGCGAAACGCAAGAAACATCTTATATTATTCGTGAGCGGACACTTAGAAAAACATGCATTCGTCAACATGCCCTTTCTTCCCTCCGAGGAAAGTGCTGCTGGCGACGCGTCGGACTCGACATCATCGCTCTTGCGCCCCACAAAATATCCGGAATCTACGAGAGCATGCAGCGCTATATTGTATCGCGTACGGAAAGTATAGAAATATATCGACGATCACTTTCCATCGTCCATTGTTCGTCGTAAAACCGGAACTCGCTCGCGAGCGGAGTCGGGCGAGGAACCTGGCCGCGCGGGCGCCACGAATCTCCGCTTCCGCGATTTCCACGCGACTCGCGTCACGGTCCGCGGAACCCCTATACGTTCTTTTTTCTACTTACTGGGGGTAGATGGATCATTTTTCAGAACACGTCGCGAGGAGAGGATACACAAGCGTGAACGAGAGACAACGATACTGCGGATTGACTCCGATAGACCGTTCGTTCTTATACGTGACACTTTCTCCCTCCTCCCCTGTTCATCCGATGGATAGCTGATGGTTTCCCGTGGAAACTCGTATGTACGCACTTACATCTGATTAGCAAATTGGAAACGAGTGTAGCTCGAACATACTAGTTAGAATTACTAGATCGAAACTGCGAGTCTATTCAACCGAAGTAAGAACGTGTTTTTAATCTGATCGTGACGCTGCGATGCTGCGAGATGCTACCAGCGATTCTCAATCGAAACGCCGCATTTATTGCAATATACGATATTTGCTGTTGGTACACTGTTAAATTTATAGTCAAATACTTAATTTGAGTCATTCCTACAGGTCGCCGCTGCTCCTATTCAATACGTCGTTAATTTAACTAAAATATAATGTTAATTAAACTAAACCAATGGAGTTGAAATAACACTGTTTTGTATTAAAATAATAAATTTCGACACATATGGTAGTTAAAAATAACAAAATGTTATTTAATTCAAAAGGTATTAAATTTCATCCTTTAACATTTAACAGTGTACGGACGAATAATAAACATTATATTTGATAATATTACAAAGCAGTAAAAACATTAACGTTCAAATCAGGTTCATCTTTACTAAGCGATGATTAATATAGGTACTGATAATTAACATGAAGAAAATAACGCATTCGTTATTTCCATTGACAAACGAACGCGTTGAAAACCCGCATGAACTGATCTTACACGTGCTAGTAAAAGTATTGAAAGTGATTTCCTTTTCGTTAAATGTGTTCTTCTTGTTTATCGCGCAGTGCAGTGAAATGGAAATATCTATAATGCACACTGATTTTCTGCAATAAAGTTCTGCGCACTGATGTGCATTTAAATTCTCCTATTTCGCAATATACAAACGAAGGAGAAATCATTTCTGTCCACTGGAGTGATTACGGAGTTAATATACGTTTTGTAATATATGTTATATTGCAGTGTAACTATGTCAATCTTTGATTTAACTACGAGAAAGTATCGTTAACCGATATCTTGGAATGAATAATATTATAATATACGTTTGGTCCCTCCCCCGAGATATCCTGCGCGCATAACAAAATTAGTTATTTTAGATCTTATTTACGGTAGAAAGGATTTACTATATATATATTTATCGCGCTAAATTTATCGCATTACCCTACATACTAAAAGAAATCTGCGAGACAGGTATAATCTTAAAACTTGAAGGATAGGTTTATCAGAGTGATCTTGCCGTACGGAAGAAACCTAAAAGAAGAAAGAAACCTACATTTTGACGTAAAATTATTAGTATCATTACACGAGATCGAGATTGAGACTGAATTACATGTCATTTTTTTTTTAAATATGCAACATATAATGTCAGCCTTGTTGTTTACTTAGAGACATTAATAACCGTGCGCCAGGAGTATCGCCTGACCGTACGCTAATACGGGATATTAAAAAATCAGGTTACAGCTAGGTTCCAGTGAGAGTGGCTGATGTGCGAGCGTAAGAAAGGAAAGCAAATAAAACTGGGTGAAGGAGAAGTTCGTGGAAAAAAAGCGACGGAAAAAGACGCGACCAAAGAGAGCATTATCCGGTGTGAAAGGATCTCTCGATCTCGTTGTAAAGGCGGCGCGGGCGCGGCGTCTGAGAATTGCGTTTACCGCGGTAATGCGGCGGTATAGAACGGATGATTGACTGCGTTTAACGATAATCGAGCTGCTGTGTTCATTGATGCCTAAAAGTTGCGTGGCCTTCCAAGCTGCATCATCATCGCTCCTTAACGTGCGAACACTTGCTCGAAGTAAACAAGCGAAAACCTGCGACGCTTTCCACGCCATTTAAATCCAAATTTTAATTTTACAGACAATTATGTATCCAAGACAGCCCACCGCATTTAATTAGGTGCAACTTATATTTAAAAAATAAAAATATTTACATATTGAACATCGATATCTCTGCATAACGGTTTCGCAAACGAGTTTACTATATGTATTTAATTTATTCAGTTATTTATTGCGTACATGCGTCTAGTTATCGGCTATATATCTTATTAATAATTATAAGTTTAATTGATAATAATTATAAATTGATATAGGTGTGTATAATTACACATTTATTTAGATTGTTATTTTGTATCTTTTCTTTGCATATTGTCAAACAAAAAATTTGTATCCATTGATTTATATCTTTTAATACTCAATATCTAATTAATAGAAATTTTGATAAAAATACAATATGAGATTTTATAGGTATAAAATGTATAAATAATTCCATTTTTTTAAATTTTATAATTTTTAATTTTGAATATGTGTGTATCATCCGGCAGTATTAATTTCTAATTTCGGACATATATGATCCGGCAGGATTAATGATGAGAGTTATAAATATAAATTTCTCTCTGACATATCCATCATGTTTCCGTTCAGTACGCTGCATGTGTCTCTCTTTTCCTGTTCTTCGAAACCATCATTAATACTGCCAAGTCATATTTGCACCAAGGACTTGTCCGCACGGTCCAGTCTTTTTCGGGACTTTGAAAGAAATGATCTATTGTCCTTACAAATGGACAAGGGTGAGGGCATAGCAATCCAGGGAGTGCAGAAAGAGTGACTTTGATCGAACGACTTTCTTCCGCGTCTGGGATAATAGGACTGTAGCGTAAAGGGGTAACGGACGATACGCGAGGAAGAGACAGGATGACTAAGAAAGGAAGAGGCGAGTGAAAGGATCTCGGGTTCTACGTTCGCCGGGTGTGCATGGTCGTAGATTTGGCGCTGACGACTACGCCCAGATACTTAATGGCGGAATAGAGGACGTTGGCACTTAATCTCGGCGTCACGTCTCACGTAACTGAACATTCTGACCTCACTCCCATTGTCTGCCGATTCTCTCGGAAGGGTTACCGGACTTTCACTCTCTTCTTCCTACAAAGAGACAATCTCGGCAATGGAAATGAATTGGAAATTTAAAAAGCAAATTTGTAGTCTGAAGCGTGAAGTGCTCTAAAGAGTGAAATAATCGCTATATAGTTTTAAATTTAAATACTTGTTAAATTCCTGAGTAGATCAATATAATCAAGCATTCTATGCTTAGAATAACGTCAAGTTGCCGATTAGTTACATGTTTAATTATTTTAATACAGTTTTCGTATAATTTTTCTGACTAATATGTTATGCACACAGATGCACATATATAAATACATTGACATAAGACTTTGAGTTTAAATCCAAATTTTTGAATATTGTAATCCGTCAAATTATATTCTATAATGTATAATAATTGTTAAACAATAATCAATCGATGAATGTGACACGAGGATTAGATAATTTATTTTATGGCAATCTGTTTTAATGAAAGAGAAAGATTCTCATCGTGATAAACGAGAGTTTTCCTCGTCGCCGTTTTTCAGAATGCACATTTGTTAACAAAGGATTCTTCAGATTTTCCACAAAAAAACTGCACATGCCTGGTTAATTAATAATGGTACCAGATATATTGTTTCTATCAGAAGAACGCAATACTTTCCAAGACTTAATGGTTCGATATTTTCGTCATTGTTGCTTCATTATTAACACTTTACAGTTACTCCTCTATCCATATATTGACTTCTTTTGCAAAGTAATGATTTTTAAAAATCATGATTATAGATAAATAGGGCGCGTAATTTAATAAAGTATATCTATTTATTTAAATTATTCAATAAGTTTTACTTAATTATTAATGCAAGAATCATGATACATTCTCTAGAAGCATATTCTTTTTTATGGTATTAAAATTAAAGAAAAAAAGTTATAATTGCAATTAACAAAACAGAAGTGAGTTATTTAAAAAATTAATTTAGCGAAAACAATAGTATAAAATTAGATAATAAAAGAATCTAAAATTTATTATTAATAGAACATAAAAACAGAGGTAAAATAAGCGATTTCTTAAAATACATATTTCTTTATTTAGTTTACCACATAATATAAGAAACTTCTTCACCTTCTTTGTAACTAGTACAATCTTTTGCCAGCCGATGATAAACCAAGTAAAGGACTTCGTGTAACGGTAACGATAACGTTAAGAAATAAGAATAATGTAATAATTCTTAGCTATATCATTATTAATAATAGTTTTAAAATGCTGATACATGCGAACTCTAAGTAAATTATATTTTACAAGCTTATTTATAAAACTTGCAAAAATAAAATTACTAATACAAGTGGCTCTACCAACCGCTGATAATATTTTATTGAAAATTTATTATTTAACTTAAATAATGTTTTTATTATAAGCAATTAAAACAAAAACAATTTTATTTTCAATTTTTATTGTAATTTGCGCATAAAATATTGCAAATAAAAAATATTTTATAACAAAAATTAATAAAGTAACATTTTCTTTCATTCTGAATAACGAAATTATTTCAAAAGCTCTAAAAAATGACAGTAAATATATTAAAATTCTGCTTTAAATGCAAATAGATAGATATTATTTAATATATAATTTAATATATTAGAAATTAGAGAGAGAGATACATAAGTATATTGAAGCAAAAGCATTTTTCGAATATAAGAACATACAAACTTGATAAATTGATAAATGCATATTACCATGTTACTAAATTAAATAAATAATTCAATAAATATCTAAAATGACAGAGAACAATAAAATTGACAGAAAACTCACGAAATGAACTGTATATAACTTTTATTGACGAAGTGATCTTTTCATATAACAATTACAAAATTATTTTAATAACACTATAAATGCCCTTTTATGTTGTGCCGCCACCACAAGTGTATAATATATGCCATTATAGATTTATGTGCAAATATATATAATGTTACGAAACGATTTTCAACCCCAAGGATGGTGAGCAGGTTTCTGTAAGCTCGCTTGCTGAACCGCAGCTGCTATTGCGTTTTCTTTCGCAGCTAATACATCCCTTTCCTGTTTAAATTAGACACATATTGAAATTAAATGGATGTCATTAGCTTGTAACAAATGGCGCAATAATACTTAACAATTTTCAAATACAAACTTTATGTATATTAGCGGAGAAACAACTCTGTCTTCTTTCATAGGGAAATATAATTAAAAAGATTCATATTTTTATAATAGTACCTTAGCTTCCTGCTCGGTCTGACTAATTTGCTTATCAACATCCAGCTTTCGCAATTCCGCGGCGGTGTTAGCCGCGTTTCTTTGGATTGCCGCAGCTGCGGCGGTTTCCCTCGCCGCTGCTACTCTTTGTGCAGCTGCCACAGCATCCTTTAGGGTTGCTAATCTCTGTTGCAGTGCCACGAGCTGTCGAGCGCTGGCTTTAGCCTCAGTATCGGCGTACTGCGAAATCTCATGCGACCTGCACAAAGTGGAAATGCTACAAGTGCGAGGCGTAAAAGAGACAGGCGCGCAGTGGATGCCACACGTCACGGTCACGGTCCGCGGTGGAACAGTTAGACATATATAATAACGGGAAATCAGAGTGAATTAATTATTCGTATACCTCGCGGCAGCTTCCCTCGCCGCCGCTTCCTTTGCCAATGCAATTTTCTGCTGAATCAACGCGGCTTGCTTCGCCTCTGCAACTTTGTGCTGAGCCACGGCAACATTGTGGTTCGCCTCTTTTGCCTGCTGTATCGCTCTCAGAACCTCGGGTGGGTACGCGATGCTGGGCGTACCGGGCGCCGGATCCTTCAACGCCTGTCATGGAAATTGATAAGCAAATGTATTTTCTCAAATCATGCGTATGATGTATAACGCAAAGTGCGTGATAAATGTTGCGTTACCTGAAGCGCCACATCGTGAGTGGCTTGAACTTGGACCTGCGCGAGCGCTACATCGGGGGTGATCGGTGGATTCCAGGCTGAAGCAGCAAAGCCCGTAGGAGCCCACGGTGGAGCGAAGGCTGGCACGATCCCAAAGAAATCAGGCGATCCGAAGAACGCCACTCCGCGCTTATGCTTCTTCGATTCCGATTTCAGCTCCACCACGGACGCAACAGCGAGTAGAAGTACGATCTACAAATAAATCTCTTATTTAATTATTTTTATTTTCGATGAAAATATTGACAATAAGAATATACGACAATAGCTAGCTTTAAGAAAGAATTGTACAGGTTTTTTTTTCAGATTCTATGAAATTCTGAAATTTCTTCCAATGTGTGTTTGCACGATAGGTACAAGTTAATTTAAAAAATAGAAGTTTCTTATCTGTTGTGATATGAGATATAAAATGTATTATATCCATAGAGTTTGGGTCTGATGAGGATAAAAATGTGCTTGAGCTTCTACTTACCGTTACGATGGTCTTCATCTTGCGAGAAATATTGCTGATGATACTGAATTCTCCACTGGTGGACCTCCGGTATATATACAACTTGTGATACAAGGAAGAATGCTCTAACGTCTCCGGGATAATCAGAGAATTAATTAAAACTATTACGAGGTGTCCGTAAAAGTCCACGTATCGCAAACAGAATTATAGGCCTTCATTGTCTAATGACGATTTTCTGCAGGGCGTATGCTATACAATCACTCCACACGAAGCCACTTACATCTTGGAAATCGATGGACGAAGATCATATCTCGTCCTCAAACTCAGGAAGTAGTTAGCTAGTTGTGAGTATGTACCAAGTACTTCCGCTTCAACGTAGACGTCAAATAAATTTAGTTAATAGATATTGAGGGGACGTTCGATTTTCTTGGTAAGTATAGATGTTGTTTATACGTATTGCTTCGTACTTACGTAGCTGTATAAGATTGGTCACGAAATATAAAATATAAATAAGGTAGACGCAAAAATTAATTTCTTAAATAAAACAAATTAATATATTAAATATTAATTTTATAGACATTAATATCCAAAATCTAACTATAATATATTCATAAGATAAATTTTACAGTTGGCAAAATTAACAAAAGTCGAAAGCACAATGCACTTGAATATAATGGGTTATAACATAATTATAATGTAGAATAATAAAATAAAATAAATAACGTTGGTGTAGGATAATTATTAATGCAGTGATAATATGTTAAACTGATAAAGAAACAAAGCTAATTCTCTGAGGTATATTTTATTTTAAAGATTCATAAAATATCTATGTTTAATTTTTATTAGATTACATTAAATTATATATTTTTGAGATTTTTTGTTTAATATACAGAATTATCATTGTATGTTTTTGAAACAAATTAGTAATATTTTTTTTAAATTAAAGTATTTGTAATAATTATAATTTCTAACTGATGGTCTATGTTGTAATACTATAATTGTATAACTCCAATAAATATTGCAAATAGAACGGAAAACTTAACGCATAAAGAAATAATATATGTGGAATCTGTTTTATTACTCTATGATATCATATAACAGATAATAAAAATAAGAACATAACAGTAACGAATGTAAATATATAAGTAATATTCGATTTCTTTTAAGAAAGCCGCAGATAAAATTCAGATAAAAACTTAACGCATAAAGAAATTATATATATGGAATCTGTTATATTATTCTATGATATCATGTAATAGATAATAAAAATAAGAACATAACAGTAACAAATGTAAGTATACGTAATACTTGATTTCTTTTAAGAAAGCCGCAGATGAAAATCAGATAATAATCAACCACAGATTTTCTTATATTCAATAAGATTCATGTAAAATTTCATTGAGGAATTTGGTCTGAGAATATTGCATACGCAACGTTTCTTAATTTAATATTTTTGGTCATCGCTTAGATTCCCGTCAGGTCACGAAAAATTTCTGTGTTTGTGAGAGAACGCACCTGACCGCTCAATATACCCGACCTATAAAAAGAAGTTACGTCATCAGGATCTGACAATTGTTTCACGTTCGATTTAGTAACCGTTTCCTCTGGTGAGGAATTTTTATTTAATTTCCAGTTTCTCTCGGAGAAATACGGATACGAATCTTCGGAGGTAAGTTCGCTGCTGGTCTGGGGCTTTTTGAAATTGTAATATTTAGCAGCATGAGGATAGTCGTCTTCCTTCGGTGTTTTCTTAGTGGGCGAAAATTTCTCGGTTTTCGCGCGCTTAGAATATTTTTTGGTCCTGGGCTTTTTGTATCCAAAGAACTCCTCGTAGATCACTTTGGGTGTCGTTTTAGCGAAGACGTCCGAACTGAAAGCTGTGCTGTCTCCGAAATCCGTCTTTGGTACTTTACGATTTTTTCGGGAGATGCGTGATTCTTGACTTCTCGACTCTTTGGGTTTCCCATGTTTTACGCGAGATTGATTACTATTCTTTTGCCGTTTAGAAGGACTCGGGCTAATATAACTGTCTATTTCTGGCACTTCTTTCACGTGCGCGTATTCTGCAAGTGTTAATGTTAATTTAATAATTATTAATTATTCTTATTACAAACTAAATATATTGGTTTATTATTTCAATTAACAAACATAATTTAATTTACAAATCTCTATAGATCAAATAATTTATCTCTTCTCGTATAACATTATTATTTTAAAGTCACGAAATTTTCAGAGATAAAGCTGTTTCTTAAACAGAATTGTCTAATAATATACATATAACACTGAAAGATTTTAGATAAAATCATGATAAATGTAATTCTGCCTAAATTGTTTACGTGCACACTTAATTGTCAGTTCTGTGTACCTTGTTTCGGTAGCTCTTCCCTGTAAGATTCTTCAAATTCCCGCTCAAAGTCTTTCTGGTAATACTTGGATCGTTTTGGTTGTATCTCGTCAGAACTCTCATTGGCTTCCTTGCGTTTCTCCTGCTTACGGCTCTCTTCCTCCTTTTCATCCTCATCTTCTTCTTCTTCGTACGAGTCATGCGATGGTTTTGAGGATTCAGCACGGTACTCTGATGACGGGTCTTCTTCCTCTTCGTCGTCGTCCGATGAATAATTCTTATAGCTGGAATACGGTTTATCCTCGTCCTCATCAGATTGTGCTCTATGCTTCCCAAATACCTCGTCGTACTGTTTGAAAGGGTAAGACGTTGAAGGCTTGAAGTCACTCTCCAACGGTGACTCTTTGAAATACTTTCCTGGTTGACGCTCATCCTCGTCAGCTTCGGAACTGGGATCGTCTTCCTTATCCGGATTTTGGTATCCTAGAAATAATATTTTTAGTATAAATATTCATTTCAAACCTATTTTATTATTTTAAGTCGAATAGTAAAAACACTAGTTTTTTATTACATCTGCAAGCATATTGATAAATGCGATATTATCTAATACTTTTTTATTTTAAGATTTTAAATACAGTAAAAATTTATCATTTTTTGTATTCTACTTAATTAAATTTTTTTATGATTAAACATGTAAGTTGCAAGCTAATACGAACTTTCATCTTCCCTGTCTTCATCATCATTATCATCATCATCATCAGGTTGGGGTGTATGCGGCTGTGGATTTTTCTTATTGATAATCTCTACATCGTTCAGAATGCCTTGCGTTGAAACAGAAGGATGAGCGGTATTTTGTCGCACGTTAACTGGCAGCACGTTGCCATTATGTTCCTTGTCAAAGTGCAATTGTGGTTGACTATAAAGGGATTCGTAATTGCCTTGCGCTTTAGGAACATTACTAGTAACAGGGTGAGCCTCTATGCTGGCGCCTTTGTACAGCGGAAATTGCGGGCTACCGTTGGCCGTCTGGATAGGCACAATTTGACCTTGGAAGCTCGACAGAGGCGAGGAAAATGGCGAAACGTTACTTGATTGAAGTGCCATGTTGAATTTTGGCCCGGTTCCAAACTTAAATCCCACATCCGACTCGATCGGATAGTTCGAGCTCAGTAGAAACGGCTGACTATCGAAGGCGGGCAAAACTCCTGGACTGGAGAAGTCCAGATTACTCTGAAGTTGAATGACCGGAACCGAAATCTTCTTACCGTTCACGTCTACGGTAACCTCGTCCTTCTGCTTAGGGTTCTGAGTTGTTTTGCCCGGCAACTGGGTGATGCTTGACACCGCAGGAATGCTCGGCGCGTACACTTGCGAGTAATCGGTAATTTTTGATAGAGGATAGCTCGTTTTATACACCGGTGCCTGTACGGCGGGAGAAGAAGCGCTCTGTGAGATAAGCTTATTGATATTGGTGAACGAGGGATACTCGAAGTCGGAAAAACTGGCTAATTCAATCGGCTTGGCCTGATAGAATGCATTGTAGCTAGGCGAGTAGATGCCTTGCAGTTTCTGGAGCGACTGCGACACGATCGATTTCGGCGCGTCTGGCGGCTTCTCGACGCTCCTCGCAGCCTTGTACGCATCGGGATTATTCAATATGCCGAAATACGGAGCCAGCAGATTGCTCCGAGTCTGCTCAGGCTTGATCTGGTAGACGGGGGAAGAAACGTAGGTAAGCGGCCGCTCTGGCACACTGCCATACGCGTGGGAGCCAGGCCCGTGATTCGTATAAGGCACTCTCTGAGCATCCGTCGCCTTGGCGTTTCCATAACGAGGGGCTGATCTCAAGTTAATATCCTGGGGCGACGGGATTCCCGGCGTAGTTTGAGTGTCTCTGGATTGCTCCTGATTATTGCGGATATTGTGGCCGGGATCTACGACTACGCGTTTCGATTTGATAGATGTGACGGAAGCGCGAGTCGATGGCACGACGTTCGTGGCGAAACATATCCCAGACGTAAAGAGAATGATGCTTATGATCTGGAACGTATTCAGCGCACATGCGTGAATTAAGAATATAAATATTATATTGCATGATAACTTTGTATGATTAATCCGCAGATCTGAACAATAAGTTTAAGATGACGTACGTAAATTGTATGCGATTTGAATGAATAATTTAGAAAATGTGGCATTGAAACTTTCTTACGCTTTTGACTCAAAAATCGTGAATATTATTAATACACGATAATTATAAATATATGATAAAGATCTATATAACAGCACATTGCCACATATCGAAGGAATAAAACAAATCACATTTGTAGTAAATTTGGAGTAAATCACTGTTACAATATTACACATAAACATAAACGATCGACGCGCGGTAAGCGTTCATTGTTTAAAATAATTGAGAAACTGGAGAAACACGTACCAACATGGTACTCGTACAGTACGGTACGAGCAGAGACCAAAGTTTAACGTTAACTGGCTGCGACCGACATTCTCTCATCTTTTATATTCGGCGTTTACTGATGCGAGACAACAGAATGGGTTGGACTTTCCTAAACTTTGTAAAAAGCGTATCGAGAAAAACCGAGTCAAATCACCTCGCTTCTCCCTGATCAGTGAAGCCATAATCATAACCATTGATCTATCTTTTTATTAACTTACACTTCTCTCTCTTTTGTGATCTGTTATTTATATTATCATCATGCAAGTTGTAATGCAACGTGATTGTTAAACGGTTGATTCTTATTATCGTAAATGTGAAATCTGCGAATGTGTGATTAAATTTGATTTCTCGTTTAATTAATTAATAAAAATGAAATTAGTAAATAATAATAATAGAAAATATTTACTATGCACAGTTTAAATATAAATGGGATAACGATATAAAATTATTGAATAATTATATATTTTTTCAATGTCCACTGACTATCTTGTACAGGTAATAATAACTGTACCATTTACCAGAAAAATGATTATTTCCTTTAGTAGCCGTTATTCTAAGAAAACTTGCGCGAGCATATCCAGCATAATAGTTTTGTGAATTAACGTTGATCCCAAACTAATTTCTGCCTAATTCTCAAGTTATTTTACGAGAAAGTGGCTGTTGCACAATAAAAATGCTCCAATGGATTTATGTATACAGGCTTCATTGAGTAAATCTTCAAGCTAATGATTGTTACATACCGCGAGGTGAACGTCTCTTCCCTCTGGGATACGGTTGAATTATTATACTAACCAACTGGAAAGAATGCAGTTATATATATTTTCGCCATACTGCTGATTTATATTTTGTTAATAATCAATTTTAATATAATTTAATATTTGCTTTAAATTGCAATTACTAATTTCCGATTTCTTAAGTTGTTTGTTATTTTTTAAATAATCAATTATTTTAAAATAATATTATTTTTACGATCATACAAAGTAATATAATATTTTTCAAAAATAAGAATACAATAATTGCAATATTTGATATTTTAAAATATAAGCCTTACCAATTATTATTTTAAATATTTAAATTAAAACAATTATTCATCGAAGTTAGTAATCATTTAAGACTGATTCTAATTTCAATTGTGCAGAGAAACATTCTTCTTGTATTATTTAACACTTTTTATGTAGAATAGTGTTCAAGAATTTTAATCTGAATTGGTAATAACACAAATATGTGACAAAAATTATGTATTAATTTGATAAAAATACTGAATTATTTAATATTTTTAACGCGTAGTTCTTTTAATTAATCTTTTTAATAAATCTATCTTATCATGTTGCTAAATAAAAATATTAGGTATAACATCGGAGATCATAATGAAACTTTTTCAGTTTTTAAAAAGAATGGTACCTGCTAGATAATGAAACTTTTTTATTGGTTTACGTTTATTGCTTTTATGATAAAGATTAAAATCCTGATCCGATTTTGTCACGAAGAGCTTGAAAAGAATATGGATCCTATGAATATTAATGCAGCCATGAAAACATCTCGCCTTTAGAATGTTGATGTAAAAATTTGACACTTATCGCATTTTTATTAAAATCAACAATTTCTAGAGCATGATCTTGCATTTCTTTTTGCATAAATATTAAAAATAAATATACTTATTATCATGTGCTTTATCTAATTAAAAAAAAAAACACATTTTATCAAAAGATATTAATATTATTTGTCGCAATACGACTATAGATTAAAGATATGTTAGATAAATAATAAAAGAATAATGTATCTAAGTTAACTAGTATATAATTACATCTATTTAGTTAAATAAAAAAACATTACTAATACTTACCTTTTACAAAATTCTCTGCATTTTTCCTCAGTACAGAAAAAGTCTGTCTAGTTTCCAGTTCTATTTATCGTGTTCTCGAACACAGATAGGTGAAAGAGAAAAGAGAAAATCTACGAGAAGAGAAAACAGGTAGGATTTGGCAGGCGTAACAAACGCCGTACAAATTACAAGACGTATGTATTTCTTGTTTAACTTAATATGTACATACAATACTTGTCAGCCTTTTATAATGATGACCGATGAATTTCCTTTCCCCTCGAACCGAACACTCCGTGCGAGCGCATGCCATACTAACGATTTTACAATTTTCGTATCAAACGTACTATAATCGTACTATAATCGTACTATATAATCAAACACTTATTGTTAGTGCGAACAGCGCAGCTCGATACTCGGGTGATATTGCATACGTTAATACGCAAAACGGACGGAAAATCGACCGTTACCGCGGAGCAAACGTACTTATCTAATTAACTCTAGTCCTTTCGCGAGCGAATTTACGATTTCACGCGCAGACCCAACGAACGCGTCATGTGTGATCGACATCTTACTTGTACTTTTGATTACAAATTCACGCGGTGCCGTTCCCCGAAAAGACATTTCCGTTGGTAACCGAAACAGGTTGCGACGCGACGTCGGATCTCTTAAGGTCCATGTAATCTCTTAAGGAATCAGCGTGAAACTGCTGCTGCCGCTGACGCCTGTCCCTCTCGAAGAATTGCCTTAACTGATTTTTGTCGTGAAAATAGTTCGGCGGGCCTCTGCTCGGCAACTGTTTGTTCTTCATTAATAAACCCATAAGATTGTGCATCCTGGGATGGTTGATGTCGTAGGACTTGTTATTCTCGATCTCCCTTAACATCTTGCCGAAGACTTCCGGTGTCGGCGTGGTGAACGTTGGATATAAATCACGGAATGATCGGTGTCCAAAATCGTAGTCGAAGCTTTCAGAATCGAAATCTACGGGCGACTTACGGTAACGCGTTCCATCCATATACATTTCTACGTTGCTAGCGGACGTTTCCATCCCACCGGTTCTAAACGAACTACCTGGCCTCACTAATTTCCTCGGGCCGTTCTTGAATCTCGAGCCTGGTCGTTTCTTCAACGGTTTATCGTGGAAACGACCCTTCGAGCGGAATGAATCCGGCCTGGGTGGCGTGAGAAATTCCAAATGGCTGTCGTCGTTGAAGTCGTAGTTGGAACTCCCAGCATAGCTCGAATCTCCGAATTTAGGTTTGCGACCCGGTTTAACTTCGCCGTGATAGATATGTATTGGTCCCGCGGATCCTCGCGTCTTCAACAGTTGTTCCAAGGTCTCTAGTAGCAGCCGTTTCTTTTTAGATCTGGGCGCGTCTGCTGTGCGTATGCTGTTCTCGCTCTGATCCGCTTCGAGAAGATCTCTGTACTTCGAGTCCGTCAAAGAACTCCTTAATTTTTGCAGTTCGAGTCTCAGTTTGGCCAAGTCGCTTGCTTCATTTTGACTATCTCCCGGCCTTCGGTCGTTGTTCCACTTCTGCGAGTTGTACATCGTCTTCAGGGATTCCTTGAACATTTCCTCCGCGTATTTCTGCAAGTCCGATGCAAGCTTCGGCTTCATGAGCAGCTCGCTTTGACCTGAAAACGGTTTGAAGAAGTTTCCGCCGGGCATAACGGGCACCAGATTCAAACCAGACTGAAGAGGCTCGTTGATTGGCAATTTACTGTTAAGAGCGTTCTGATTTTTTATAATGTCAATGTTAGGAACAAAATTAATTGGATTGAACACTGGTCGGTCTTTAGCCTTGGCTCCGGACTCTGTCAGAGAATTTACGTAATTCTGCAGGCCTAGCGCAGTTTGCGGAGTAGCTGAGGCGATTGTGCTGAAAATCGGGATGGGCGTCGTCACAACTGTAGTCGGATAGTGTATCGCCTGATTCGTGTTAAAAAGACTCGATTTAAGATTCGGATTCACAATCTCTACATTTTTCGCGCCTACGTTCGGAAGATGAGCTGCTCCAAGCGCATTGTTGATCGAATGACTAGTCACGCTTTCAGCGGCCTGCAACACAATACCGGGCTGTCTGCCGCCCCTCGCCAGCTGTTTGTTCATTTGAGCTTGCAGTTGCTGCAAATTCTGCGTATTCTGATTATGCACGAAATACGGGTTAACATTAGCCGCTTGCTTCCGTCCATTCTGATCAACGGCTAAACTCGCGGTAGCAAGGAAGTTTGCGCCGGCAGTGGGATACGCGTTCTTCTTGCTCTGCGTTTCTAGGTTGGCCCTGTTCTCCGGCGCCCCCTGGCTGGACAACAGCGTGGGCGTTGTCGGCAGACCCTGCAAGTTACCGTGATTTATCAAATTCTGACCCTGCAATCCGTGGGTATTCACCTGGATCTGAGTTGGCTGTAGAAAGCTCGGATACGTCTGAATGGTCGACTGCGGCACCACGGTAAAGGTCGTTCGCGGCGTTACGTTGCCCTGAACACTCACGCTCTGCAGCCCGGGCGTGAAGGCGAATACAGGTGTCATAGTGCTCGGAACGTAGGTCGCTCTCAGGGTATCCGTGATCTTGTTTTGATCGCTCGGATGAGAGAGCAGAACCGTGTGCACGGGATTTTGGAAGGTGTTCTGGCCGACGATGATATCGGGCACCGGCGTGGAGACCAGGTTCTTCGCTAAATTCTGAGCGAGAACAGACTGAGGCGTGCTGAACGCGCCGATCGGCGCGACGGTGGCGAGATTCTGCAGCATCGCGTTGGACACGTCGAAACCCTGGCTGCCACCTAACGCGGTCGCGTGGTCGAAGTTCGCCACGGGCACAAGATTGACAACGTAATTCGGCTTCTTCAACTGATCCAACTGGATCCCATTGGAATGAGAGATCTCGAGATTCGGTGATATCTGATTCCACGTGTTAGTATTCTTCAACCTGGATCCACGTTGGACATTGGTGCTCTTCGTTTTCGTGCTGCCGCTGTTTCTTATAGAGTCGTGTCTGATGTCTTCGACGCTCTCGTCGCTGTGATTCGCGCTGGGATCATCGAGCCATGGATTTGCCTTCGTTCTGTGCCGCTGTGACTTCAGTCTCGCAGAGTTGTACGTATATTTATCCTCCTCTGCGCTCTCGTTCAACGTGCCTCGATGTTCTTTAGGAAGTTTTCTGGCAGAATCAGGATACGAAGGACGTCTCCGATTTTTTTGCGCGACTTTCGGTCTCGGCCGGTCGATATAATCGGAGTATTCTGTGCTCTCGTTTGAGAGATCTCTGGAATCCTCCGTGCGGTGATAACTACGCTGCCTGTTGTTACTGTTATAAGCATCGTAGTGATTCGAGGTCTCCAAGCTAGAAGAGTCCAGGTTCTTCAAGGTTTTGTCATCGTTATCCGACTCGCTGTTTCGCAGCTGGCTGCTGAACTTCACGTCTACTTTGTGGTTGCTCGGCTCGGCGACTACGACCGGCTTCATGAATCTATGGCGTGTCCTCGGCGATCCCGCCGCATCGTTATAAGTTCCGCTATGCCCGAGTTCGTTGGCCTCGTAATTCGTCCTTGATGAGGACGGGTCCGCTGCTGCATTCTGCTTGGCCGCGCTCAGCCCGTTGTAATTCGCGGCGTTCTGCTGCTGATAATTACCGGCGACTTTCTCCTGCCCGTAAACAGTTTTTTTCGTATCCTGGGCGTTGTTGTACGCATAGAACTGAGCATAGATATCCTCGTTGTTGCCTTGTTGCTGCGACTGCCAACCGTAATTGCGAGTGTGGTTCTCGAGCCTCTTCCCTCTATCGCTGTTTGGACGCCTCGAGGAAGGTTTACTGGACTCACCGTCGGTCTTGGTGCTGACCGTGCTGCGCACGTTCTCGTAAAAGTCCTGGTAATTGGCCACCGCGGGGGTGTCGTTGTTCACCTTCAGCAGCTCGAACTCATTCAGCCGCTCGTCCTGGAAATCGAAAGACCTGCGATTCGTCAGTGATCTAGGCAGACTCAAGAAAATCCTCGCTTCCGAGGAGTATGCTAAGTCCTCTTCCATCTTTCTCGCCCTCGCATTGGAGCTGTCTTGAGCACTTACGGCAATCGTTGCGGTGCTGTCTTGCTGTTCGTCGTCATTGCTCTGCGACGAGTCAGATTCGTCGTACGAGACGGACTGTAAGGCGGACGGTACCATAGGCACGAAGCCATTGGAATTTTCATAGAGCACGGTTGCGTTTAACGACGATGATACGCTTGAGGGCTGTTCTTCAGGATCCTTCGAGTCTTCATTCTGCGTTACAGCGTGTACCACAGTCTCCGAGGCGGTTGCAAGTTGATCTAAGATCTCTTCACCCTTTACGTCGGCGGTCTCTGTGCATCTCGTTTGCGGCCAGCTGAGGAACAGCAATATCACCTACGAAAGTTGAGAAACGCTATTAAATTGCGCTATTAAATTGAAACTTGAGAGCAATTTGACTGAGCAGTCAAATAATAATTAATAATAAATTTAATAAATTTAAGTACAATGTCAACACTTGATACAAAATAAAATATGTGAAATAAAAATTGTATAAGTATATATATATTTAAAAGAATGTACTTGAGACAATATAAAAGAAAAAATCTTATATAAAATTTGTATAAAACATGTATTAATTTGTTGATTAAAAATAAAGAATTTATTACAAGACGTGCATGTGCGAAATAATTATAACATAATTATCATTAAACTGGCGATAAACACAGAAGAAATCAAGTTATTATAAAAGTATGAGATCTAAAAGATACATCCCATATATAGTTTTGATCGTAAGTCTCGCTAAAGAAGAAAGTAGCATATATGCATTGCAAAGTTTGGACAGCTACATGATAGTAAGCAGTGTTAATTGCTGTTTCGTCAAGGAGATGACCTAGAAAAGAAAAGCAGACTGGAAAAGTAAAATGCGAGCGTGTGTAATGGAAATAAGGACTGGATGTGCACGGAAGCAGATCGTTCGTGGACTTTCTCACTGATTCATGGTCATTCGAATTGTTATTTGACAATGACGGACTCCTATACTAATGTCATCGTTAGTGTAATGATTTTGAACGGCAAGTAAAAATTTTCAAAGCTTGGAATGCAATCATATAAAAGACTTTTCTTTTGTAAAATGCAGAAATCCGGGCAACTAACACATAGCCTATCCGTTTAGAGAGTGTCGGTGAAAAGTAATTGCGGAGAAAACAGAGCCAATTTAAACTATTCTTTATGCCTATCGTTAAACAAGTCGGTCGAAGTTGTCGATCGAAATATAACATCGTTAATATTCATGTCTTTATTTAAAAGCAGTCTTGTCGATCAGATTTCAAAAGCATTTAAAGATAGTGTTTGCGTAGTAATTTGTCTATAATTTATAGCATTTGCATAATTTTACATTTTATTTTTTATTATCGTATTAAACAATATGTGCATTAAAGTATTAAAGTACACAAGAAAAAGGTGCAATCTCTGTATAATATTGTTTTTAGTTTTATGTTGACTTTATTAAATAGCGACTTTTATGTAAATAATTTAGAAAAATATATTTTTGTTGTGCATTTAGTACAGAATATTTTTAAAATCAATTTTTATAGCAGAATGATGATTAAAGAAAGTTAAAAATTTTAAATACACATACTAATATATAATATAATAATAAAATAAAAAATAATTGAAATATCTTAATAATGTAAAATAAAAGTAAATAAAATAATGTGTTTTATAATAAAGGAAAGTTCCCTATTATGAGATAGGCTCCTAATATGCGATAGCGAGGTTTCTGCTAAACTAATAGGTTCTATCTGTTGGTTCCATCATGAACTTATTGCCCTTAGAGTAAAATCTGTTTAGTGGAAAATTCATTATTCGATCATGCGTGCACTCGCCTACTACATTTTTCAATTATGCACATAAACTTCCGGCAATAACGCAAAATAGATGTGGTATCTCATAATACCGGACTTTCCTCTATATGTTTTACGTACAAAGTATTTTAGTCTCATGTTATTTTAGTTTACGGTAAAAATAAAATTATGCTTTTACATATATTATAAAAAAATATAAAGCATTAAAAATATATAGCACATATATCATAAATATACATAGATATAGCTGCAGATGGAGAAAAGAAAGTTATATGTACAGTTGAAAAGTATTATTCATTGCAATTTTTTAATATTTATTAATTTTTTATCAATTTCATAATACAACTTTACTGCCAAAAAATCTATAGAGAATACGAATTAAATAAAAGGATTTACAAGAAAAAGTTAAACTTTTAAATTGCTTAAAAAAAGAAATAAAAAAAGAAGAGATATAAGTTTGATATATTCTTTTTCTCTATATGTATATTTTGATAATAATGAGAGAGAGAGAGAGAGAGAGAGAGAAAAATAGAGAGAAATACAATATATTATATCTATATTTTCTTAGAAAGAATTTCACACTATTTCACATGCATATGGAAAATTTGTCACTGAAATTCGGAGCATAATGCAACATTGTATTTAATATTCCATATTATTAATGTATACAAAATTGTTAATATACCGAATCCTTTTCTATTAATCCACACAAGAGAATAAATAATGAATTTTGTCTCTCACCGCACAAAACTTCGCACTTTCACAAAGTACTCCGATCCAAGTACTTACATAATAAAAAATCATTTTCGTCGAAGTTTTGACTTTTTTAAGGTTCCTCCAGATCAAACATTAAACGAAAAGGAGATCCGTGCGCCACACTGTACTACGCGTACACATTGATCACGACCATTCGTTCCCGTATCCTCGCCTCGTAATCTCGAGGACCGCGCGTGGTGAGCTTCCACGCGAGAACTGAGCCACATAGTAGATACGCGATTTTCTTTATACAGTCTGGCGGCCAAGTGAAAAATATCGTTCTAAATATTATCTTATACACCACACAGCCGCAGAAGATAACTTTCATTTGCGACACGCGAGTGCGCCTGGATAAGTATTGTCCGGCGTATCATGCGACGCGGTCTCTAGTCATTACTATGGAATTCGAGCAGCGGGATCGCCATTGTACGGAAACGGAGAGATGTCCGTACTCGCTACGTACGTTTCACAAAATGCTCTCAACTGGAAACGAAATCGCTTTATTTCAAGTTCGCCCGAGGGACACCAGTCGCGACTTTCGTAACGAACTGAAGGAGGGCAATCGCGATTTTGCGAAATGCACTCGCGAGATATTTATTTGTGACCGGCGAGATAATTGGCTTCGGTCGTAAACAAATAAATAAGAGAGATCCGAGGATTTCTCCCTCGAATAGCATTGTTTTGTCTAGCATTGGGAATCGCTTCGATTCAAGTGTATACCACTTCCGGCGCTTTGCAGCCTCCGGTTCTCATCGTCTCCGATTGACTGGATCGAGCCCGAGTGTTCTCTCGTCAGTACTTTTTCCGCCGCAGTTTTATGCGCTCTAGAACACACGCATTATGCCCGATGCGCCTATACTCCTCCCGACGCGCGCCGTGGAAACGCGAAGGTGCACGCCCGTGTGTAATGAACACGAGCCGATCTCCTCCCTGCGTGCGGAGTCGCTCGCGCACGTGCCCGTGCGTTCAGCGTTCAGCAGCAGTTTCATGCCTCGCGCCTAATTGCCGTGCCGCAATTGCCGTAGATGCAACGCAGATATCGGAGCCTGTCCGTTGTGAAAACGTGGAATTAACAATAGCTGGAGCGAGCTTAAGATCTTTTTTCTTACGCGCCTGCCAGACAATTAGCGTTAATTGCGGTTCAACAGCATCGGTCGACATCGATGCGTATCTCTAGACACGCCCGCACGTCGGTAGTACCTCTTATATTAATAATTTAGGATTATTGTACTTTTCTTACGCACATCGGCATTCGTGAATGATCGCCTTATCGGTCCGTATCGAGTAGATGAGTAATAGAGCTCGTTAGCCGCTCGGTATGCGTGGATCGATAACAATTTCTGTTAATGCAAAAACTTTTACTTTACTTGTACATATAACCGCACATATATGTGGTATGATTATTAGGAAAAGTTAACAAGTAAGTTTCACAGTCTAACATGCATTTACCGGCTTTTTTCCGTAACCAGATGATACCTACCTTGTCCATGTAATATGCTATACAGGATATCCTGGAAATGCCTTTTAAACTGCGGCTTCTCTAATCAATTCGGAAATGATCTTTCCTAGTAATAATGTTTGAGGTAATTTATCCAAGTTTTTTTTTTAATTTTTAACATAGCATGTCTTTAATTAAAGAGAATTTAATTTTCTTGTCATTAATTCTTCTTTGTAAATTCTTCATCTTAATGATTAACTGGGCGAAAATTGAACAGTACTTTAATTGAAGTATAAATTAATTTAATAACATGTACTATAAAATTTTGAATAAAGAAGGTATTGATGAGTTTTTGGAAATACATGTTTTATATTTATATTATTTAAAACTGTTGGAAATAGAGTATTTAGGCCGGTTGCAGTACGAATAGGCTAACTGAAAGTTTCACCGAGCGAAAATGTTTTATCGATCTGTAAACAGGGTGTTTACCCTGGGGTGCGCCCTGTTTTATCGACACCCGAGACCGTCTAGTTGTTTCGGGTGTGACTCTCGATCGGAAGTGCGTAGTCACGTGAGTTAGTTTCGTCTGTGGTATCGACCGTGATCGGATGTGCGTGATCACGCGTTTTCTTTCATTTCTGTAACTGTACGATTCATCTAATAAATTCAGTAATAATACCACTGTATTTGGCGTGCTGAAATTATTGTTACAACAGGTTATGGGCCCAGCACGCTTCCACTGCGCGGTAGTGTGTTGCTCGTGTTGGTATATCGTACGACGTATCTCGTAGTCTCCGAGTTCGGTAGTGTTCCGTAGAGAACATGGCTGAGAAGGAAGCGTTTAACCTCACGAAACTCGACGGCACGAATTTCGCCCTGTGGAAATTTGGTGTGTCGTTTATGTTAGAGTCGCAAGACTTAATGGAATTCATCGAGGGGACGGACACGCAGCCCGTTAAGGAGACAAGCTTGAAAGAGTGGAAGGAATGGAAGAGGCGTCAATCGAAGGCGTCCAGTGATTCTACTGAGTTCAGTGAATCAGGCGCTACATGTGAATTTGATAAATTGCACGACGCCGCAGGCGTTATGGCAGAAGCTGCATGGACTGTACGGAGATACAACTGAGGATGCGAAACAGCGGTGCTGGCAACAGTTTTATGAGTTTCGGATAAGTGATGGTGAGCCGGTGGCAACGCAGATAGAAAAATTCGAGACCATCTGCAGGAAGCTAGCAGACGCAGCCGAAACGGTGTCGGAGGCCGCCATAATGTCAAAGCTGTTAAGTAGTTTGCCTACTCGATTTTCGGCCGTTTAGAATGGCGTGGGAGTGTACTGCGAAGCTGAGCAGAAAAAAGAGAATCTGATTGCCAGAATCATCCGTGAAGATAAACGATTGACAAGTGTGGAAGATGAGGTGTCGTCACTCGCATTGCAAGTGAAAAATCTGCAAGTGAAACCGAAGAAGCAGTCGAAAGCGGCAGCCAGTGATCAACACGGGAAGAAAAAAATGCCTGTCAAGACGATAGAGGAACTAAAGAAGAAGCGACCGTGTAATTACTGCCATGAGGTAGGCCACTGGTATCGCGAGTGTAAAAAACGTCTCGCTGACAAAGAAGGCAACGAGAAGAAAAAGGATAGTGACGAGAAGAAAAAGGATGAGGAATCCGGGTCGGCGTATACAAGTGACATTTCTGTGTTTTTTTTTCGGAAACAACAGACAAGGACGATTCTGTGTGGCTGGCGGATTCGGGTGCTAGTATGCACATGACTTTTCGACGTGATTTCTTCCGTGAGCTCGGGCCCACGAAAACAGTGCGTTTCGTGAAGGCGCGGGAGATAAAGTGCTTCCGGTGGCTGGTGTCGGTACAATAGATATTCAAGCGAGTGTAAACAAGAAACTGGTAGATCGACAGTTGAAGAATGTGCTCTTCGTTCCTGATTTGAAGGCGGAATTTGTTTTCAGTGGGAGCCATAACTGATAGAAGATCTCCGTTTCATAGTTATCATAACCGT
This sequence comes from Temnothorax nylanderi, assembly GCF_030848795.1. Lineage (NCBI taxonomy): Eukaryota > Metazoa > Arthropoda > Insecta > Hymenoptera > Formicidae > Temnothorax > Temnothorax nylanderi. The sequence continues at coordinate 3,120 of NW_027249148.1, read as the reverse complement.
TGTGAGATTCGAGATGACAGCGGGGCTCTATCTGCAGAAGGAGTGCGTCACGGATATCTGTTCCGTATGCTATTCAATGTGAAGACTCCGGTAGAGTGTAATGTGGCTTTGCAGATTCATTAAAATTATGGCATGAAAGGCTAGGCCACATTAATATAAAATCAATCAAAGAAACAGAAGAGGCTGGAGCCGGTAAATGGAATGAAGATCGATGATAACAACGAGTTCTTTTGTGAAGCATGCATAATGGGAAAACAGGCCCAGAAATCACATCCTTCAAGCAAACGGGAGAAGGCAGAAAAACCTGGTGAATGATCCACACGGATGTGTGTGACCATTGAGTGTGGAATCTCCTCGAGGATCAAGATATTTCGTTCTGTTTAAGGATGACTGCACTGGTTTTCGAACAGTATACTTCTTGCGACACAAAGATGAAGTCTTTGATAAATTCAAAGAATACGAGGCGTTAGTGTTTAAACAAACAACAACAACAAAATTAAAGTACTTCGGTCGGACAATGGCAGGGAGTACGTGTCCAACGAGTTTGGAGAATTCTTAAGGAAAAAGGGAATTCGACATGAAAGATCAACACCGTACGTCCACCAACAAAATGGGCGTGCGGAACGTGAAATGAGGACACTGGTAGAGAGCGCCAGATCAATGTTGATCGCGAAGAATCTGCCAAAGAACTTATGGGCGGAAGCGGTGAAGACAGCGGCATATGTTTTGAATCGCACTGTCTCAAAGCAATTAGAAATGACTGCTTATGAAAAATGGTTTAAGCGTAAACCAGAAGTGAAACATATGCGAGTTTTTGGGAGTGTTGCATACAAGAATGTACCGAAAGAAGAGGAAGAAGCTGGATCCGAAAAGTGAAAAGATGATTTTCGTCGGCTATGAAGATGAGTCAACAAATTACAGACTGTGGGATGCTGCAACACAGAAAATACATGTATGCTGTAATGTGGACTTCAATGAGACAACAGAAGAATCAGGAGATTCCAGGGAGGAAGCAGATTTCCAGTTGTCTTTTGGAGATTATTACGGCATGGACGACATTGAAGATGCTGATTCACAGTCAACAGCTGAAGATCATCTTGATGTTCTACAGCCAACAGCTGAAGATGCTGGCGAGCAACGAGATAATTCGGTTCAAGCAGGGAGACAGTTACGCGATAGAAGTAAGCTGCGTGAGCCAGACCGTTATGGTGAACACGGATACGCGTTTAATGTCGATTCTGTGCCTATGTCATATGAAAGTGCAATCAATAGTGAAGATTGTGATAAGTGGCAAAAGGCAATGGCGGAGGAGATGACTGCTCTCCGGGAAAAAAAACGTGGACACTTGAAGAACTTCCAAAAGGAAATAGGGTTCTCGGGTGTAAAATGGGTATACTCCAAAAAGATGGATTCGGATGGTAATGTAAGGCGTTATAAAGCAAGACTTGTAGCACGGGGCTATGGTCAGCGTGAAGGAGTTGATTACTTTTTACTTTTGCGCCGGTAGTACGTTACGAATCTATTAGAGTTCTATTAGCAATTGCAGCCAAAGAAGATTATGATATCGCGCAATTTGATGTAAAAACAGCATTTTATATGGTAATTTAGAAGAGGTAATCTATATGGAGCAACCACGCGGTTTTGAGGATAAAGAGAAAACCAAATGCAACTTGTAGAGTGCATAAAAGTTTATACGGTCTTAAACAATCTCCCCGCGTTGGAATATAGAGTTTGTTAATTTCTTGAAACTTTTTGATTTTAAACAGTTAGAGAATGATCATTGTGTGTTCATAGGCATAGTAGATGGAGAAATTATATTATTAGCCGTGTATGTGGATGATGGTCTTATGGTGTCAAGATCAAAAATGCAATAGCGAAAGTTTTGAAAATTTTGCAGGTAAGGTTTCAAATAACAGTGGGAGATGCGGAGCATTTTGTCGGTATTGATATCGAGCGAAATCGTGAGAACCGTACTATTAAGATTGGGCAGAAAGCGTATATTCAGAAAATGCTTGAAAAATTCATGTTAAAGAAGCGAATCCGGTAAGTGTTCCCTCTGAACCTGGAGTACATTTGGCTCAGTATCAATGTCCGAAAACTGAAGCTGAAAAAGAACAGGTGAAAGGTATTCCATATCGTGAAGCGATCGGCTCCCTTTTATTTGTTGCGAGAGTTAGTAGACCAGATATAGAATACGCGGTAAATCAAGCGAGTCAGTTCTTAACTTGTTATGGCCACGAGCATTGGCAAGCAGTTAAAAGGATCTTTCGGTATTTAAAGGGAACTGTAGATCATGGAATTGTGTATGGAAAAAGAGGGAGTAATGACCAATTACATGGATACACTGATGCGGATTATGCTGGATGTATTGATACGCGAAGATCGACAAGCGGTTTCGTATTTTTATTAAATGGCGGACCAATAGCGTGGTCGAGCCAGAAGCAACGAGTAGTTGCTCTCTCGACAACTGAGGCAGAATATATGCGCTGTCAACAGGTACTAAAGATGCAATATGGTTGCATAGACTTACAACGGAACTAGGTTTTAAGTATGATACAGTCTCCATGTATGTTGATAACCAATCTGCTATTAAACTAACAAGTAATCCTGAATATCACAAAAACCAAAACACATCGATGTACGTTTTCATTTTGTTCGAGATGTATATGAACGTGGTGATATCGTTGTAAAATATGTGGACACAAAAATGCAACTTGCTGATATTCTAACGAAGCCGTTGGCAAAACAGCAGTTTGGTTGTCTTCGGAATAAGTTAAGCATTTTAAACGGCTCTAAATAAGTGGGAGTGTTGGAAATAGAGTATTTAGGCCGTTGCAGTACGAATAGGCTAACTGAAAGTTTCACCGAGCGAAAATGTTTTATCGATCTGTAAACAGGGTGTTTCCCTGGGGTGCGCCCTGTTTTATCGACACCCGAGACCGTCTAGTTGTTTCTGGGTGTGACTCTCGAATCGGAAGTGCGTAGTCACGTGAGTTAGTTCGTCTGTGGTATCGACCGTGATCGGATGTGCGTGATCACGCGTTTTCTTTCATTTCGTAACTGTACGATTCATCTAATAAATTCGTAATAATACCACTGTATTTGGCGTGCTGAAATATT